>NC_133103.1:39390241-39990241 GCF_022965805.1 Primulina eburnea | reverse complement strand
TTTTCAAGTTCCCCGGTACCAACTAAACATTCATTCTTGTAAATGTTGCAAACACCTTTGCTAAATAAACAAGAAAATCCATCTCTGTCCAACATAGAAATGGAAATAATGTTTTTCACCAAGTCGGGTACAAACAAAACATCTCTCAAAATTAACTTAAAATCATTGTTCAAAAGCAAGTAAACATCTCCTACGGCCTTGGCAGCAACCCTTGCTCCATTGCCCATCCTCAAAAAGGTCTCACATTTTCTAAGCCTTCTACTTCCACCCATCATTGTGGTGTAGCGAGCGGAGTCCACGGCGAGAGAATCCCATTCTCCCTTAGATACTCTTGGAACTCGGCACTCAAGTACTCACCACCTCGATCCGATCGAAGTGTCTTGATGCTTTGTCCCAACTGATTCTCTACTTCACTTCTGAATTCTTTGAACCTTTCAAAAGCTTCAGATTTGTATTTCATCAAATACACATACCCATACCTTGAGAAATCATCGGTAAAGGTGATGAAGTAGGCATGTCCATGCTTAGTGGTGATGCTAAGCGGACCGCACACATTGGTATGGATCAAATCCAATAACACTTTGGCTCGCTCCACAAGGCCCTTAAAGGGAATTTTGTTCATCTTTCCTTTTAGATAGGATTCACAAGTCGTGAGAGCATTAATATCAGACATATCAAACATGCCAACTCCCACTAGCTTGTTCACCCTTCTTAAGGAAATATGTCCTAATCGAGCATGCCATAATTGTGCCGAATTTAGAGTATCTTGTTTTCTCTTGTTTGTTGTTGTTATCGCTTGGACAATGTTTAGTGGAATATCTTTCAGTTTTAAGTTATAGAGATCGTTTTCAAGTTCTCCGGTACCAACTAAACATTCATTCTTGTAAATGTTGCAAACACCTTTGCTAAATAAACAAGAAAATCCATCTCTGTCCAACATAGAAATGGAAATAATGTTTTTCACCAAGTCGGGTACAAACAAAACATCTCTCAAAATTAACTTAAAATCATTGTTCAAAAGCAAGTAAACATCTCCTACGGCCTTGGCAGCAACCCTTGCTCCATTGTCCATCCTCAAAAAGGTCTCACATTTTCTAAGCCTTCTACTTCTTCCCATCACCTGCAAATCATTACAGAGATGTGAGCCACAGCCGGTATCCAATAACCAAGAAGTAGAGTTAATTGAAATGTTTACTTCAATATAGAATATACCGTTTCCAGAACCCTTCTAGGCAAGATATTCCCTGCAGTTACGCCTCCAATGTCCAGGCTTCTTGCAGTAATGACAAATGTCAACAGTCTTGTTAGCCTTCACTGGTGTGGCTACCACAACGGGACTCGGAGCTTGCCTCTTTGAGGGCAAATTCTTCTTGGGACGTTGGAAAGAACGATTCTTTCCCTTTCCACGTGGATCGGTCTTCGTACCAGATGAAGAACCCACATAAAGAACCGACTTCTCTTTCTTGATAGTGGACTCAAAAGTCACAAGCATATTCACCAACTCCTCAAGGGTCGGCTCCATTTTTTTCATGTTGAAGTTCACCACAAAAGGATCAAATGAGCTAGGCAATGACAACAGCAACACGTCAGTGGTCAACTCCGAAGGCAACATAAGATCCATGCCAACAAGCTTGTCCACGAGCCCGATCATCTTTAAGCCATGCTCATGGACCGAAGTCCCATCTCGCATGCGTAAAGTGATCAGCTCCTTGACAGTAGCATGCCTAAGAGGTCGTGTTTTCTCTCCAAAGAGCTCCTTGAGATGCAAATGAATGTCAGCAGCATTCTTAGCACCCTCAAAACGCCTCTGTAGCTCATCATTCAGAGAAGCCTGCATATAACACTTGGCCTTCAAGTCATGGTCACACCAATCCTTGTAGGTCTGCAATTCCTCAGGAGTGCAGTCAGTCGGAGCCTCATCAGGGGGTGACTCAATCAGGGTATATGCAATCTTTTCCGAGTTCAAGACAATTTTCAGATTTCTTAGCCAAGTGAGGTAATTAGGTCCAGTTAATATGTGTTTCTCGAGTATAGCAGAAAGCGGATTGCGAATCGAAGACATTGTCAAAATAGTAATGAAAAGCAAAACAGATAAATGTTAATGACTATTTTAAAATATTTGGTAAGATATAAAGTATGGACTTTAACTTTATAAATATTTACTCCCACTGTTTTGACATCTTTCACTACCCTCTAGTGAAAACGGGAAACTCCTTTCCTCAGTAGGTACGTAAGGTCCAATTAGCGAATTATGATCCCGAATAATATCAGCCAATCACAATTCCTAAAAGGTAGTTTCCAATTACATCACAATGCAACCCTCTACGTAAAATTTTGTCTCACGTTTGATTAGGACCCAATAATATGACGTCGTTCATCTTTACGTGTCAAGCCTTACCCATCGATGTTGAACCTTAATGGACGGTCGCCAAGAGTTCCCTCAATAATATGAGCCGAAGTCATGGGAGTTCCACGTAGTTCACATCACCATGTCAAATGGATGTCACAGCTTTCCGGTATTAAGGGCCCCCCCAATAATATGAGCCGAGCCCCGAGTACGGGTAGCGATTCGTCATGCACCCATTTGTCGATGGAAGACATGGAAATTATAAACAAATTTATAATTACCCTTTTCGGGCTTGATATTAATTTTGAATCTAATTCAAAACGAGGGTTTTTTTTTAATTTTGAAAGGTCTCATCATTAATTTTATTTAAAAGCTCGCCATGTTTGATCGTATGTTTGCCGGATTCATGCAACTTTGTTATTATCATAATAATAACGCACATACTCATTATTTATAACATATCATGCATATATTATAAACAGTAATCAAAACAAGGATTATCAATCGCCCCAATACTAATAGACCGTGTGAGCTAAACACGGACCTAGGTCCAATCCTAGGGAAATGCATGGGATGCAAATACAACTATTACATTAGCTTCCAATATTTACATGTCTTCGATCTTCATAATCATCATGGCCACCATCTTCCAATCTTGATCATCCACTATACTAATATTTACAAATAAATATCCATGGCAAATAGGGATACATCTCATGGGGTGGGAACGGGCCATAAACCAAGCCTACTTTATAAAATGATAATTATTACAATCATTCAACACAAAATATCCTAGCATACACCTAGCAAATTGGGCTTGGGCTTTTGATCATCCTTCATGCATAATATCACATATCATACACCATCAATTAATTATCACAATAATTAATTGATCCAATATTATATATCCTGATTCAATCACTAACCGCCACGATTATAAACTAAATTAACAAAGTATACAAACACCTTTGTCTACTTTCAAATTAATTTATTTATAACCGAATTTCTTGTAAATCACCATTTACTATAAATATTTAAAGTCCAACATAAAATATTTATTTCATGAGAAAATATTTGCAACTTTTGTAATTTTAAACTTAAGGGTCCAAAAACTCATTTTTCACCAAAAACATTTTGGCCCATTTAAAATTACAAATGTGTTGGCCATCCAATGGCCCAACAACTCAAGGCCCATGACACTTTGATATTCCAAAACGATTTTGGAAACCCTAGCCGTCATCGCCATCGCCGGAGCTCCGTCGTCGGATTCCGGCAACAAAATTTTTTTTATTATTATTAAAACATAGGGGTTTCGGGGCTGCCTTTGCTGCCCATTTCGGGCAGCCCCTCGGGCAGCCCGAGGTGCCCGAAATGGGCAGCAACTTGCTGCCCAAAAATGAAAAATTTTCGGCCTTGTTCTTGTTGCAAAAATATTTCTCAGGCGGTTAGAAATCAATCTCAATATAATATCTTGTAGTTGCTACACAAAAACGTAACCTTAGCTCTGATAGCACTTGAAAGGGGATCGGTTACGGTGGCCGGAAACGCAACGGAAGCACAAAAATTTTTGATTTTAGCATATAAAATTCGGCCACCATGACTTTGTGTAGGAATTACAATAAAACACCAAAATGACATTCATATTGTGTTTAGAAATAGTTACCTATCAACCTCTTAAGGTTGATGATGGCTCCAACCAAGTTGTAAACAACTTGGCTCTTGAATGGAATGAAGATCTACAAGCTTCCTTGGACTCCTTTCTTTCCTTCAAATTAGGCCCACCACTTGCAAACTAGAACCTCTCTTATTTTGCACTAGAAAAATAAAAGGATTTTTCAAGGAGAAGTATATTTCTTCCTCAACACTTGAAGAGAAAAATTGAGAGAAAACTTCAGAGAGAATCACTTAAAATTTCGGCCATGGCATCTTGGGAAGAAGGGGGAGACTTGCCTTGGTTGTAGGAAAAGGTGTTGTGTGTCCCAAGGGCATGCCATGCCTTGGATGTTGCAAAATTGTCTCCCAACCCTTCACCTCCCATGCATGCAATATTATATGGTTTTTAACAATTAAAAAACATGGACTAATTTTAATTATCTCAAACATATTTGAGACTAATTAAATATTACTTGAATTTACTCAAGTCCACTAGTTAAATAATTTATTTAAATTGAGCTCTATAAGACTCAATTTGATTTAATTAATTCAACACTTGAATTAATTTAATTATTTGGACTCTACTAGGTCCACTAGTGTTTAATTAATTCAACACTTGAATTAATTTAATTTAGTCCATAATAATGTTTATGAAAATCACAACTTTCAAATACATTTTTTATTTGGCCAACTTTTAATTTAAGAACACATTCATAAATTAAAATTACATTTCTCTCATAGAAGTCATACTTCTAATTTTCCTTACGCTTATAAACTCATTTATAAGCCGTTCAACACATTGAACAATTTTACTTCTCAACGAGATCTAGAAAGCTAGTACTTGTGTGGCCCTCAATGGTTCACTGATACAACTAGCCGTGGGTTCACATCTCCATGTGATTCGGACTAAACATGTCTTTATTTGAGCATACCCCAATTGCTCCATTCTTATTTATCAACTCCTTGATAATAAGAATGTCAGAGTTCAAGTCTGATAGTACCCAACCAATCATGTTAAACGCCTAGCAGCATCGCTTACATGATTCCCTAGGTATCAAATGATAGTGCCTGCAAAAACCATTCAATTATGGTTAGCGTACAGTACGGTCCCTTCATCTCATATATCCCGAACGATTCGACAACTATTGGTATATCGAGAGTTGTCAATTAATCGATACTATGTGTCATGCCGTAGTTGCATCGATGGTGTAATCTATGAAACTCCTTTCATAATTACCACCATACTCTGATCAGATATTTCACACTACATATACATGAAAACACATAGGATATCCATACCCGAAGATAAGCGGTGAATCCCGGACTACAATGCATTGACTCCTATATGTTTCGACAGAACACCCAACCTTGCCACCTGATGACCCCTTGAGAGTCGGTAAACAAGTCAAAGTGCAATGCTAGCACATAGAGTCTCAATGTTGACCCGGGTCATAAGGGCTAATGGTGTACAACCATAAACTAGGACGTTTACACTCGATAAGTGAGAACCACTTGGAAAGTCCTTAATGGAGGGTTGTTCAGTGCACTCTACCAGGAGCACCTATCTGCATGCTCGGACATCACAATGTCCCCTACCAATGAAACATGGTACTCACATCGCAGATACTAGTCTCAAACTCGAGCGGCCTATATCCTTCTTAGCGGCGGCTGAATCGACTAGGAACTGTTTAGAATATACAGTATTGCAAATATGAGTTTCATTATACTCATCATATGAGCATTTCATATTCTTTCTAGTATTTGTATATTCAAGGACTTTATCTATGCAACTAGCATGGGTATACAGATAAAGATGTGCCAAAACAATAATTTCAAATATAATTAATATAAAGATCGTTTATACATAGAGTTTCATTGTGAACACTCGGCCAACACTTGGCTCGACGGCCACCTACTCTAACACGTTATTCAAGCACGAGTGACTAATTATGATGTATTAAGAGTATTTTTTGATAATGGCAGCTCTGTCAATGTCATCTTCAAGGAAGCATCGATTCAGATGGATTTTCATGAGTATCAGTTAGAGGCAGTTGAGACTGTCCTATTTGGCTTTGTAGGTCACGTTGTAATAGCGGAAGGGGAAATAACATTGCCACTAACCTTGGGAACCGGAGATCTATGAAAAACAGTCATGACGGTCTTTACAGTGGTGGATGCCCTTTCCTCATACATTATCATCCTTGGGAGGTCAGCCATGAATGAAATGAGAGTTGTGGCCTCCACTTATCATAAAAAAAAATTAAATTTCTTGTACGACGACGAGTCGGGGAGGTCAGGGGAGATCAACCTTCTTCTTGGAAGTGTTATGGGGAGACTGTCCGAGTGGATTAGAAAAAGGCGAGAAGGGAGGAGAAGGGGAATAAAGAAAGTCAAGCAGATGAGGTGGCAAAGGAAAACGAGGTGCATTTTGTTGCGTAAGAAGAACAAGAAACGGTGGAAATTGAGCCAGGGAAACACATCCGGGTGGCCCGAGACATCAATGTGCCCACCCAAGTAAATCTCTTAAACTGTTTAAAAACTAACATTAATTTTTTCGCCTGGTCTCAACAGGAACTAGCCGGGTTCTTGCCCCAAGTGGCCGAGCACAAACTAAATATCCTCCCGGGATCCCGACCCGTGAAACAAAAGAAAAGGCACTTCGATCCCGAGAAAGATAAAGTCATTGACGAACAGGTGGGAAAGCTGTTGCGGGCCGGCCACATTTGGGAGGTCCAATTCCCTACTTGGCTCTCAAATGTGGTCCTTGTTCCAAAAGCCATCGGAAAATGGAGGATGTGTGTAGACTTCCGGGATTTAAATAAAGCCTGCCCCAAAGATTGTTATCCACTTCCTCGGATTGATCAGCTGGTGGACTCAACATCCGGGTTCGAATTGTTAAGCTTTATGGATGCTTATCAGGGGTAACATCAAATCCCCTTGGCCCGGTAAGATCAGGATAGAGCCAGTTTTATCACTTCTGGAGACACTTTCTGCTATGTAGTTATGCCCTTTGGATTGAAGAATGTCGGGGCCACATACCAACGTATGATGAATCGTGTTTTTCAGAACTAGATAGGTAGGAACATCGAAGTCTACGTGGATTATATCCTAATCAAGACCCGGGAAGTATCCTTCTTTGTTGATGATTTGGCAAAGACCTTTGTCACCCTGAAGAAATATGGAATAAAGAAATATGTTCTAGGTCAGAAGTGGGAAATTCTTGGGTTTCCTGGTAACCGATCTGGGAATTGAAGTAAACCCAAAAAAGATCAAAACAATAATTGACATGCATTCCCCTCAATCTGTCCGGAAAGTACAGAAATTGAACGGGAAAATCGCTGCCTTATCTCAATTAATTTCCGGTCTGCCCATAGAAGGGGTGACATAGGAGTGATTGAAATCTCCGAACATCCATAAAATCTTGTGTGTTCTTATTTCAGTTTTTATTCTATCTATCAGTCAGTTTATTTCTGCACTTTATTGTAAACTGATAGATATCGACAGACAAAATTTCGAGTTTCAATTCGTCACTAAACTAACTCAACATTCTAAAAGATTGTGAAAATCTTGAATGTTTATACAACCCCCCTTCTAAACACTCTTTCATCAGTTAATCGATCCTATCAAGTGGTATCAGAGCAGTTGAATCTTGTCCCAAAATATTCTTATCCAAAACTGATCACCATGTCTTCAATCAATAAAATACCAATGTTTTACAAAGAAGATTTTGATGACTGGAAAATCAGATGCGGGCTCATTTAGCTGCACAAGACGACGACATGTGGTATGTCATTACTGAAGGAATCATGAAAATCTTAAAAGCAAATACAGCAGTTGCAATAACTGATGGGGCACCTCATCGCATTGAGAAGCCCAGAGAGGAATGGACAACTGAAGATAAGAGGAAAGCCAACCTTGACAATGTGGCTAAGGACATATTATATAAAAGGTTGGATAAAGTCACTTTAAGCAAAATCAAAATGTACAAAACTGCTAAAGAGATGGGAGAAACTGATTCAGCTTTGTGAAGGAAACGAACAAAGCAAGGAGAACAAACTATCAATTGTTGTTCAGAAATTTGACAATATCAAGATGAAGGTTGGAGAATCCATGCACGAATATGATGAGAGGTTCGGTCGTATTATAAACGAGCTGAATGCACCTGGAAAAGTGTATTATAACAAATAAATAGCACTGATGATGGTCAGAGGTGTTCCCAAAGAATGGGACGTCAAGACATGGCTATGCGTGAATCAAAGGACCTTAACAAAGTTGAACTTCATGATTTGTTTCCTGATCTAAAGGCATACGAGTTTGAACTACAACCTAGAGAAGGGGGACATTCTACATCAAATGTCACAACTTTTTTAACTGCTGTCAAGCTAGAACCAACTGTTCAGTTGACAAATCTGCTGATCAGCTGAGCAATGAAATAATGTCATTGTTTGTCAAGAATTTTTGAAAGTTCATGAGGAGAAATCATGGAAACTTCCAGAAACAATATCAGAAAGATCCCTCCAAAGAAGAACCTTATGCTTGCTACAACTGTGGCAAGACTGGTCATTTCATTGCTGACTGTTCCAAGCGAAAGAAGGACAGTCGAGGATCAACTGAAAAAAGAAAGAGGCCCTATGAGCAGAGAAGAAGAACCAAGCATGACAAGAAATATCTCAGAAAGAAACATGAGGTACTTCTAGCTGAGCAGAGTAAGTCAAAGTGGGCAGAAACTGATAGTGAGGAATCAGAACCTGAAAGCCCAATCAGTTCAAGTGATGATGATGAAGAAGTCAAGTGCATAATAACATATGATGCTGAACTGGAGTTAACAAGTGTATAAGTATTCGAATTTGACTCTACTGATTTCACTCGTGAGGAAATCATTACCACATTGTATGACATGGTAAATGAGTATCACAAACTTGCTCGATCATTTGAGAAGGTTAGAGCTGAGCAAAGAGATCCCAATGATAACAAGACTAAAACCGATGAGTCAGTTGAAGTGTTGAGTCTAAAAAATGAGATTGCAAAGCAAAAAGATGAAATAATTGAGAACCAATATTTGATATATCAGTTAAAAACTGATATTTCAAAACATACTGAACTGATTCAAGCTTGGAACAAGTCTTCAGTTACATTGACTGAAATGCAGAACTCACAAAAATCAGTTGATGATAAAACTGGTTTAGGATTTAACAGTCATGTTGAAAATTCTGCAAGTGATACACAGCTAAGGTTGAATGAAAACAAAGGAAAGTACATTACCTTTGTAAAATCAACTATGGTAAATGAATTCTCAGAACCAAGTAAACCAACTATTCAATTGACTGAAAGTAAGAACAGCGCCAAACAGTATGGAATTTGATATAGCACTGAGAGTTCAACTGATTCAAAAAACGGGTCACCTTGACGATTCAGTTACAAAAATCAGCATTCAATGAATGATTATTACAATTACTACAACTGTAAGCCAGTTTAGAAACGGTATCAAAAGAACAATTACTTGAAAAAGGGTACAAATAATATTGTTTCTTCCTCACACCACACACTTAATAGAAAAAAGTGAAGAAAAACTATTTGGAGGACAACAAATGGAAAGTCAGTTAGACTGGTCCAAGTCTGGGTTCCTAAAGGACTAATCAGTTTAGGACCCAAATGAATATGGATACCAAGATCATATACTGTGTGTGATTGCAGATGATAGGTACAAACAAAGAATCCACCTAGTATCTAGACTGTGGATGCTCACAGAATATGACATAGGATGCAAGTTTGCTATCTCAACTGATCAAATACACTGGACCAAACATCAGTTTTGGAGACAACTCTAAAGGTAAAACTATGGGTAAGTGTAAGCTTATTCATTGTAACTTTACTGTCAAAGATGTTTACTAGTTGAGAATTTGAAGTATAACCTGATTAGCATCAGCCAGTTATGCGACAATAATTTTTAAGTTCAGTTCGACAAACACACTTGTTCAGTTAGAGACTCAACTGATGAGGTTGATAGGTGTGCTTTTTACGCGCTTTATTGCATTAGTTTTAATTGTGTTTGCATTGTGCATGCATGCATTTCATTTACATTTTGTTCATTTTAGAGTACTCATTTGCATATTATCATGTCTCACTATTGGGTGATGAATTTGCAGGAAAAATGGTCGGAAAACCAAAAAGAGAGCAAAGTGTACAAAATAGAATGACAGGGACAGAATGAGTGGCACCTGAGCGGTACTTTTCTACCGCCCGGGCGCGAAAGATGAATAGCTGAAGGAATTTTACAGAATGCCGCACTTCCCAAGCATCTTTACAAAAGGTGTGGCGCTCGAGCAGTATTTTTCTACCGCCCGAGCGCCACCTATTTTTGGAAAATATAATGTGCGATTCCATTCCTTATTTTCGGGAGGAGAATGATATGGTAAGGTTTTGGGGACGACTTTGAGGGCATTCAGACTGGATTCTAGAGCAGCCACAAGTTTTTGGAGAGCACTTTGCGCTTGGATTGAAGATTGGAAGTTTTCCGGGCGTCTTTCTTCGCGTTTTTCGCCAACTCTAGTATTTCTTATTTATTTTCAGTCATTTGAACTTTGTTTTGTGATTTTCAATGATGAACTTTAGTAGCTAAACTTAATATTTGTCGGGATTCAAGGGGATCCTACCCCAAACTTTGATTTGAATTAATTTATATTCGATTGTTGCGTGATTCTTGATTATACTATTATTTTATTGTGTCATTAAAGCGTAGCTAACTTTAACGGCGTTTTCATATCACGAGTGAGTTCGAGAGAATAACGAGTGATAGGATCGAGTAGTATAATCCGCGGATCTACACTTTACATAGATATATGAAAGTGGATACGTGCCGATAATCATAGTCCTAAGGGTCGAAAATTAGGGGATTTCATAAGTCGAAATGCGATTCGCTCTTGATAAATAATTAAAGATATTTAATTACTTCATTGAGTCGAATTAGTTTGGCATAGCTCGAGAGGGTGTGTTCAATAGAATAGGAAATCCTGTCGGAAGCATATAAACACGATCGAACGAATTAACGAATTAGTACTGGATAGGTGTACCAGAATTCCCAACAAATTCATTTATCATTGAAATTTATTCAATTGATCTAGCATTCATAGTTCATCATTAAATTCTTGAACTTGTTTATTCAGTTTCATTAAATTTTATTAGTTATAAAACAATCACTCAATTTTCGTTGCTAAAGTTTAATGACTGGAATAATAATTGTGAAACACAGTCTTCAGTGGATCGATACTCGTACTCACGTACACTATTCTATTACTTGACATCGTGCACTTGCGATTACATTTTGAGCATATAAAAACATATTTTTATTGTGGATAGCACAGTGCAAGTTTTGCTCGATCAAGTTTTTGGCGTCGTTGCTGGGGACTGTTAATCTACAATTTTATTTCTAGTTATTTTCTTTAGCATTATTTTATTTGTCTTGAGCTAACACTCCATATTTTATTCCAGATATCTTGTCTAGTGCATGCCAAAGTCACTTGACGTGGAGCTTGAGTACGATCTTGAAATTGAAAGAACTTTCCGCAGGAGAAGACAGCAGCAGAGACTAAAACAACTGATGGAGAGGCAATTGAATGATCAAGAGGAGGAACGTCGTGAAGATAGACATGTGGAGGTACTGCGCCGCATACCAATGCTGGAGTATGCCCAACCTTCTTTGGAGGGTGCACGCCCTAGCATTGTGAGGCCTATCGTGCGGGCTAATCACTTTGAAATCAAGCCAGCCATAATCCTGATGATTTAGAACACAGTCCAATATTCGGAAGAACTGCAGTAGATGATCCAAACACGCACATCGCGGATTTTCTTGAAATCTGCGATACTTTTAAATTCAGTGGAGTTTCTGATGATGCTGTTAGGTTGCGTTTATTTCCTTTCTTTTTACGTGATAAAGCTAAGGCATGGTTAAATTGTTTGCCTGTAGGGTCAATCGCTACATGGGACGACATGGCGAAAGCCTTTCTCATCAAATACTTCCCTCCCTCTAAGACCATGAAGCTACGGGCAGACATTACAACATTTGCTCAATTCGATCAGGAATCTCTATATGAGGCATGGGAACGCTTCAAGGATCTACTACGAAGATGCCCACATCACGAGTTACCACTTGGGTTAGTGGTTCAAACATTTTATTATGGTTTGCTTACTCCTAACCGTACTATGATAGATGCGGCTGCTTGTGAAAACCTGTTGAGAAAGACCGCGGAGGAAGGATACGAAATGTTAGAGGAGATGGCTACTAGCAGCTATCATCCTCAATCTGAAAGAAAAAACCAGCGGAAGAGTGCAGGAGTTCACCAGGTAACTGATTTTTCTGCTATTACTGCACAACTTGATGCTTTAAACAGGAAAATAGACGACTTGAATGTGAGTGGCATGGCAATGCGTCTTCAAGAGATATTCTGTGAAAAGTGTGGAGGGGAACACTATGCGAAGGACTGTCAAGATGACAATCCATTCTATGTGCAAAATGAGGCACCAGTGAATCAAGTGGAAGTCCAAAACCGCCCAAGGAATGACCCTTATTCGAACACATACAATCTTGGGTGGAGGCAACATCCCAACTTCTCATGGGGTGGTCAAAATAGTCAGAATAGACCGCAAGGAGGACAACAATATGGGAAACAACCGATGTACAGATCCGATCCTCCTAGAGAAGAAAAGTCCAACTTGGAGCAAATGATGTCTAAGTTTATTTCAACCACTGAAACAAGACTTCAAAATCAGGATGCGTCGATAAAGGGGCTTGAAAATCAGATTGGTCAGTTAGCGAAGATGATAGCAAGTAGAGAGCCAGGCACCTTGGCAAGTAACACAGATACTAATCCAAAAGAGCAAGTGAAGGCCATTGAGTTGAAGAGTGGGAAAGTTTTGGAGTCAAGGGAAAAAGAGAAAACTCAAATAGTGGATGAGCAAACTGCGACATCTAAAGGTAAGTCTTCTAACTCTACACTAGCACCCACTGCACAACCAAAAATTGTTATTCCTCCACCCTTCCCTGCAGCATTGAAAAAAGCAAAACTAGATGCACAATTCGGTAAGTTTCTTGAGGTATTTAAAAAATTGCATATCAATATTCCCTTCGCCGATGCTTTAATGCAAATTCCTAGTTATGCTAAATTTTTTAAGGACATTTTAGCTAATAAGAGGAAATTGGAGGATCACATGACAGTGAACTTAACTGAAAATTGCTCCGCTTTGGTGCAAAACAAAATCCCACCGAAACTCAAAGACCCAGGGAGTTTCTCTATTCCTTGCATGATTGGTGATGTTGTTTTTCATAAAGCGTTATGTGATCTTGGTGCAAGTATTAATCTTATGCCATTGTCTGTGTTTAGGAAACCTGGGTTGGGAGAGCCTAAGCCGACGAGGATGTCCTTGCAACTGGCTGACAGATCTGTCAAGTACCCCCGCGGAGTGATTGAGGATTTCGTGGTTCTCGACATGGAGGAGGATACAGAGATGCCTCTAATTTTGGGGAGACCGTTCCTTGCAACTGGCAAGGCACTGATCGATGTGCAAGAAGGGAAGTTGAGATTAAGAGTGGGCGAGGAAGAGATTACTTTTGATGTTTTTAATGCACTTAAGCACACACTGCATTCTGATAGTTGTTTTAGAATTGATGCTTTTGACTCTCTTGTGTCTCACTATGTGCAGGATGCTCTTAGGGACCCTTTGGAGGCCACTATCACTACTGAATTGGGAGAAGATGAATTGGATGAAGAAAAAGCTGAAATAGTGGCACACTTTAATGCCAACCATCCATGGAGAAAGCCAATGAGGATGCGACTGGAGGATCTAGGAGAACGAAGAGATTTGACCCCTCAAAGGTCAAACATCGAGGAGCCACCAATTCTTGAGCTAAAGTCGTTGCCTCCACACCTCAAGTACGTTTACTTAGGTGAGAATAACATATTACCTGTCATTATTTCTGCTGCTTTGACAGATGCGATGGAAGACAAACTGTTGGAGGTTCTGAAAGCGCACAAGGGTGCATTTGCGTGGAAGGTGGCGGATATCAAAGGGATCAATCCATCAGTCTGCATGCACAAGATCTTGATGGAAGACAAGTACTCACCTCTTGTGCAACCTCAGAGAAGATTGAATCCAAAGATGCAAGAGGTAGTAAAGGCAGAAACGATTAAGCTTCTCGATGCAGGTATTATCTATCCTATATCTGATAGTGCATGGGTAAGTCCGGTTCAGTGTGTGCCAAAAAAGGGTGGGATTACTGTGATTACAAATGATAATAATGAACTAATACCCACCAGGACTGTTACGGGATGGCGTGTGTGCATTGATTATAGGAAATTGAATGATGCCATCCGAAAAGACCACTTTTGTGGGGACCCGGACGCTAATCATGTTCTTAATCATCATTGGGGACTAATTAATCAATTATAAAACAGGTTCTAAAAATTTTTCTTTTAATATACAAAGCGGAAACGTAATGTAATTAAATTCAAATTACATATTAAACATGAACATACATCTCAGTATAAAAGTACAAGTCCTGTGCAATATACATTTATTCAACTAGGGTTTAACAACTAATATCAAGTGTCTAACCCTATTTCTAAACCAAGTCCGGAATCACCACGCTATCTGTCTTCTCTCATCCTCTTCTTGACCCTGAACCTGCCCCACCTGTTGTCATGCACACATACAAAACAAGACAACAGCCGGATAACTCCGGTGAGATATAAATATCCCAGTATAAATAATGTAAACATGCAATCATATAAAAACATATATAAAAGCATATAAGCAATAATCATAACATGTATCAAATCAGAACATGAAGCAATATCAAGAATAACTCTTATTCTAAACATGTACCATCATCAGGAACATAATCAAAATCAAATACTATAAATCAATATCAAGCAATGAATCACACTCAGACTCAAACTCAACTCAAACAACGCGTCGTCTCAGACTCGACTCAACTCTAACCTAGGGATCCCGATGTCTGAATAATGATAAATATATCGAATCTCAGTCGATAGGAATGAATCAATCCCCAAACGGCATCGATATAATTCATATATCCAGTGTCTGGGCGAATCAGCCGCAGATTTGACGAATCAGTCAAGAATTAGGCGAATCAGCCTGTAATTAAGCGAATCAGCTTAAGTGTAGACGAATCAGTCAATAACCAGACGAATCAGCCGGTGACTAGGCGAATCAGCCTATAATAAGACGAATCAGTCAATAACCAGACGAATCAGCCGGTGACTAGGCGAATCAGCCTATGACTCAACGACTCAGTAATCAATGCATACAGTCAGTATCTAAGCAAATCAATCAATGACTAGCGAATCAGCAGTCATTACATGCAGTGGCTATAAATCAATAGACAACAAACATCAATCTCATCAATTACAAGAATCAATGTAATAAACTAAGTATGTGATTTAGGGAAACTCGAGTCAAACCTCACTCGAGTTGTGCAATCCCAACTCAACATTAATTTATACCTTTCTTTCTGATATTCTGGCTCTGTCGAAGTCTCGAACCCCAAGCCTGTCAATATTCAGTCTGACAATAACAATATCGAGGGTATGGTATCAATACATCACTCAATTAATACTGGATACAAATAGAATTCAATCAAATTCTGTTTCAACAACATAACATCATAATCTCAATATATCCAGCCCTATCATATCAGTCAGATATCAATTCTAATATCTCATAATCGATAATCACTCAATCTGGATATCAATTCTTATTCAATCTCATTCTGAAAATTATAACAAGTTCATATTCAGTCCGTTTCTTAATCTGACTTCGTTTCTTTGCTGTCTAACATGTCAAGAGCAACATATATGACGTGTGTTCACTTCTAACAACATCATAATTTCAAGACATGTCAACACGTAGTAAAACTTACTTCCAGTTATAGTCTATGTCGCTAGGAACTCAGTACCGCAGTCAGATTCAAAATCAGAGGGACGGATTTTATAAAAATCGCAAGTCTATGCTTCGAACCCTTTTCTTTCCCTCTTTCCTCGATTTCCTTTGTTTCTTATCTTCTGAAGACTCATGTATATATATATAAATACATACACGTACATGCACGAAGCCAAGTGGCTCAATTTCAGGCTGCATGTCGCGCGCATATGCGCCACTCTTCTCGCGCATATGCGCTGAACCTACTGTCCCTCCCGCGCATATGCGCCCTCTACGTCGCGCATATGCGCCGATCCTTCTGGACAGGTCGCGCATATGCGCGACTTAGCTCGTGCATATGCGCCGAGATGTTCGGCCGAACATCTTGAGATGTTCGGTTGAACATCTTGGCTTATATTATAACGATGCCCGACCTCGTCATTTGAGTTCTTATAACCTCAATCATGTCAATAATCAATGTCTGATTATAATAATTAATTCTCGGGCATTACAACTTTCCCCTTCCCTTTATTGATCAAATGCTTGAGAGGTTAGCAGGTCATGGGTTTTATTTTTTCTAGACGGATATTCGGGGTATAATCAAATCACCATTGCACCTGAGGACCAAGAGAAAACCACTTTCACTTGTCCTTATGGAACTTTCGCTTTTCACCGCATGCCGTTTGGTCTTTGTAATGCCCCTGCCACATTTCAACGTTGCATGACCGCTATATTCCATGATATGATAGAAACTTTTCTTGAAATTTTTATGGATGACTTCTCTATTTTCGGCCCTTCTTTTGATGACTGTTTGCAGAACTTAAAGGTGGTGTTGCTGAGATGTGAGGAGACGAATTTGGTGCTAAATTGGGAAAAGTGCCATTTCATGGTACAAGAGGGAATTGTCTTAGGGCACAAGATTTCGGAGAACGGAATAGAGGTGGATAAGGCGAAAGTTGAAGTTATCAATAACTTACCACCTCCGGCGTCCATAAAGGGAGTTAGAAGTTTTCTCGGCCACGCCAGTTTTTATCGGCGTTTTATAAAAGATTTTTCAAAAATTGCCAAACCTCTATCTTCCTTACTTATGAAAGATGTGCCATTTGATTTCAATTCTGACTGCGTACAAGCATACGAGGATTTGAAGGAGCGCTTGGTGAAGGCTCCTGTCTTGGTAGCACCGGATTGGGATCTACCTTTCGAGATCATGTGCGATGCCAGTGACACTACAGTGGGGGCCGTAATTGGCCAGTGACAAAACAAGGTATTTCATACAATTTACTACGCAAGTAAGACCTTAGATGAGGCTCAATTGAATTATGCAACAACTTAAAAGGAATTACTTGCAGTAGTATTTGCACTTGGCAAATTTCATTCATACCTTGTTTTGTCCAAAGTAATTGTATTCACTGATCATTCTGCCCTTAAATACTTACTTGCTAAAAAAGATGCAAAGCCACGCTTACTTCGGTGGATTTTATTATTGCAAGAGTTTGACTTAGAAATCAAAGATTAGAAAGGGGTTGAGAATGTGGTAGCAGATCACTTGTCTAGATTAGAATTTATTTGTGATGATTCTGTCGATCGTGCTATCAATGATTGGTTCCCTGATGAGCAACTATTTGAGGTGCGAAATTGTCCTTGGTATGCAAATTTCGCTAACTTTCTTGTCACATGCACACCTCCACCAAACCTATCGTTTCACCAACGAAAGAAATTCTTTTCTGACGTGAAATACTATTTTTGGGAGGAACCGTTCTTGTTTAAGATTTGTGCAGATTCCATGATTAGACGGTGTGTTGCAGAGGAAAAGTTTGATCAAATTCTCAACCACTGCCATGACCGTGAGGTAGGTGGTCATTTCGGACCAACAATGACGGCATCCAAGGTACTTGAATGTGGCTTTTATTGGCCAACCCTCTTTAAAGATGCTCGTTCTTATGTGCTACATTGTGATAAATGCCAGCGGTCAGGTAACATCTCTAACCGTCATGAAATGCCTTTAAATAATATCATTGAGTGTGAGGTTTTTTGTAACGCCCCAGATTCGACAACTGTCCTCACTGTAACAAGACGGGTCTTTCCAGCGTGCTTATGTCCTCACTCACACGCACCCTGGGAAACTTCCCAGGAGGTCACCCATCCCAAAATTGCCCCAAGTCAAGCACGCTTAACTTTGGAGTTCTTATGTGATGAGCTACCGAAAAGAAGATGCACCTTCGTGATATGAGTAGTACCAATCAAATCTTTTAAGCCCTCTTCAACTGTTCAGTCCATTACATTGCCCAGTCTCGGAATCCCTCTCATTCCCGTGTGGGTCAGTTCATTCATGTTCCCTTCACCTAGAAGCCTGCCAGGAGCCGCTCATTGTCCGTGCAACTGATGGCACCGGCGATCACCCCCCGCCCTCTTCGGCCCCGGGCCTCACATGCCCACCAGCTTCCGCTTGGTTCGTCCCCGAACCACACCGTACTAAGAGAGGTCGGCTCTGATACCACTTGTAACGCCCCAGATTCGACGACTGTCCTCACTGTATCAAGACGGGTCTTTCCAGCGTGCTTATGTCCTCACTCACACGCACCCTGGGAAACTTCCCAGGAGGTCACCCATCCCAAAATTGCCCCAAGTCAAGCACGCTTAACTTTGGAGTTCTTATGTGATGAGCTACCGAAAAGAAGATGCACCTTCGTGATATGAGTAGTACCAATCAAATCTTTTAAGCCCTCTTCAACTCTTCAGTCCATTACATTGCCCAGTCTCGGAATCCCTCTCATTCCCGTGTGGGTCAGTTCATTCATGTTCTCTTCACCTAGAAGCCTGCCAGGAGCCGCTCATTGTCCGTGCAACTGATGGCACCGGCGATCACCCCCCGCCCTCTTCGGCCCCGGGCCTCACAACTTTGCGCTTGGATTGAAGATTGGAAGTTTTCCGGGCGTCGTTCTTCGCGTTTTTCGCCAACTCTAGTATTTCTTATTTATTTTCTGTCATTTGAACTTTGTTTTGCGATTTTCAATGATGAACTTTAGTAGCTAAACTTAATATTTGTTGGTATTCAAGGGGATCCTACCCCAAACTTTGATTTGAATTAATTTATATTCGATTGTTCCGTAATTCTTGATTATACTATTATTTTATTGTGTCATTAAAGTGTAGCTAACTTTAATGGCGTTTTCATATCACGAGTGAGTTCGAGAGAATAACGAGTGATAGGATCGAGTAGTATAATCCGCAGATCTACACTTTACATAGATATATGAAAGTGGATACGTGCCGATAATCATAGTCCTAAGGGTCGAAAATTAGGGGATTTCATAAGTCGAAATGCGATTCACTCTTGATAAATAATTAAAGATATTTAATTACTTCATTGAGTCGAATTAGTTTGGCATAGCTCGAGAGGGTGTGTTCAATAGAATAGGAAATCCTGTCGGAAGCATATAAACACGATCGAACGAATTAACGAATTAGTACGTGATAGGTGAACCAGAATTCCCAACAAATTCATTTATCATTGAAATTTATTCAATTGATCTAGCATTCATAGTTCATCATTAAATTCTTGAACTTGTTTATTCAGTTTCATTAAATTTTATTAGTTATAAAACAATCACTCAATTTTCGTTGCTAAAGTTTAATGACTGAATAATAATTGTGAAACACAATCTTCAGTGGATCGATACTCGTACTCACGTACACTATTCTATTACTTGACATCGTGCACTTGCGATTACATTTTGAGCATATAAAAACATATTTTTATTGAGGATAGCACAATGCAAGTTTTGCTCGATCAGAGGTCATCCTAACTGGCAATCGTTGTGGAAATACTTACAAAGTCGATTGGACTAATCAACCTTATGCACCAATTTGTTTCATTGCTTCCAAATCTTCTAAAAACTAGTTGTGACGTAAGAAGTTGAACCACTTAAACTTTGAATATATTGTCTATCTGAGTAACCATGATCTCGTAACTGGTTTGCCCAAAATAGAGTTCTCAAAAGATAAAATTTGTTCATGATGTCAGCTTGGTAAGCAAGTAAGATCTTCATTCAAAAACAGAGGTTGTAAATCATCCTCCCGATGCTTAGAAATGTTAATATGGATCTTTTTGGTTCAATATCAATCATGAGTTTAGGGGGAATGAAATACACCTTAGTAGTTGTGGATGATTTTTCAAGATTTACTTGGGTTATCTTTCTCAAATCCAAAGACCAAATTGTTGTACAACTGATTAAGCTTTTCAAAAGATTATTAAATGAAAAATCAGATGGGATTGATCGAATAAGGTCTGATAGAGGGACTGAATTCATCAATCAAAATCCTTCAACATTTTTAGAAAATACAGGGATCAAGCATGAGCTCTCACCAGCTAGAACTCATCAGCAAAATGGTTTAGCTGAGAGAAGAAATTGAACTCTTAAATAAGCTGCTATAACAATGCTTGCTGATTCTAGTATTTCTCAAAGGTTTTGGGCAGAAACAGTAAACATTGCATGTTAAACTCGAACAAATCAATGATTATAAGAATCATTTGAAAACACCATATGAGATCTGGCATGGACGAAAAAGTGTGGTTTCCTACTTCACAATATTCGGCTGCAGATGTTTTATTCTTGATAATGGCAAAAATCATTTAAAAGCCTTTGATGCTAAATCTGTAGAGGGAATATTTCTTGGATATTATTCAGTGAGTAAAGCTTAGAATTTTTAATAAAAGCTCTTTAAATTTTGAAGAATCAATATATGTTGTATTTGATGAATCTATGCTAACTGATAAGACAAATGATCTAGTTGAGCTAGTTGATTAATTTACAGATATCAGTTTGGAGGATGATAATGAAGAAGAGAATCATATCAATCGAAACATCCTTCAAACGCCTGAACCAGAAGTACTGATTCAATCAATTGAACATGAAGTTTTTCCTGATAATCAGCTGGTGGAGCATATTGATAATATCCAGTTACCAACTGATACAGCTCCAACTGAAATTGAAGAAAACATTTAGTTTCCAACTGAAGCAGTTGCTGAGATGGATGCAACAAATACTGAGCTCAGATGGAAGAAATCACATCCTCCAGAAATAGTGATAGGTGATCCATCTGACCCGGTACAAAATGGGTATTCAGAAACAAACTGAATGAAGATGGTTCAGTTGTACGCAACAAAGCAAGAATTGTAGCTCAAGAATACATGCAAGAAGAAGGAATTGACTGCGATGAAACTTATGCAACAGTTGCAAGACTAGAAGCAATCAGAATGTTCCTTGCCTATGCATCATTCAAAAACATTAAAGTCTACCGGATGGATGGGAAGAGTGCCTTTATGAATGGTCAGTTAGAGGAAGAAGTTTATGTTGAACAACCACCAAGTTTTAACAATCAGTCTTTTCCTGATCATGTCTATCATCTGAACAAAGCTTTATATGGTCTTAAACAAACTCCAAGAGCTTGGTATGAAACAATTTCAAAATTTCTAACTGATCAAGATTTTGCTGTTGGGTCAGTTGATAATACTTTGTTCAAATTCTCTAAGAATGATCACATTTTACTTGTGCAAATTTATGTTGATGATATTATATTCTGGTCAACTAACCCCAAATTATGTGAAAAGTTTTCCAAGTTAATGCAGGACAAATTTGAGATGAGTATGATGGGTGAACTGACATTTTCCCTCGGTCTTCAAGTGAAACAACTGGAAACTGGTATTTTTATCATTCAAACCAAATCTACGAAGGAATTTGTAGAGGCCCGTATTTCGTATTCGTAATTTTTGCAGAATTATTTAAAATTTTCTCTTTAAATAAATAACATGCATCATTCATAAAATAAATTGATAAATAGGTTTAACTTTAAAATAACAGCGGAAGTAAATATTGTTTTTTTTTTCAAATCAACAACTTAAAAATAATCCAACATATAAAAATCTGAATTTGAACATAAAAAGGTGAATAACTGAGACATGATGTCCTCGGGTTCCTACTACTGCTGACCCAAACTAGCTCACTTGTCCTCGCCCTCAGTTCCGACCTCATCAGTACCTACAACAATCAAGTCTAGTGAGTCTAAAGACTCAGCATGCATATATCGTGAATAACGAGTAAATATATCATAAAATTTCGTGTAATCGTAAAAATATCAGATCGTAAAGCGTAAGGTGAAAATTGTGTCATGAGTAATTATAAATACATGCATATCTGAAAATCGTACGTAAAAAATGTGCTCGATAGAGCCCTGTCATAAAATATCATAATGAGATTTTTCTGGTAGAGATAATGTTTCAACGCAAGTGGCCCGTAACATAACATGAACGTCTGATCAGAATAAACCACAGTATACTGGGCGATAGAGATCACCACAGCCCTTGAACTGGATGTTCGTACCCATACATAAACATAAACCGGTTGTAAGTCACCGGGTAGAGATCTCATAAGCGTGAGGTGGCCACAAGACATATCGCATATATCTCAAAACAAACATTTATATTTTATACACGTAATATAATTATAACCCTGTTTTCACCGGATGAGTTGGATCGTTCCCATGCTTGATGCTACTTGATCCTAACATGAGACACATGCAATTATTCCCAACTTGACCAAAAACTTCATATCCGAACCAAAAACGAGACAGCCGAGACCAACAATCTAATTTCCAACCATGACTCCGTACCAACCAGAACCAACATCGAACCATCGTTTATTCATGATTAAAATATGCCTAACATGATTAAATAACAACCCTAAGAATGGTAATCCATGAAAATTAGTGAATGGAGGCCAAAATCATAAAACGCTCCTTCGAGAGTCACTTTGGCACATTACACCGTAAATTCTCGTATGACCTCTAACTTAACCAAATCACGAATGGCCAAAAACATGACCTTCACAACTCATTGAGGTACTGTCCAGTCCCAGGCCATAGGATAAAAGCCAACCAAGAACTCGCACACCACCTCTGAACCACAGCAAAACTGCTGTCAAAAAAACGTGGCAGCAGCTGCGCTTGCTATGCTTCATTTATGAGACCAATGGCAATTGGGGCTTGAACCACCAACCAGATTCTCTTACCAACGTCCTAAGGTGTGGCCTGAACCATGGCTAAGGGCTAAAAGCCAACCACAATCCAAGCAGACACCTTGACAATATAAAGCTTCACCTGAGAACATCACTTTCTGCATAGTGTGATGTGTTCATCCGTTTTTACTGTCTTGTATCATTCCAGTGGCCATATGCTCGACCATGACTCAATCTAGACTTGATGAAGTGTTGTATGAACCATGGCTGTGGGCTAGAAGCCAACTACAATCCACCCAAACACCCCAAAACCGAACTCACTCACCCAAACCAGAAATGAAAACCGAGGGGCACTTGTTTTGTGGTTTAAAAATTTCGAAGTACTCGTGAACCATGCCTTGAAAGGTGGTCTTGGTCACATACTAGACATGCGAGGGTTCCAACCATGGTTACAGGCCTTGGACCAACCATGATTCGAACACTCACCTTAGACAACCAACAATCAAAACCGAGACTCAAAATTTCAACTATGGGGAAGTTGCTGTCAATTATTTATCTCAAGTTCATGGGCTTGAACCAATAAACCAACATGATTCTAACCCACTCTAGTACATGCCTAGATGCAGCTTTGGGCGCCTGGAACCGAGCCAACCTCCTGAAATCACAAAACAATCCAAACCGTGAAGCATGAAGAGATGGCCGAGAAGGCTGCACAGTTTTTTTGTGTAAAGTTGCATTCAAAAATCGGTTTTTGCTCCTTAAATCGTGAACATGTGATGTTTTAAAATATCTATATGACTTGATTGGAGAGAAATGAACAATATATATATGTCTGAAATTTTGTTTTGAATAAAACAAGCGATACAACGAACACGACGCGGTGGAGGCAGATTTTTATTTTTCTCTCTTGTTTTCTTGCTGCTAATTCACGATTTCTAGCTGGTGTTTCTCTGAAATTTTCGAAGGTAAGGAGGGGGAGGAAGGATAGGTAATGAAGGGGAAGGTTACAAATTAAATGGGTCAAGAATACATCTAGATGGAAATTTCATGACGAGATTGAATGGCAAAAAGGAAATGTTTCCTTCTCTTTTCTTGTTGCACGAAAATGGAGGGATTGGGGTTCTAGATTAGTGGGTTGGGGAAAGTTAAATGAATAATGGTGCTAGACTTATCACTAAATGGTGAGTTAAAGGTGAGGGAAAATTATTATTCCATAAAAGGCCATTAAAGAGTGACTAGAATGGAGAGTTGTCAAACTTATGTGAATTAATTTAGGGTTGGCCAAAATTTGCTTAATAAAACAAGGTAAGAATATTGCTTAAATATTGTATTTTACATTCTTAAAGTTTTAGATATCCATTATGTATTTTAGTAATTTAATAAATTATATTAGGATAATCATTTCTTGCATGGCATGACTTGGTCTTAAAATAATTATTAAAATGTTAGGTTATAATTTCATGAATATATTAGGCTTAGATTAATTTATCCCAATTGATTACACATTCTAATTTAGGCTTTTAATTAAATATTGAACATACAAGAACTTATTTAATAACTTATATCCAATTAATTTAAATAAATCTTAAAAACCTTCTTTCTCATTAAAATAAATTATTCCTTGGCTTAATTTAAATTTAGGAATATTTTCTTATTATTAATCTTATCTCAATTTTCTAAACTCCAGTCTAGCCTCGCGTATTTATCCGAAAAGATAAAACTAAACTCTTGCTATTAAAATAAATAATCATATCTTCAAATTTTGACTTATAGCAATTATTCATGGCTTATACGTAATTTGACTTATCGGATTCTACAGAATTGCTCAAGAAATTTGACATGGAAACATGTTCAGTTGCAAGTACTCCCACGAGTTCATCAGTCAAATTAGACAATGATCAAGGGGAAATATGTCGAGACGACACTCTACAGAGGTTTAATAGGTTCATTACTGTACCTAACTACTAGTCGTCCTGATATTGTATTTGTCTTTTAGATGTTATTATCAAATAAGAATGGTCTTATTTATAGACAGCTATTAAAGAGAGAGGAGGAAGACGAAGAGTCATCGGTTACAAAAATGGACTTAACTGATCCAGACTAAGCTTCTCTTACCCTTCTTTTAATTTTTTTATGCATTTATTGAGGGGTGATATCGAATTTGTAAAGTTATATGAGAAAACAACAGTCAGTTGGTCTTCAACTGAACTGACTCAGTTTCCAACTAGTCATTCAATTGCTGACCTAACTGATCTTCTCCAATAAATTAACTGGTTAATCGAATAATATTCTATATTAAGTAATGTGACTAATTGATTACACATTTAATTTCTATCTTTCAATGAATAACATTTTGAAACGTGGACCCACGTGATCCATTTATGTTCTACACACGTTTCATCACACGTACACACGCTTTTATTCAAATTCTCTTGGACTGACACATGTCCAAAATTTGAACCGTCACATACATGTGTACTATACCTCGCTCCTATTCAGTTTTTCTTTACGCTTATTTCATTTTACAGAGCAAATTCAAACTCAAATCATTCTTTCTCGCAGAAAATCATTTCATCAAATGGCAAATCAAGTCCCAGCTCACTTTCTGAATGCTATTGCAATCAATTTTGCCTCAGTTTTGTCTATTCCTGATGAAGTTGTGAAGAACATCTTTAACAAACTAGAAGCAGCTAGACTCAAACCATTTTTGGGATTATATTCCCAGGAAATCTACCCTAAAGAGATTCAAGATATTTACGCAAATGGCTATGACACTATTACTGGCAACATCGCAACTACTGTCAATGGTCAGCTGCTGATCATTGATGAGGACTCCTTCAGCAATCTATTTTAGCTGCCTATTGATGGGCTAGCTAACATTTCTGAAATCAAAAATGCTGATGTTGAGGAGATGAAAACTGCTCTTTCTGCTGGTGGACGGAAAATCAAAGTTTCCGATCCAACGAATGAACTAAAGCCATAAGTTTAGTTGTTGGCTGATATTGTAGCCAAGGGGCTATTAGCAAAGGCAGGATCCTTTGCTGCTCTCACGCTAGAGAAATTTCAAGCTATAACTGCTATCATGACAGACAGGAGACTGAACTGGAAGAATATCACACTCAACATTTTGAAGAACATGTTTCAGGCATCCAAGAAATCAAAGTGATAGGATCGGTTCTCGTAATAAGAGTGTTTAGAAAGGGGGGGGGGGTGTTGAATAAACACTCAAACTTAAAAATTTTTTTTAGCAATATTTGAGTTCAGTTTGGTGACAAACTGAATCTCGGAAACTTGTTGGTCAATAACAATCAGTTAAACTAGAATAGTTGCGGAAAGTAACTGATTGAAAGATAGAATACGAAACTGAAAGAAATATGCAAGAGTTGTTTCTGGATGTTCGGAGAATTCAATTACTCCTACGTCACCCCTTCTATCACAAGGATAGGATATTCACTAAAAGACTTTGATCAAGTACAACACTTGTACAGACGCACTTCAGTTTGGACTTACAACTGCCAAAACTGAAACTCTTAGTTCTACACAATATTTTCAGTACGTAACTGATATTAGCACAATTGAGTCTAACAACTTTTAGAGAGTGCTAATAAGCTCAGATTGTAGCCTTGATTGCTACGAATAATTCAAATGAGAGTGAGCTGAGATTTTGACAGAGTAACAGCAAGCTTTAAGATTGAATGACCTTCTCTACTTTATATGTTGTTCTTCAGTTATATTTATACTTCTTTTTCAACGGTAACTTTGTTATGCATTTGAATTATAGTATCCGTTGATTGCCACTTCATCATTCCTTGGGCAATGTTCTCTTCATTGATTGTGATACGGCGTCTTAATTGCAATAGCCGAAACACATTGTTCTATGCTGTAATGATTGAAGTGCGAAGTTCTTGTAATCTGTTATGTCTCCTTTGTTCTTTCCCGAGACGTCTTCAGTTGAGAGACTGATCAGTTTACTTTATATCATTGTATCAACTTAATTCAGTTGCCGAATTTGCTTGTGCACATCAGTTGATTCATATTTTGTTAATCGATTGATTTATGTTTTATCAAACTCTAGAATCTAGTTTCCAACAATTTCCCCCTTTATGGTGTTTGACAAAACCAAGTGATTTAAGATCGAATAACTGAGCTCTTTGTAGATTACGCAACTGAATTATAAAATAACTGGGTTCCTTGTAGATAACATAAAATCTGATCATATAAATAATCTGATTAAATCTTCTTCAGCTGCTTTGTCCTTCCCCCTTTTTGTCAAACATCTCCATTTTGTCTGACAGCTTTCGAACATCAATGGATAGAAGTTTTACATCCGCTGAGATACTCGAGGCGACAGTTGTGAAGGAAGTTTGTAGCGATGCTATTCGATTAGAAACAGAGGTTTCCAGTCGCTCAACTCTCTGACTGATTACATTCTGAGTTGTAAAGAATGAGCTGACTAGCCCATTCTTCATTTCTTGCACAGTCCTGCTAAGAGAGTCCATGTTGGCTTGAAGATTGTTTAGTTTTGCTGAGTCAAATTCAATCGAAGAATCTAATTTGACAGTATGCGACAGCTGTTCGAGTTGAATTTTCTTGATTTCAGCTAGCATCTGCTGCATACTGTACTGTATGTTCTGAATTTCTTCAAGAACAGTATCCATTTCTGTAGATTGAATTGGAGGTTGCTGGCTGGGCGTTTCTGAATGCTTCGATGGTTGTCCAAAAAGAACTAATGCTTGATTAGTTTCCATTGTTCCAACCGTAGATTGAGTTGGAATGTTTTCTTGAATATGAGATGATGATGGTTGATTTTGATCAAATAATTGTCTGTCTGGCTGAATGATGGAGATGGATGGTTCATGTATAAAGGCTTCCTGTGGAGGATTAAATGAACTTTGTTCTTGCTCTTTTGATATAGTGATCAACTGACTTTCTTCATGTTCAGCAGTTTCTTGGTCTGATGGTTTTGCTTGTTCGAAAGTTTGAACAACTTGTTCAGCAGAACTTTCTGACTGAACAGGTGCTTCAGTTTGAGCTTCTTTTGTTGCAGTTATTTCTTTTTCTGATTTTTGGGTTGGTACTTCAGTTTGGTCTTCAGTTTGAGCAGATATAAATGTTTTGTCATTGAGTGACTCAGTTGGTGCTTTAGACGATATCTTAATATCTTGCTGTGGTTGTTCAGCTGAATGAGTAACTGAGTCATACTGAGCTTCTAAGGCAACAGCTTGAATGATTTAATCGATGTTTGTCAAGGATAGTTCTTCTTCAGAATATAACTGATGTTCTGTCTGAGAGGATTTAGGTATTTCCTGAACTGGCTTTTTAGTTGACTGTTGTGGAGATGGTTTTTTTTGTGGAGAGAAGGATAAATCTTTTTCAGTATTTGAGTTGAAGGGTTTTTCATGAATAACTAGTTCCTGATCTTCTTCCCAAAATCTTACTTCCCTTTGCAGGCTACTAAGATCTGCGTCCAGTTGAGTGAACACAGCTCTATCATTGTATGCAGTTGGATGGTAGTTGGACTTCAGCTATGCTACCATTCTTGCTAGCTTTTTGACGCGAATCTGATCAAAGAAGTATTTCTGCCTTTCTAATGCTTGTGAAATTGTAGCAGCTTTGACTACTTTTATCACGATTGCTTCTAGTTTGATGAACTTTTTCAGTTGAGATCTATGCTTCAGTTCTTTGGCAAAGATTTCTGTTCTGAAGCTTTTCCAACAGTGAAAAGATTTTAATTGTGATGTGGCAAATGCATTGACCTGTTCCCAAACAAGGTCAATGTGTGTTTGAATGGCATTGGATGGCCGGGGTTCTTCAACTAGCTGTCCTTTTCCTTTGTCAGTTGAAAGAGTGTGAAGAAGATCCATTCCTGAGTGTGTTGATTGCACTGGTTCCCTTAATATTATACCTTTAGATCTGGCCCTAGGCAAGATGGTAGGGTGATTTACAAGGGTTAATGGGGCTTTAACCTTAGATGTTGTCTTGGCTTTGGTAACTGGTTCATCAGGTGAGAGTATCTGCAAAGGTATGGCTTGAATGGGTTGTTGATCAGCTGATTGGATAACTTCCATTGTTGTTGTTGTTTTGGTTCTTTTAGTCCTTGGTCTTTTGACAAGCCTGAGTGAAGGAGTTTTCTCTGCGTCTGATTCACTGAGAATCAGTTTCCTTTTTGCTGTTTTGACCTTCTTGACTGGTGATGGCTCAACTTCCAGTTTGGCTTTTGATTGCAAGATGTTTTTGGCAGTAAAGACTTTGAATTTTGATGATATTTCAGCATTTTCAGCTACTAAACCCTTCAGTTTTAACATATAACTGATTTGGATAGCAAAGCCACATGATTGTTTGGATGACTTGAGCATATTCTTCAAGATGTTAAACAGAATATATCTCCAATTTACTTTCTTTTCACTCATGATTATGGTCATTACCTGGAATTTTTTTAGTGTAAGAGCACCATAAGAACCGGCTTTTGCTAATATTCCTTTTGCTACAATATCAGCTAGCAACTGAATTTCTGGTTTCAGTTCCTTCTTTGGATCGAAAACCTTGATTTTTCGTCCATCAGCAGATAATCGAGACTGCATTTCTTCAATGTCCTGAGTTTTTACTTCAGAAAAATTTACATAACCATCAGTTGGTAAAGAAAAGATTTCTCCGAAAGATTCCTCAGAAAGACGTAGCAACTGATCATTGATAGTCACAGATATAGTGTCATTATTAGTGATAAATCCTTTCTTGTAGAATTCATTGACCTCTTTGAGATATATCTTCTGGGAAGATTGTCCTAAGAACATCCTGAGACCTGCCGACTCAAGCTTTGGAAATACATTCTTAACATCTGCTTCTTGAATCGATAGAGCCGAGTTAAAATCGATGACCATTGCATTCAATATGTGAGCAGGAGTTTGAGTCGCCATTGAAAGCTGAATGATTTCCTGTAGAAACAAAAAATATAGATTTCTTTTGAAGAGTGAGGATAATCGTGATTGAAAGGAAGACGAACTGAATCAAAGCGGGTAAAGTACTTTTGTTTGTGACTGTTTGAATTATCGGACACGTCTCAGTCCAGGAATTTTGAGTAAAAAAAATGTGTGTATGTGTGCTGTAAGCGTGTGTACAATTTTGAGCGGTTAAAATTGTGTCCATGTTATAAACTGAAATTCATCATGATTTGGCAGACAGTCGTTTAATTAGTTAACTTATATGAGAAGATTAGTGGAATTATCAACTGAACGATCAGTTAGTGAGGCTGAGTCCTTTCAGTTGAGAATACACTAACAACTGTCTTCTCAGTTAACCTCTTAAACCACCATTCCCCCTAAATAGATGTGTTAGAGAAAATAAAATAAATTCGATTAAATAAGATAATCCTGAGGCTTAGTAGAGTAATTGTCACTTAAGAAAGTGTCCTTCCATTTTCCCGACTTGGCCTATAAATAAAAATAGAGGAGTTAGTCACAAGTATCAGCAAAAAAATAATGGAAGGAGCAAGTAGTTCAAACGTCTCTCCACTTTCGCTTGAAGCTCAAAAGGCTGCTATAGAGGACAAGGTTTTATATGCCAGTCTTCCCTATTGGGAAGAGTTACAGGAGCTGGAGCTTCTGTACAACTCTGGGAGGGTTACCACCTTCAGGCGGATGGCCCAGCTGAGAGAAGTGCGAAGGCACTTAAACATTTCTGTAAAGGTGGATGCTTTCAAGGAGGGCCATCTCTATGAGCTGATGCTTCGCAAGGAGCTGGAGATTCTCAATTGCATTGCTTCTTCCCACAGCTTCTGCAAGACTTCTTCCTCAGCTCTAGCTGTTTGGATGAGGATGTGGATAGCTAGTGTAGAAGAAACTTATGAAAATGTAGTTCTCTCCAAAATTTAAGGATAAATAAAATGTTTATTTTGATAATGCGTCGATTTTCTTTGTTTCTGCACGCAATGATCTGTATGAGATTTAAACACATGGAGTAATGACACACTAAGAAACATCAGTTGTGATAAGTAAACAAATGAACTGTTGAGAAACTAATTATCATAAGTTGATGATAAACTGATTCTATTTAAACAGCTGTTAATAACAATCAAACTGGTGTCAGTTGATAATGAAAAACTGATAACTTAAAAGTCCTCGGTATATGTGAAAGACTCTTTAATTGACTTGAGACTCTTCAGCTTCTCCATCGTCATTTTCCTATAAATAGGATGATAGTGATAAAAGATGTGTTTTAATATCAGTTCAAAAGTATTTCAATATGTCCGATTCTGATGCATGCAGCAGCACTCATGTCCATGTGACTGAGCAATCAACCCCTCGTTTAATAAATATCAAAAGAAAGGTGGAGATATATGTCCTGCAGAAAGTGTTGTCAACATGGGAGAAGATTCATGAATTGAAGATGATTAGTGACAGTGATGCTATTCCTACTCGTGCTCAGGAGGCAAGAGCATTGAAGTATCTTAAACGTTTTGAAGTTAGGCATGTTAGAGATTTGGTGGAGGACAACTGTCTTTTGGAGGCATTGCTGTGGAAAGAGTGGCATGTTGTTGATAAGATTTCAAAATCTAGGGCATTTGCTAGAGTTCGAATTTATGAGTTAAATGATTGGGTTAGAGCATGGCTAGATTCAGTTGATTCCATGATATCTTCTGTAAAATGGGAACGTTGGTATTCATAATAAAGTGTTATTTTCTATTTGTTGTGTTCTTATTTTCTGTATATGATTCTGTTAGTATAACAATATTACTAAAAATTTCTAAGATAAGTCGATTAAACCAAGAATATTTCGAAAATAAGAAAACTTAGCCTCAGGTAATGGTTTTGTGAAGATGTCAGCTGCTTGCTGTTCAGTTGAGATATATTCTAGACGAATATCCTTTTTTAATGCATGATCCCTGATGAAGTGATGCCTGACATCTATATCACTAGTAGAAAAATCGGATTTTACTTCGGCAGGCTATACTTCGGCAATAATAATTTACGAAGTAATACATTACCAATAACTTCAGTAATAACACAAGCGAAGTAAAATAATATATTTTACTTCGGATGTTTAAAAACACGGGCTTCACTATTTTTTATTATTATATTTTACTTCGGTATTTCAATGTTGATGAAGTAAAAAAGAAGAAAAATAAGTTAAAGCCGAAGTAATAAGATGAACCGCGCTGAACATTTGGTGAGGGCTGACATTTTGCGACGGTTTTTTAACCGTCGCCGATCTAGTCAGCGATGGGTTTTAAGAATTCCGTCGCTATTAGCGACGGTAGTTCAAAATCCGTCGCTGAATTTTTAAAAACCGTCGCTGTGTTATAACGATTATATCATATATCCTTCATAGACGAACTCATTAACGCGCCACATTTTCCACTCACCGCCATTCTCTCTTCGAACCGCCAACACCACCGCCGTTCAACTCACCGAGAGAGAAGCAAAACACCACCACCACCACCATAAGTCTAGTTATTCCGTCCCTGATGTAAAAAAATCATCTACTTTTGAAATACAGTGATTTTTTCCACTTGGTTTCTTGTTTGCTCTCAAAATTTGCTAATTTGAGTTGAATAAACCATGTGATTTACAAAAGCATTTCGATAAACATTTTGCTCTTAACTTTTGTTTTGGACTGATTTATTTGAATTATATTGTAGAAGCATGTGCGCATTGTTCTTTGTAATTTAATTACTTTGAGCTATTCTGCACTGTTATGCAGATTAGCAAATGCTACCTAATTAGATTATTTGCTTTAAAGAACCCTTCCTGTACCTGCTTCCCTTTGATTCCATCTTCTTTCATTTTTACTCTTACCAGATTTTTGGAACTTCAGCTTTTGGTGAAAAAATTGATTGCAAGTTTTAATATTCTGGTTGTTTGGATTTAGAAGCTATAAGAATGAACAAGTAGACTTTTAAAAGGAACCGAGCAGAATTCAAACTTTAGCTATTACCACATCTTTTCTCATTCTTACTTTTCCACTAAGCACTAAATTATCATTTTATTTCTTGTTAGTCATTGTCTCCGTCGATTTTTTTTGTTTTTCTAACTTATATGCATCTGTGTAGTCTTCTTTTGTTTGTTAGTCAATAGGTAGTCTTCTTTCGTTTTTTTTTTGCGCTCAACAAATTAAATTGAAAATGCCATTATTAAATGTAATATTTTCAGGTTTAGATCAAATTCATTGTTATATATTTCTGGTATTTTGCTGTATTGAAATGGATAAATCTTGTATTCACTCGGACAGAAGGTCAAAACAGTACGAGGAGGGTGTGGAACTGTTTATCAGAGGTTGTTTAGAGAATCCCCATATTGACCCCAATTTAATTCATTGTCCTTGTTGCAAATGTAAAAATCTTAAAAAAAGACCAGCTAAGTCCATTCGAGAGCATCTTTATTTCCATGGTTTTAGTCAAAATTATGTGAATTGGATTTGGCACGGTGAGTCTGCTGAAAGTGACAAAGTAAATGAGAGCACGAACAAGGAGCCAATTGGTAACTATCACGGACACTTTGAAACCACTAATATGTGTGAGGCAACATATGATAACTATACAGAAAATCCAGAAGCGTTTATGGAATTTTTGGAGGAAGCAGAGAAACCTTTGTATAGTGGTTGTAAGCGTTACACAAAGTTGAGTGCAATTGTGAAACTATACAACACCAAAGCAAAGCATGGGATGAGTGACGCTCTATTTTCCGATCTAATAATGGATTTTGGGGATATGCTACCAGATAATCACAACCTGCCAACCAAAATGTATGATGTAAAAAAGACATTGAGTTGTTTGGCGTTCAGTCATGAAAAGATTCATGCTTGTTCCAATGATTGCATACTTTATAGGAAGCAATATAAAGACTACGTAAACTGCCCTAAATGTGGCTTGTCACGGTGGAAGCTAAACAAGAAGAACGTTGAGAAGAAAGGTGTTCCTGCAAAGGTGTTGTGGTATTTCCCTCCCATACCAAGATTTAAGTGCATGTTTAAATCTCTACATACCTCGAAAAATTTAACATGGCATGCAGAAACCACAGGAGTTCCCGGTCAGTTACGTCATCCAGCTGATTCACCATCTTGGAAGTTGGTGGATCATATGTGGCCCGACTTTGAAAGTGAACCAAGAAATCTTCGCCTTGCACTTGAAGCTGATGGCATTAATCCTTATAGCAACCTTAGTAGTCGGTACAGTTGCTGGCCAATTATGTTGGTCACCTATAATCTACCTCCAAACATGTGTATGAAGAGAAAATTCATCATGCTAACTATGCTCATTTCAGGGCCTAAACAGCCAGGAAACGATATAGATGTCTATCTTGACGTGTTAGTTGAAGATTTGCAACGATTGTGGGATGGAGTTGATGGTGTCTATGATGCTTATCGTAGACAATTTTTCACTCTTAAAGCAATATTACTATGGACCATCAATGAATTTCCAGCCTATGGTAACCTTAGTGGATGTACTACACATGGTTATTATGCATGCCCAGTATGCAAAGAAGATACTTGTGCAAAGCATTTGGAAAATGGGAAGAAAATGTCATTTGTTGGTCATAGACGATTCCTACCACGGTTTCATCCATATCGGAGGCAAATGAAAGAGTTCGATGGTATGGAAGAACATGGAGAATCATCTACACCATTATCTGGGGTTGCTTTGTTTGACAAGCTTTCTGATATAAGGTGTGTTTTCGGAAAGAAGATTATTGTGAAAGGTAAAAAGAGAAAGAATGCAAAGGACAATAATTTGGAAGATAGTAAAGAAGAAAAAGATTTTGGATCAACAGATTTCAGAAAATGTTGGAAGAAGAAATCAATTTTTTTCAATCTTCCTTATTGGAAACACCTGCATGTTAGGCATTGTCTCGATGTGATGCACATAGATAAAAATGTCCTCGAATCTGTCATTAATACTTTGATGAATGTTAAAGGAAAAACCAAGGACAATGTGGCAGCTAGGTTGGACATGGTTCAAATGGGAGTTAGGCCTGAATTGGCACCTACATTTGGTGAAAAAAGAACATATCTTCCTCCTGCTGCATGCTCATTCACAAAAAAAGAAAAGTTACAGGTTTGTCAGTTGATAATGGATATAAAAGTCCCAGAAGGTTTCTCATCGAACATGAAAAATCTTGTGTCCTTGTCTGAGTTGAAATTGATTGGCTTGAAATCTCATGATTTTCACGTTCTAATGCAGCATTTCCTGCCAATACTCATACGTGATGCGTTACCAAAACATGTTAGATATGCCATCATAAGATTATGCTTCTTCTTCAAATATATTTGTTGCAAGGTGATAGATGTAGCCAAGTTAGATAAGCTGCAATTTGACTTGGTTGTTACACTCTGCTTATTGGAGCAGTATTTCCCCCCTTCTTTCTTCGATGTCATGCTTCACTTAACAGTTCATCTTGTTCGAGAAGTTCGATTATGTGTACCAGTGTACTTCCGGTGTATGTACCCGTTCGAAAGATCCATGATGGTGCTTAAAAGTTACGTAGGCAGTCGAAAACATCCTGAAGGTTGCATTGTTCAGAGATAATCAGCCGAAGAAGCAATTGAGTTTTGTTCGGAATACCTAAATGACCTTGATCCTATTGGGGTCCCTCAATCAAATCGCGATCCCAAATCAAACATTGCTGGCTTCTTAGCATGCAAAACACCAATTATAGTGCCACAGGTTGACCTTCGACAAGCACATTTGACTGTGCTGGAAAATACAGAAGAAGTATCTCCCAACATTATGTAAGTGTATTGCATTATTCTATAATTCTGCACCCATGTGATTGTCAATATTTAATATCCAACACAAATTTCTATATAAATATTTCCACAGTGAACATAAATATTTCCTGAAGTCGATGTTTCCGAGAAAAGAGAAAGATGAAAGGTGGATACAAGATGCTCACAATAAGAAGTTCATTGACTGGTTTCGTGCAAAGGTTAGGTAGATAAATCTGCTTTATGCATTTTGCGGTGAACAGTTTGGAGCTAGTATTTTAATCACCCTATTCTAATTGTATAAATGTCAGGTGGATGCTGAAATAGATAGCTGCAATGGTGGAACAACATCAACATTGACATGGCTGGCTCATGGTCCACGTGGGCAAGTCAATAAGTATAGTAGTTACGTGATAAATGGCAATTTATACCAAACAAAGGCACGGGATGATGAGAGAGTTTGCCAAAACAGTGGGGTTTCTCTAGTTGCTAGCACCATGCTTGTCTTTAGTGCCAAAGATAAGAATCCCTTGATGACTGATGTGACTTTCTATGGAGTGATTGAAGAAATATGGGAGTTGGACTATCATCAATTTCAAGTTACTCTTTTCAAGTGTGCGTGGGTTGCAAATGACAAAGGAGTAATCAACAATGATGAATGTGGATTCACCTTGGTCAATATGAACAAAATAGGGCACAAGAATGACTCATTTGTCCTTGCAATTCAAGTCAATCAAGTCTTTTATATTGATGACCCATTACAAAAAGGGTGGTCAATTGTACTCCCTGTGCCAAATCGATGTTACGAGGGAGATGATGATGGTTGGACTAGTATTCCTGATTCTCGGCCAATTGTTGATGTTGATACTCATTGTATTCCGGCTCATGAAAGTTACTTTAGATCAGAAACTGAGGGTGGCTGGGAAACGAACAAGAAAAAATGATGTGTTTCACTTTTGTGTCATGTTTTTTGTTATGCTATGAACATAACCTCATTGCTATTATTTATGTCATGTTTATTATTTATGTCAGGTTTCTACAAGTCATGTTTATTATTTATGTTATTATTGTTTATGTTATTATTTATGTCATGTTTATACATGTCTTTTTAGAATTATTTTTTATGTAAGTTTAATGGTTAATGTTATTGTGTAGGTTTAACATTGGTTTCATTCATGTAAATATGTAGAAAAAGGCTCAATGGGTCGTAAAAAAAAGGACACAAATTCTACAGTTGAGATGATACAAGGAGTACATGATGATAAGCTAAATGAAGTTACTAATGCAGAGCACCCTATACTTACTGATGGAGAAGAACATACTGTAGATGTGCAGAGGAACAAGCGAGGCCCTACGTTGATGGGTAAACTAATTGCTACTGCCAGATGGGGGGAAAAAGCAAAGATTGATTATGATGACATGGGGCGGCAAGCATACAATGCAAATGGAAGGGCTTTACAATCATACATTGGTTCTATTGCTAGAGCCATGGTGCCAATCAGTATAAAGTCATGGCCTGAAGTTCCAGAAACCATAAAACAAAAACTGTGGGAAGAGATTTCGGTAAGTACAAGCTTCAATTTGAATTTACAATCATACTTGCACCTCTAAATAATCTGTTTTTGTTGCAGAATATCTTTGATCTAGCGCCAGAAAGTCAATATGCTGTGATGAATTCAGCATCTCAGAAGTGGCGAGATTTCAAAAACAAATTGACTAGTATATTTGTTTGGCCGAACAAAGATAATCCTGAAAAGTTGATTTCTTCACAAAGTCAGTATCAAATCCCACTAGCGGATTGGAAAGCATTTGTGGATGCGAGACTGGATCCATCATGGGAGGTACTTTAATAATTGATATGTTTCCTCACGAATTTATTAAATTCAATACTTAACCGAGCCAACAAAATGATGCAGGTTACTCATGAAAAACAAAAACAACGGACCATGCATTGTAAATATCACCACAGAATGTCTCGCAAGGGTTACATCGGCTTGGAGGCTGAACTCGTAAGAAACAGAGCAATATATTTCTAATTTTTAGCATGTTCTTCATGTTATTAAACATATGAGTTTTGAAATTGTAGCGGAACAAAAAATTGATTGCTGAAGATGAGGAAGTTGATAGATCTGTGCTTTGGCGTAAAGCTCGAGAAGACAAATCTGGCAACATAACATGTGCGGAGACATCAGAAGTAGCTGAAAAAATTGTAAATGTTTAGTTTTATTCAATCGCCATATTGCCTAGATAAATAACACTGTAGATTGTGAATTGATTTGTCATGTCTCCAATTGTAGGATGAATTGTTGGAAAAGAAAGGCAAAGGAGAGTTCAAATCTTCTGGAATGAATGATGTGTTAACCGCTGCCTTAGGAAGCCAAGAACACTATGGAAGGGTTCGAGGTGTGGGAGGTTTTGTAAAGCCACAGGTATACTTTAAAACTCCAAGAAAGAAGAGAGAAACAATCTCAAAAGCTGTGATTGAAAATGTAAAAGCACAATCGGAGGAGACTAAAAGTTTGAAAGCTGAATTGGAGATGCTGAGGTCTCAACTTGCTGCTTTGATTCCATTAATCAATGATCGATCTTCTGAGACTGTAGCATCAAACAAGTTCCCAGGAGTGAAAGACTCAAAATTTTCAGATGATGTGCAAGAAGTTTATGATTGCGGCACTTCAAATACGAAGGTTGTATGTCTCTGAATTTTTATGTCAATTAAATTATATTCACCTCCATATAAAAATATATCATGTCTTTTTGTTCTTGAAAGGGGAAAAAATGTCACCTGGCTGTAAAAGAACGCGGAAACGTGGTGGCTTATGGCACAATAATATCAGAAGGAGGTCCAAATGTTATGATTCACCATGTTCCACTTGGGAAAGAGAACTTCAAGGTATCTATTGATGTTGTCTTAGATGAAAAAGCACAGCTTCCGATCCCAATTAAGTTTGGACCAACAATCATCAATGATGTTGTTGGAGTCATTGTTGGTTGGCCTAAAGAGTTGGTTATTTTTCCAACGACAAAGGTACTTTCGGTTTTCATTTGACTTTGTGTTTGCAACTGTCAGATAGGTTGCTCGAACAATGTTTTATTTTAAAATACTTGTATGAATAATATTTTAAATTGTAGAGGAAGGGGAAACCTCAATCATCTGTGCTTGCGGACGTTCCTGGTCAGCGCGACAATTTCAAAGAAATTGAGAAAACATTACCCATGTCGTGCAAGTATGTCTACTCTCATGTTGTTCGATTGCTGAGTGAATCGGATACCATATGCATTGAATTTGAGGACGCTATGTTTGAACGTCCTAAAAGCATACAGTTGCTGAAGGAAGATATCGTACGCTTTATGGAGATGAGGGAGATAGGTGCCAGACAAATTTTAGTTTACATGGGGTATATATAATGTCTAACTTACAATATTTGTGCATTTATATAATATTTTTTGTGGTACTTGTTCATATTTTGAAAATTTTTTAAACGATATATTTGTGCATCTATATCATGCAGTCACCTCTACAAATATTTGAAGAAAAAAGACAAGGCTGATTATTTTTCGTTTGTGGATCCCGATAATATACCTACATGCCCGATTGGCACAGATGGCCGTGACTTATCACAACATATTGCTGACCAGTTGGAAGCAGTGTGTAGAGATAGCATCTGTCTCATCCCATACAACACTGGGTAAGAATTTAGTTATTTATAGATTTCTACTTCATGGTACTCAATGATGTAATTTCATTTTTTCAGGTACCATTGGATCTTGACAATCGTCAACAAAGATTATAAGAATATGATATATTTATTGGATTCTACGTCTAACAGGATCCGAGATGATACATGGAAAACTATTGTGACAAAGTGGGTAGTAGCTTATGTTGATTTTGAATACACTAACTTATAAATATGCAAAAAAATAACTTCTTACTTTTTAAAATGTAGTGGGGTGAAGACGTACAATGCCTCCAAAGGTATTTCTAAAGGGCCAGGTTTTAAAATATTGACAGTATGTATCTTACTTGTTTATGAATACATGAATTGGTAGTGGTTATTCAAATTTCAGTTTGCAAGATGCATCAAGAACCAGTACTACACCCAATGTCAATATGACGAGGTTAGAAGTGAATGGAGTGAATTTGTTTACTCCTATGTAGGTGCTTAGATGGATGGTGTATGTTGGGATAAATATTTTGTTTGTCATTCTAGATTTTTGGATATACTTTTGGTTTTGTGGATGTATTTTTTGGGTTACTTGTGGATTGATGAATATGTAATTGTGGATTCGTGGATATTAATCATTTTTAGATTAATTTATGAATTTAATTATATTAGTATATTAAGTCATACGAAGTTGTTTTATGCAATTACTTCACCAAAATATTAATTTACTTCACCAATATAGATTATATTTACTTCAACAAATAAGAAATCAGACGAAGTGATAGAATTAATTTACTTCACCATTATTCTGTAAAAACGAAGTTGTTTTGCGCAATTACTGCAGCAAAATACAAATTATTGAAGTCTTTCGAACCACTTACTTCGTCACTAAATGTAAATTGTGAAGTAACATGATATAAAATACTTCAACAAATAGGATAAATTATGTAGTTATACATTATCTTTACTTCGACAAATAGGATAAATTATGAAGTTGTTTGCGTCTATTACTTCACCAAAATACATAACTACGAAGTCTTCCAGATGAATTACTTCGTTACTCAATGTAAATTGTCAAATAAAATATTATACACTACTTCGCTAAATAATAATTAAGACGAAGTTATATAAAATCTATTACGTCACTATTTACAAAAATCGATGAAGTAAAACACATTTCTTACTTCGGCACCGGTCCAATTCGGGTCCGGTTTTCTTTCGAAAACCGGCCAAAGACTTCAGTAATTTCAAGCATACAACTTCGGTTATTATGCGAAGTAAAAGGTACATCTATTACTTCACGTCCATATACTTCGGCAATTAACTACCGTATTACTTCATTGAATACGCGAAGTAAAAAGGGATTTTTCTACTAGTGTATGTTTGGTCCTTGAGTGAAGAATTGGATTGTAGGTGATGGCAATTGTACTGGTATTATCACAAAATATGGGCGATTCTGTTGATGTTACTCCATAATCCTTCATTTGTTGCTGGATCCAGATCAGTTGTGCACAACAGCTACCAGCAGAAAGATATTCTGCTTCTGTTGTTGAGATAGCTATGGATGTCTGCTTCTTGCTGAACCAAGAGATCAGTCTATCTCCTAAGAATTGACAAGATCCACTTGTACTTTTACGATCAAGCTTACATCCTGCATAATCTGCATCTGAGTATCCAACTAAATTGAAGGTAGAGTCTTTGGAATACCATAGTCCAACATTTTGTGTATCCTTAAGATATCTCAGAATTCTTTTGGCAGCTGAGAAATGTGATTGCTTAGGGTTTGCTTGAAATCTTGCACACATACAGACAGCAAAAACAATATCAGGGCGACTGGCTGTTAGGTATAGCAGTGAACCTATTAACCCTCTGTATAATGTCGCTTCTACTGATATTCCCCCTTCGTCAGTATCTAATTTAACTGATGAGCTCATGGGAGTTGTTGCGGCTGAACATGATTCCATACCAAATTTCTTTAGCAACTCCTTTGTATATTTTGTTTGACTAATGAATATACCAGTTTCCAGTTGCTTCACTTGCAGTCCAAGAAAGAATGTCAGTTCACCCATCATACTCATTTCAAACTTATCCTGCATTAACTTAGCAAACTTTTCACACAATTTGGGGTTAGTTGACCCAAAAATTATATCATCAACATAAATCTGAACTAATAAGATATGATTATTTTTAGTAAATTTGAACAAGGTCTTATCAACTGATCCAACTGAAAAGTCATGATCAGTTAGGAATTTTGAAAGAGTTTCGTACCAAGCCTTGGGAGCTTGTTTAAGACCATATAATGCTTTGTTCAAATAGTACACATGACCAGGAAGTTTGTGGTTTACAAAACCTGGAGGTTGTTCGACATATAATTCTTCTTGTAACTGACCGTTTAGGAATGCACTTTTCACATCCATCTGATAAACTTTGAAGTTTTTGTGAGATGCATAAGCAAGAAATATTCTGATTGCTTCCAATCTTGCAACTGGTGCATACGTCTCATCGTAGTCAATTCCTTCTTCTTGCCTATATCCTTGTGCTACTAGTCTAGCTTTGTTGCGTATAACTGAGCCATCCTCATTTAGCTTATTCATGTACACCCATTTTGTTCCTATAATGGTTTTTGAAGTTGGTCTTGGAACTAAGTTCAAGACGTTATTGTGAGTGAACTGATTCAGCTCTTCTTGCATAGCATTTACCCAGTTAGGATCAGCAAGAGCTTCTTCAGTTTTCTTTGGTTCCAGTTGTGAGACGAAGGCTGAGTGAATAAATAAATTTAACATTTGATTGCGAGTTCTTACAGGATCAGATGGATTTCCTATTACTAGATGAGGTGGATGTGACTTTTTCCATCTGTATTTTGTATTTGTTGCATCAGCAACTTCTTCGGTTGGCATCTGAGTGCAATTTTCAGCTTCAGTTAATGTCTCAACAGCTGGTATTTGAATGTTACCAGTTTCCTTTAATAACTGATTGTTGTCATTGACTTCCTGCTCATTTAATTGATCTAAAATCTCTGGTTCTGGTGTTTGGAATATGTCTTGATTGTTATGACTTTCATCTTTATCATCATCGTCCAAACTTATATCTGTCAATCGATCAGCTAGCTCAACTTGATCAGTTGGCTTATCAGTTAGTATAGTTTCATCAAAATTAACATGCGCAGATTCTTCAACATTTAAAGTTTTCTTATTAAAGACTCTATAAGCTATACTAACTGATGAATATCCAAGGAAAATTCCTTCTGCAGATTTGGCATCAAATGCCTTTAAGTAATTTTTACCATTATCATGAATAAAGCATCTACAGCCAAATATTTTGAAATAGGTGATTATACTTTTTCTTCCATGCCAGATATCATATGGTGTTTTCATATGATTCTTATTAATCATCGATCTGTTCTGAGTATAACACGCAGTGTTTACTGCCTCTGCCCAAAATCTTTGAGAAATCCCAGAATCAGCAAGCATTGTTCTAGCAGCTTCTTTTAAGGTCCGATTTCTTCACTCAGCTACACTGTTTTGCTGAGGAGTTCTTGCTGCTGAGAGCTCATGCTTGATTCCAGCATTTTCTAGAAAACTTGAAAGTGTTTGATTGATGAATTCAGTTCCTCGATCAGATATGATTCGATCAATCCCAACTGATTTTTCATTTAAAAGTCTTTTGAAGAGTTTAATCAGTTGTGCAGCCGTATGGTCTTTGGATTTTAGAAATATAACCCAAGTAAATCTTGAAAAATCATCTACGACCACCAGGGTGTATTTCATTCCCCCTAAGCTCATGACTGGAATTGGACCGAAGAGATCCATATGCAATAGTTCTAAGCATCGGGATGAAGATTTACAGCCCTTTTTTTTGAAAGAAGATCATACTTGTTTTCCATACTGACATGCTGAGCAAAGTTTTTCTTTTGAAAAATTTATTTTGGGCAAACCAGTTACAAGTTCATGTTTACTCAGATAAGCAATGGATTTAAAGTTTAAATGATTTAATCTTTTATGCCATAACCAGTTTTGAGATGAATTTGAAGCGATGAAGCAAACTGGTGCATGAGGCTGTTCATTCCAACTGACTTTATATGTGTTTCCACATCGTTTGCCAGTTAGTATGATTTCATCAGTTGATGTTTAAACTGAGCATGAGTTTTTATCAAATTGTACCAAAAAACCATTGTCGCATAACTGACTTATACTAATCAAGTTATACTTTAGATTTTCTACTAATAAAACATCTTTAATAGTAAAGTTACCATGGATAATCTTACCCTTACCCACGGTTTTACCTTTGGAATTATCTCCGAAACTGATGTTTGGACCACTATATTTGGTCAGTTGAGATAGCATACTTGCATCTCCTATCATATGTCATGAGCAACCGCTGTCCAAATACCATATTGAATTTTTATCTGTACCTGTTACCTGCAAGCACATACATAATATGATTTGGTACCCATATCTATTTGGGTCCATGACTTATTAGTCCCTTTGGAATCCATACTTGGATTAGTCTAACTGTCTTTCCAGTAGCTGTGTTCCAAATTGTTTTTCTCGGCTTCTGTGTTAGGTGTGTGTAGTACAGATGACACATTATGCATTTTGGCTTGGTTCGACTGATTGTTTAGTCTGTAACTTTTCTGGACTGGTTTTCAGTTGTGATAATTCGAATAGTTATTGGAATGATTCCTTCCAAACCTTTTTGATGACTGACTTACTGAGTCAGTAGAGATTTTTGGACTGTAACCAACTCCATGTCTTTTGGCCTTATACATATTCTCAATGGATTGTTCATTCATTTTGCTAGGCTCAAATTTTTCTTGATCTACTATTGATCTGACAAATTGAATGTACTTTCCTTTGTTTACTGTCAACTGTGGTTGTGTATCTTTTGAAAATGTTTCTCCTTGATTACTGAACCCTAAACCAGTTTTGTCAGAAACTGATTTTTGTGAATTATGCATCTCATTCAATGCAGTAGACGACTTATTCCAAGATTGAATGAGTTCAGTCTGTTTTGAATTTTCAAGGATCAATTTCTGGATCAGTGACTGATCTTTCTTTCTCTCCGCTTTTAGCTCAGCAATTTCCCTTCTTAGACTCAACTCATCAACTGATTCATCAGTTTTGGTTTTGTTGTCTATGGGATCATTTTGCTTTGATTTCATTTCCTCAAATGATGATGCAAATTTCTGGTACTCATTTACCATATCATGCAATGTCAAAATGAGTTCTTTTCTTGTAAAGTCAATTGAACTAAAATCAAATACCTGTTGACTTGTAGATTCTGCTTCAGCATCATTTTCCATTAGACATTTGACTTCATCTTCATCACTTGAGCTATATGAGCTTTCTGGTTCTGATTCGTCAATATCAGTTTCTGCCCATTTGGATTTGTTCTCTTCAGCTAATAGAACTTCGTATTTCTTTCTGTTGGTTTTCTTATCATCTCTGGGCCTTCTCTTATGCTCATATGGTTTCTTTCTTCTGTCAGTTGATCCTTGACTGTCCTTTTTAGGTTTAGGACAGTCTGCAATGTAATGACATGTTTTGCCACAATTGTAGCAAGAATTTGTTTCTTCTTTTGAATTATTTTTCTGGTATTGCTTCTGAAAGTTTCTGTGGGGACCCGGGCTCTAAATCTTTTTCTTGGGATTAAATGGATTGTTATTCTAAAATGTGGGTCAATTTTTTTTTGCTTTTATATTTAAATCAAAATGTAACTAGACAAGCACAAGTTCTTAATTTAATTTATAACATACAAACATAAAATCTATGTCCTGTTCCGTATGTCCTCAACTAACCAGTAATAAAATACAGTACATAACAAAAGACAACTACTGGTCCGTCTGCTAGGCCCGAGATCTCCACGCTAACACGATCATCTCTGTCTCGACCCAAATCCTGCCCCACCTGTTGTTATGCACACATACAGACATAACAACAGCCGGAAAACCGGTGAGAACAAATCCCAGTATAAACATGTGAACATGCATATAAATACTATAAAACATGAAACATGCTGATATGAATGTCATTCATATAAAATCATGAAATGCGAGCCTAATCATGTCTAGATGCGACTCGACTAAAACTCTAGGGATCCCGGTGTGAATAAGACGATCTATCACCTACCCTCCCAATCGGGGTGACAGTACGTCTTATTCCTAGACTTCGGCCTGATCTGTATCCACGTCTACAATAGGGGGGTGATCTTCCCCTAAGCTGGGATAGAACCGAACGTCTAGAAGTCTGCCTGATCTACAGACTGTCCTATCTTAATGCATGAATACAAAATCTGTAAACAAGCATAATCATCTAATGCAATGTAACATGATCTGTAAACAAAGCATAATAGGAATTGAATACAAGTTCTAATAAACATCTAATGCAATGTAACATAATCTGTAAACAAGCATAACGAGATTTGCATATAAACAAATCTATCATAATACCTATATCAAGATATAAACAATAAAACTCGTATGTGATTTTAGTTGGGAAACTCAAATGTGATCTCATTTGAGTCGTGATTCCCCAAAACAAAGCATGTAGTATACCTTCCGTCGTAGAATTGCTGTTACAGTCGTGAAGATGAATCTGCAATAGGAATGATTCTTAACACTTCTAAGAAATGTTTCTAATGCTTTCAAATCTAACGAAACCTCGCCTCTATTTATAGGCAATGATCGGAAGATCCGATCCACTTCGGACGCTCCGATCTGACACCCTTCGGACGCTCCGAACTTACTTCGTACGTTCCGAATCCTGCATGTCTTCCACGTCTCTAGCCAACTGTCTCGGATGATCCGAACTACGATCGGTCGATCCGAACTATTGCATGCCATCCATGTGTCCAGCCACCTGGCTCGGACGCTCCGAACTCCGAACGGACGGTGCGAACTCTGATCGTACGTTCCGATCTCGGTTCGGTCCTTCCGGTCTCACCGAAATATAAATACTCCAATATTCTCGATGCCGGTCAATCTAATTCTCAATAGATATCAACACTATCATATTCTCAATCATAATCCAATACAGTACTTCTGTCCTAACAAGTCATAATCATACTGAAAATCATATATGATATCATTTCTTATTTCTTATGGTTATGTACAATCTTCACAACATATTCGTATATGTCAATCATTGTTCCGGGCATTACATTTCTCCCCCTCTAAGACAGAAGTTCGTCCTCGAACTGAAGTAACCATACAAAGTATCTAAAACAGTTTGATAATCTAAACTGAATACATACTTATATCATATAAATAACTCGGGGTGTTTCTGCCTCATGTTTTCTTCCGTTTCCCACGTCGCTTCCTCAATGCCATGTCGACTCCACTGAACTTTCACAAGTGGAATGGTCTTCGTTCTGAGCTGTTTGTTCTTTCGATCAAGAATCTGTATCGGTCGTTCTATATAGCTCAAGGTGTGATCAAGTTCAGCTTCGTTCGGTTGAATAACATGAGAAACATCTGGCATATATCTGCGTAACATTGATACATGAAATACGTCATGTATTCCGGATAAGGAAGGAGGAAGTGCAAGTCGATAAGCTCGATCGCCAATCTTTTCAAGAATCTCGTAAGGACCAATGTATCGAGGAGAGAGTTTTCCGCGTTTGCCAAATCGAACAACGCCTCTGAATGGAGAAATCTTTAAAAACACTCTATCTCCCGCCTCAAATACTAACGGTCTACGTCTGATATTGGCGTACTTTGCTTGTCGATCTTGTGCTGTCTTCATTCGTTTCTGAATGATCTTTACCTTCTCAGTCATGTCACGAATCATATCTGGCCCAAGTTCTGGTACTTCTGAAACATCATCCCAATATAGCGGAGATCTGCACTTCTTGCCATACAACGCTTCAAACGGTGCCATCTCAATGCTCGTCTGATAGCTGTTATTATAAGAGAATTCGCAAAGAGGTAGAGAATCTTGCCAACCAATGCCAAAATCTAGCACTACGGCTCTTAACATATCCTCTAATGTCTGTATAGTCCGCTCTGACTGTCCGTCTGTCTGAGGATGATAAGCAGTACTCAGGTGTAATGTCGTACCTAAGGCCTGCTGTAAACTGTGCCAGAAGTGAGAAGTGAATCGTGGATCACGATCTGATACGATAGACTTCGGCACTCCATGCAATCTGACTACCTCGCGAATATAAATCTCCGCCATCTGATCCTGTCTATACGTCATTCTATAAGGGATGAAACAAGCAGATTTGGTCAATCTGTCAATAATGACCCAAATCGCATCGCAACCTCTGGATGATCGAGGTAACTTCGTCACGAAATCCATGGAAATGTGATCCCATTTCCATTCTGGAATGGATAAACTCTGAAGTAAACCCCCCGGCTTCTTCCTCTCGGCCTTCACCTGTTGGCAGTTCAAGCATTTAGACACAAATTCGGCAATGTCTGACTTCATTTGCTTCCACCAGAACTGTGTCTTCAAGTCATTGTACATCTTTCTGCCACCAGGATGGATGCTGAACCGACTACAATGTGCCTCCGTCAGAATCTGCTGTCTCAAATCTGCAACATCTGGCACAACTAGACGGTTATTCACGTACAACACATGATCTCGTACCTGATATTCTGATACATGCCCTGATCTGACCATTTGGATTGATCTTTGCACATTCTGATCAGTTCTTTGTGCTTCCTTAATCCTCATAATCAAATTGGGCTCAACTTGGATCGTAAAGAGTCGTAGTGGCTTACTATCTGTATCAAATTCTAATCCAGATGTACAGCAATTTTCAACTAACTTGTTAACACCTATCGTCGATAAGGACAATGAACATACCTTACGACTCAAGGCATCTGCTGCTGCATTTGACTTACCTGGATAATATTTGATTTCACAGTCAAAGTCTTTCAGAAGATCTAGCCATCTACGTTGCCTCATATTCAATTCTGATTGAGAAAATAGGTACTTTAAGCTCTTGTGATCGGAAAAGATCTCAAATTTCTCGCCATAGAGATAATGACGCCAAATCTTTAATGCAAACACGATAGCCGCCAATTCAAGATCATGAATGGGGTATCGAACTTCATGTGGCTTCAATTGTCTCGAGGCGTATGCGATCACATGACCTCGCTGCATAAGAACACATCCCAAACCTCTATGAGAAGCATCACAATATACAACAAAATCACCTGTACCTGAAGGTATCGTCAATACTGGAGCACTGGTCAGCCTTTTCTTCAATTCAACAAAGCTAGACTCACACTCCTCTGACCAAACAAATGGTGCATTCTTTTGTGTTAATTGAGTTATTGGTTTTGCAATACTGGAGAAATCTTTGATAAATCTTCTGTAGTATCCGGCTAAGCCCATGAAACTGCGTATTTCTGGTACAGAAGTCGGTCTCGACCAACTAATCACAGCTTCCACTTTACTCGGATCAACAGAAATACCATCTCCAGAAATGATATGTCCTAAGAAGACAACTCTATTCAACCAAAACTCACACTTTGACAATTTAGCATACAGTCGCTCGTTTCTCAACGTCTGCAAAACAATTCTGAGATGCTCTGCATGCTCATTTCTGTTCTTTGAATACACCAAAATGTCATCAATGAAGACAATCACAAATTCATCTAGATATCTCTGAAACACTTGGTTCATCAAGCCCATAAATACCGCAGGAGCATTTGTTAAACCAAAAGGCATGACAATAAATTCGTAATGTCCATACCTGGTTCGAAACGCTGTCTTTGGTATGTCTATATCTCGAACTCTGAGCTGATGATAACCAGAACGTAAATCAATCTTAGAATAGACCGAGGATCCCTGCAACTGATCAAATAGGTCATCGATCCTAGGCAAAGGATATTTATTCTTGATCGTTGCCTTGTTCAACTGCCGGTAATCGATACACAACCGCATCGACCCATCTTTCTTTCGCACGAACAGCACCGGAGCGCCCCAAGGAGATACACTAGGTCTGATATATCCCTTGGCTAGAAGATCTTCTAATTGTGCTTTCAATTCTTTGAGTTCGATGGGTGCCATCCTATATGGAGCTCTCGAAATAGGTACGGTACCTGGCGTAAGTTCAATGCTAAAATCTATCTCACGAACCGGAGGTAATCCTGGGATCTCATCTGGAAAAATATCTGGAAATTCCCGTACTACTGGCAGATCTGCCAATGCCGGGCTCGACTTCTGCATATCTACAGCATAAACAAAGAAACCATCCGCTCCTTTCTGTAACAGTCTGTTCATAGTAAGAGCCGAAATCAAGGGAATCCGAGATCTGGAACCCTTCCCGTAGAATTTCCACTCGTCTGTCATCTCGGGTCTGAATCTGACAATCTTGTGGAAACAATCCACGGTGGCTCTGTACTTCGTTAGCATGTCAATACCGACTATACAATCAAAATCAGCTAGACCCAACACTATACAATCTAGGTCAATCTCATGCCCCTCAAACTGTAGAATGCAATGTCTAACCGTAGTTACAGATATTAATCCACTTCCCAACGGAGAATTAATAGACACAACGTCTAACAAAGACTCAACAAGCAATGAATGCAACAATGCAAATCGTTCTGAGATGAATGTATGCGATGCACCTGTATCTATCAAGATATAAGCAGGATAACCATAAAGGAGACAGTTACCTGCTATAACATCATCTGGTGCATCTTGTGCTTGCTCCTCTGTCAACGCAAACACTTGGGCCTGTTGCCTCGGAGGTTGAGTCACAGTCTGACTACCTCGGCCTCTGGGTGGAGTCGGTGCTGGTGGAGGCTGAAAAGAGTGAACCGACGATGCCTGCCGCTCAAACTGAGGTACTGAACCGGATGCTCTTCCACTCTGGCCTTGCTGTACACCTCTCTGTGGACAGACTTTGGCAAAATGCCCTGGTTGCCTGCAATAGTTGCATCTCCCTGTCACCCCTTGACACTGTTCAGTCGCATGCTTTCCTCCACAGGAACTGCAATAACCACCGATAAACCTTGAACTTTGATCAAAACCACTCTGTTTTGATCCGCTGGAGCTCGACGAACTGCTCCCTGGTCTTTTAAACTGTTTCCCCTTCGCCTTCAGCTGTTCTTTGCGTCCACTACCACTACCACCACTTTCGACTCGAGGAGGAGGAACTTGGGATGGAGGTAGTGGCGGTCTCGGACTCGGTGCAACATACGGAGCACTCCGTTGTCTAAGCAATCCTGCTTCAGCTCCTTTGGCACGATTCAATGCATCCGAGAAGTTATCGGGTCTCCCAGTATTGACTAACGTAAAGATATCTGGATTCAGGCCATTTATAAACTGATCCGCCATGGCCTCGTCATTTCCTGAAACATGGGGTGCAAAACGAAGCAAAGAAGAGAATTTAGCAACGTATTCCTCAATGTTCAATGGCCCTTGCCTCAGGTTTGCGAATTCAGCGCCTTTATCTTTACGGTAGGATACAGGGAAGAATCGCTGATAAAACTCGGTCTTGAATACCTTCCAAGAAATTTCGGTACCCCGCTGCTCTAAAGCTCTCCTAATGTTCAACCACCAATTCTTTGCTATATCTTGCAATTGATGGCCAATTAGCTTGATCCTCTTCTCATCACTGTACTCCAACGAGTCGAATAGCATCTCAATATCTTCAAGCCAACTTTCGCACTCGATGGCATTCTCGGTACCTTTTAAAGTGGGAGGTCGAAAGGATTGGAATCGCTTCAGCAACGTCTCCATAGGGGTCGCCGTAACATCCATAGAATCTCCGGATGTACTCCCCTGCTCTGGCGCTGCTGGTCGTAGAGGTACGGCTGCTCTTCTAGGAGGCATATCTAATAATCCAACTGATTAGTAAACAAGATATACAACTGTCTCAGCCATCATCTAGTCAGTTACCTCTGATCTAGACTCGGTTCTGATTCAGTCAATCACATGCTGAAATTAATCAAATACCAAACAACATGTAATAAGAAAGCAATAATCATGCTAGCACATCATCAAGCAAGGAAGAAGACTCGATCTACCCCTCTCATTCGGAACTATCGGCCAGTCTAACGGAACTATCGGCTCTGATACCACCTGTTGTGGGGACCCGGGCTCTAAATCTTTTTCTTGGGATTAAATGGATTGTTATTCTAAAATGTGGGTCAATTTTTTTTTGCTTTTATATTTAAATCAAAATGTAACTAGACAAGCACAAGTTCTTAATTTAATTTATAACATACAAACATAAAATCTATGTCCTGTTCCGTATGTCCTCAACTAACCAGTAATAAAATACAGTACATAACAAAAGACAACTACTGGTCCGTCTGCTAGGCCCGAGATCTCCACGCTAACACGATCATCTCTGTCTCGACCCAAATCCTGCCCCACCTGTTGTTATGCACACATACAGACATAACAACAGCCGGAAAACCGGTGAGAACAAATCCCAGTATAAACATGTGAACATGCATATAAATACTATAAAACATGAAACATGCTGATATGAATGTCATTCATATAAAATCATGAAATGCGAGCCTAATCATGTCTAGATGCGACTCGACTAAAACTCTAGGGATCCCGGTGTGAATAAGACGATCTATCACCTACCCTCCCAATCGGGGTGACAGTACGTCTTATTCCTAGACTTCGGCCTGATCTGTATCCACGTCTACAATAGGGGGGTGATCTTCCCCTAAGCTGGGATAGAACCGAACGTCTAGAAGTCTGCCTGATCTACAGACTGTCCTATCTTAATGCATGAATACAAAATCTGTAAACAAGCATAATCATCTAATGCAATGTAACATGATCTGTAAACAAAGCATAATAGGAATTGAATACAAGTTCTAATAAACATCTAATGCAATGTAACATAATCTGTAAACAAGCATAACGAGATTTGCATATAAACAAATCTATCATAATACCTATATCAAGATATAAACAATAAAACTCGTATGTGATTTTAGTTGGGAAACTCAAATGTGATCTCATTTGAGTCGTGATTCCCCAAAACAAAGCATGTAGTATACCTTCCGTCGTAGAATTGCTGTTACAGTCGTGAAGATGAATCTGCAATAGGAATGATTCTTAACACTTCTAAGAAATGTTTCTAATGCTTTCAAATCTAACGAAACCTCGCCTCTATTTATAGGCAATGATCGGAAGATCCGATCCACTTCGGACGCTCCGATCTGACACCCTTCGGACGCTCCGAACTTACTTCGTACGTTCCGAATCCTGCATGTCTTCCACGTCTCTAGCCAACTGTCTCGGATGATCCGAACTACGATCGGTCGATCCGAACTATTGCATGCCATCCATGTGTCCAGCCACCTGGCTCGGACGCTCCGAACTCCGAACGGACGGTGCGAACTCTGATCGTACGTTCCGATCTCGGTTCGGTCCTTCCGGTCTCACCGAAATATAAATACTCCAATATTCTCGATGCCGGTCAATCTAATTCTCAATAGATATCAACACTATCATATTCTCAATCATAATCCAATACAGTACTTCTGTCCTAACAAGTCATAATCATACTGAAAATCATATATGATATCATTTCTTATTTCTTATGGTTATGTACAATCTTCACAACATATTCGTATATGTCAATCATTGTTCCGGGCATTACAGTTTCATTGGTTCTTTCTCATGAACCTCTCGAACTTTTTGATGAATAATGACATTGCATCATTGCTTAACTGATCAGCAGATTTCTGAGCTGAACTGTTTGATTCAGTTCTGACAGCTGCTAAGGCAGTTGTAGTTGTAGGAGTAGATGGTTCTCCTTCTCTGTTCTGCAATTCAAATTCATAAGCTTTTAAATCAGCAAACAGTTCATGAATTTCGATCTGGTTCAAGTCTTTTGATTCTCTCATAGCCATAGTTTTGACGTCTCATTCCTTTGGAAGACCTCTCATTACTTTTAATGCAACCTCTTTGTTAGTATGCAATTTTCCGCGTGCGTTTAATTCATTTACAATACTGCTCACCCTTTCATCATACTCATTCATTGACTCTCCAACCTTCATTTTGATATTGTCAAATTTCTGGACAGCAACAGATAGTTTATTTTCTTTTGTTTGGTCATTTCCTTCATATAACTGAATCAACTTCTCCAAAATTTCTTTTGCTGTTTTGCACATCTTTATTTTGTTGAAGGTTGCTTTATCCAGTGTTTTGTATAGAGTATCTTTGGCCACATTGTCAAGATTGGATTTTATTTTGTCCTCAGTTGTCCAGTCTTCTCTGGGCTTCTGAATTCTCTGTGGCGCCCCTTCAGTTATGGCTATTGCTGTGTTTGCTTTCAGAATCTTCATGGGTCCGTCTGTTATGACAAACCACATATCATCATCTTGTGCAGCTAAGTGAGCCTGCATTCTGATTTTACAGTCATCAAAATCTTCTCTTGAGAACATAGGAATTTTATTGAAAGAAGTCATGCTAACAGATTTATAGATCAGAAGTATTCAAAAACAAGATTCAACTTCTCTGATACCACTTGATAGGATCGGTTCTCGTAATAAGAGTGTTTAGAAAGGGGGGGGGGGGGTTGAATAAACACTCACACTTAAAAATGTTCTTTAACAATATTTGAGTTCAATTTGGTGACAAACTGAATCTCGGAATCTTGTTGGCCAATAACAATCAGTTAAACTAGAATAGTTTCGGAAAGTAACTGATTGAAAGATAGAATACGAAACTGAAAGAAATATGCAAGAGTTGTTTCTGGATGTTCGGAGAATTTATTTACTCCTACGTCATCCCTTCTATCACAAGGATAGGATATTCACTAAAAGACTTTGATCAAGTACAACACTTGTACAGACCCACTTCAGTTTGGACTTACAACTGCCAAAACTGAAACTCTTAGTTCTACACAATATTTTCAGTACGTAACTGATATTAGCACAATTGAGTCAACAACTTTTAGAGAGTGCTAATAAGCTCAGATTGTAGCCTTGATTGCTACGAATAATTCAAATGAGAGTGAGCTGAGATTTTGACAGAGTAACAGCAAGCTTTAAGATTGAATGATCTTCTCTACTTTATCTTCTGTTCTTCAGTTATATTTATACTTCTTTTTCAATGGTAACTTTGATATGCATTTGAATTATAGTATCCATTGATTGCCACTTCATCATTCCTTGGGCAATGTTCTCTTCATTGATTGTGATACGGCGTCTTAATTTCAATAGCCGAAACACATTGTTCTATGCTGTAATGATTGAAGTGCGAAGTTCTTGTAATCTGTTATGTCTCATTTGTTCTTTCCCGAGACGTCTTCAGTTGAGAGACTGATCAGTTTCAACTGATCAGTTTACTTTATATCATTGTATCAACTTACTTCAGTTGCCGAATTTGCTTGTGTGCATCAGTTGATTTATATTTTGTTAATCGATTGGTTTATGTTTTGTCAAACTCCAGAATCTAGTTTCCAACACAAAGGGATATGTAGTGCAGCTCAGCTATTTGCTGAAAGTCAAGGGGTTGGTGGGTGATGATTCTAAAAGATCATCCAAACTAAAAATCTTCAATGCCAAGAATGTACATCCGCCAAAGCCCAAACTGAACATGACTCCTGAGCAATTCTTAGAAGAAGACAATCAAGCGAAAACTGATTGTGAGCGATTTTGATTCTGAGAAGAATCATTCACCCAAAATCATCAAGAGACCTAGGACGCTATAGACCATACCTGCTGCTGCAGTTGGAACCATCCCAACTGAAAGGCTGATTCAGTCAGGAGCTCAATAGCCTATTCAGGCTACACCTCTGAGAGCTGTACCAACTGAACCATCGACTGAGATTCAGTTACCTCATTCTGATGACCAGTAAAAGAAGTAGAAGAAGATCACCGAATCTGGTGATAAGAAGAAATAGAATGGAGTCAAGGCTCCATTAATCACTATTTATGGCTTCACCACTCTACCTTTTGTCAGACTCAAATGGGTAGTGATCCTTAAATAATTGATGCAACCACATCAGGACTGAGTCTCACTCATGTCCTGACTGATCCTAAAGGCAAGGGCAAATTGCAATAAGAGCCCCGACCAACCAACACAGTATAGACTCACATTGATCTTATCTGGAAAGATATCAATGAATTTTCCACGGACAAGCTCAAAGTTTACAAGGAATGGGTCAGATTCAGAACTGAAGTTTTTGACAAGCAACTTCAGAAGAAATCAGTTCTGAAGAACTTTGTTCACCTGGAAAAAGCTGTTCTGAAGGTGGTCAAAGTTGCTTCGGTTGTACAGGCTTTGCAGCGTGAGATATATTTCTTCGATCAAATACGAGCCAAGCAGTTATAAAAAATGGTTGCTCAATTATGCTTGAATTATGATCCTACCAGTCAAACTGCCTACAATGACAGAGATGACTTTAACCCACTGGAAATGGATCTTATCGGGCTATAGACAGAGATTAAACATTGTGAGCTGGACCAAGAACTGATAATTCTGGCAGGATCCCAAGATCCTTCATCAGAAGAGCAAGTTGAACAATCAGTTCAAGAGCCAACCAAGGACCCAGTTGTTGAACCTTCTCAGCAAGCAACTGTTCCTTCTACAACTGATGCACAACCATCATCGTCTACACCTCCATCCTCAACTGCTGAACTTAAACGTTATTCTGATGCTGAGCTATCACTGGCAAATCTTGATGAGGTTATCAAATCAGTAACCACTGATATTCAGCTAAATACAACTATAGCAGTTGAATAAATTTTTGCAAATGAAAAAACAGTCATTCAGACAGAAGAACCAGCCGAACATGCTATTTTTGAATAAACTGAAGAGCCAGTCTAGTCAGCTGTTATGACTGAACAGCCAGTTTTTTAAGAGACTGTAGAGCTAGTTCAATCAGCTGCCATGACTGAACAGGCAGTTCTTGAAGAAACTGAAGAGGCTCAGCTGCACTCAGTTGAAATCGAAGAAGTTTCAGCTGAAGAGCTAGTCGAACCTTTAGCCGTTCAACCAACTGAAGAACCAGTTTGTGAATCAGCTATGCAACAAACTGAACAACCATCTACTGTTTCAGCTGATCAAAAAATTGAAGAGCTGTTGCGTGTTTTCTTAATTGCTCGCAAGCGCACGACGTCAAGTTATAGTAAAATGTAATTTTGAGCACAAGTGTCTATCCCACGAGGAGTGTGTATAAAAATGTATATCAGTTCTTGTAATTAAAATAAACTCAATTTTATTTAGAATAATCAATTAGAACGTTGGTTTGCATGATCGAATTAATTGAAAACAAAGGATTAATCTAATCACCGAATTGAGAAATAACATTGAGATAAAATATCTAGAGAAATGATTTCACTAAGTTTCCACGACAATTATTCCTAGTTAAATTTATATTCCTGAATGTGGGGACCCGGGCTCTAACTCAATTCTTTTTGGGATTTATTGGATCTTTGCTCGAAAATGTGGGTCAAAATTTTGTTTTTAACATTAAATCAAATGTATAGTCAAAGCATAACATGTCTTTATAATAATTAAACAACATCATGTACATACAAGTCTGTTTATTACAATCATACACTAGTGTTCAAATCCCAACTACAAACATAAGTAGTACAAGTCTAATAGGAAAACACTAGAAATCTTCAACGCCCGAGATCTCCACACTATCGTCAATCTCTCATCTAGCTCGAGACCCAGATCCTGCCCCACCTGTTGCCATGCACGCATACAGACACGACAACACCCGGATAACTCCGGTGAGAACAAATCCCAGTATAAAACATGTATGCATGCAATGTAATAAATCATACACCAATGTATAGCATATGTCAATGCACATGAATATAAAATCTACAACATGTAAAGGAATACAAATCTGTATTCAACGTCTAGTTTTTGACTCGATTCTCTAATCTAGGGATCCCGGTGTGAATAAGACGGTCTGTCACCTACCCAACCACTCGGGGTGACGGTACGTCTTATTCCTAGACTTCGGTCATGTAGTGACCCGTTCCAGAATCACCTACTAATCAAGAATTAAGCATGCAATTAACTTAGTTAATAACAATCAGAGATAATTGCGGAAATGGTCAACAAACGATAGTTATACAACCCAATCGAAATCCAGAACAACTCAAACTAAAATGAAAATATGTGGTACAACCATATCGAAACAAAACAGTATTGAAGAACTAAATCAACCGGCTACTCAATGTCCTCCTCATCGTCCTCCTGAGCCATCCAACCTGAGGCCTGCCCCGTGGGAATGGGGTGTCCAAGATAAACAAAACCGAGGACGTGAGCGATAAGAACGCCCAGTACAAAAATATGAGTATACAAACCTATATGAAATGCACATGCTATGATATGATACCAGGGTAGTCAAGAAACAGGAATCACAAAAGATCTCAACATGCTCAGTCTAGAGGCGCCAAGTGGATAGTGCCGCGCGGTACTCCTCTGGGTCACTACGTCCACTACAAGATCAGACGTGGACATTAAATGTCCCGGATCACCGAAGCCCTCCCGACCCGTCGGCCACTGTGTACTCTCGGTGTCCATGCGTCCACAAGACAGGGCTAAGCGGCTCCATGAGATATAGCTTATCTCGAAAGAGATACAGATCAACAATAAAGGCTATCTCGAAGGAGATACGGCTCAACATGAAATGCAACATGCATCATAAAGCGTGACATAATAGCATGCATCATATGACATATAACAATGCAGCAAATAATCATGCAACACATATAAGAATGTATACTCAACCAGGATATCTCGGATAGTACTTTCGTACCTCTATCACTGCAATCCTAATCCACTGGAAAAACCAGAACAAATAGGTCTAGTCCAAGCCTAAACATCAAGTGAAATCCATCACTAAAACTTATCTACCAGACTTAACTAAATAATCCTAAAATAATAATAATACAATTCGAAACCTTCGTCCGTCGTTAGCCCACTGATGACGATGCTCTAAGTCCAACCTGTCCAAGTTCAAACAGTTCGTTCCCTGACTGCTTCGTTCCCTAGCTGTCCTGTTCGGACTGCTCGGCTCGGCTCGGCTCGGACTGCTCGGCTCGGTCGGACCGCTCTGTCCTGTCCGGACCACTTTGTGTTGTCCTGTCCGGACCACTCTGCTCTGTCCGGACCACTCTATCCTGTCCGGACCACTCTGCTCTGTCCTGTCCGAACAACTAGGATGGCTCGGACTGCTCTGCTAGGTCGGACCGCTCTGTTAGTCCGGACCGCTCTGCTCAGTCCGGACCGCTCTGTCTGTCCGGACCACTCTACTCTGTCCGAACTCACTAGGGTGGCTAGGACTTGCACTAAAACACACAATACCCCTTTCACAATGAGAAATCCCATGGCCTATTTATAGACCTAAGTTCGGGACTCCCGAGCCCTTGCATGCATGACGTGTCAACCCAATGCCATGCACTTCGACACCTATCCGGACACATGTCACTCGGCCACATGCACAAAGACACCTGTCTCTCCTTGTGACACATTACTAAACACCTCAGGACATTCCCTAGCACCAGCTCGGTTCGGACGTTCCCTAGCACCAGCTCGGTTCGGACATTCCCTAGCACTGCACTGGTTCGGACGTTCCCTAGCACTGCACTGGTTCGGACCAACCACTTCTGCTCCGCCACTACCTAAGCTGCCATGACTTTTGAATTCAGGTATGGCTTCTGAAATCAGCTATGGCGTGACCAATGTCAATTAACACATGATTTAATTAATTAAAGACACTTAATCATGTTTAGTTAACTTAGTAGAATTCGGGCTACTACAGGTCAACTCTGTATCGAGGGTCTACACATAGAGAAAATCTACTACCATGCGTCGATAAACCGAAACGTCTAGTTTTGGCCGATCTGCCAATATCTCCTATCTCAGAACTTGAATATAAATCAATAAACAAGACATTACATAATCAAATATAATAATAATCTAGTATGTGATTTAGGGAAACTCGTATCAAATCTGAATCGAGTTGTGCAATCCCGTGACCACATGAATTATACCTTTCTTGTCGAATAGTCGGTGTCGTAGTCGGAGTCTTGCGTTCACAATAGCCAATACAAATCTGAAATGGCATAATCAATGTGCTATATATATCAAAACACAACTCAAACAATCTTGTGCAATTCAGTAATCAGTCTCGGTATAAAATCGACGGCATAACAACGTACTTCTTCCATACCGATAACTCAACAACACTAAGCTCAATATCAACAATTCAAAATCTCATCAAAACACAATATCATACTGAAATTATTCCATCTCAACTCAATAAATATGCTGGAAAATCGAAACAACGTCATACGGTATCTGAAAATCGATCCGGTAGCAATTCTACCCTCACCATGAGCATAAGAACACATAAACATAATCATATCAACATTTCCCCAACATGTATATTTCGAAACATGCTGAAACATAACAAAACTTACTTCCTTAGCTAGCTCTTGTTGCAAGGATCACAAATCCGGGCTCGGAATTAAAATCGGATCTCTAAATCTTGCACACTATAATTTCTAAAGGATAAAGAACTTGAAGAAAACAAGGGGAATTCTCGGTGCTCTCAGCTGCTGGAATGAAGACAATGAATCAGCACCAAACATATATATACACCCTGCCAAGTGTCAACATAAAAATCGAAGGTGGCATTCTTGCATGCAGCACCGCGGGTGCGGTCCTTTTGCACCGCGGGTGCGCTCATGCTTCGGAAACTCCCTTATTTTCTCATATTAATGACCGCGGGAGCGGTCCCTGCAAGGCCGCGGGTGCGGTGATGTTACGAATAAAATCTGCCAACATAATGTCCATACACCGCGGGTGCGGTATTTCCTAGCATCGCGGGTGCGGTGTGGCTTCGACCTGCCTTTAAAAATTCTCATTTTGAGGTCATGCATTCTCATATCTTCAAATCTAACATCAATAACCACTGATAATTCTCGAGCCTTACATTTCTCCCCCTCTTAGACAGGAGTTCGTCCTCGAACTCGTAAACAAGTAATCATGCAAGTATATACAAAAGCAGTATAACTAAAACTGAAATAGGGACTTACATCATATGAATAGCTCATGATATCTCTGTCTCATATCAGACTCTGTCTCCCAAGTTGCTTCCTTGATGCCATGACGACTCCACTGAACCTTCACAAGCGGAATGGTCTTGGTTCTAAGCTGTTTCTCCTTTCGATCAAGAATCTGTATTGGCTGTTCAACATAGCTCAAAGTCTGATCTAATTCTGCTTCGTCAGGCTGAATGACATGAGAACTATCTGGCATATATTTGCGCAACATCGATACATGAAAAACATCATGAATACCAGATAATGAAGGAGGAAGATCAAGTCTGTAAGCTCGATCGCCAATCTTCTCCATGATCTCATACGGACCGACGAATCTAGGAGACAACTTTCCACGCTTTCCAAATCTGACAACGCCTCTGAAAGGTTAAATCTTCAAAAATACTCTGTCTCCCTGCGCAAATATCAACGGTCTGCGTCTGATATTGGCGTATTTTGCTTGCCTATCCTGTGCCGTCTTCATTCGCTTCTGAATGATCTTCACTTTCTCGGTCATCTCACAAATCATGTCAGGCCCCAACTCTGGTACCTCAGAGATATCATCCCAGTACAACGGAGATCGGCACTTCTTTCCGTATAAAGCTTCGAACGGTGCCATCTCAATGCTAGTCTGGTAGCTGTTGTTGTATGAAAATTCACACAACGACAATGAATCTTGCCAACTAGTACCAAAATCTAGTACTACAGCTCTCAGCATGTCCTCTAAAGTCTGGATAGTCCGCTCTGACTGTCCGTCCGTCTGAGGATGATAAGCAGTGCTCAGGTGTAAAGTCGTACCTAGAGCCTGCTGCAGGCTGTGCCAAAAGTGAGAAGTAAATCGTGGATCACGATCTGATACGATCGACTTCGGCACACCGTGCAATCTGACCACCTCTCTGACATACAACTCTGCCATCTGATCGTGTCGATAGGTCATTCTATACGGAATAAAGCACGCTGATTTGGTCAGTCTGTCTATCACAACCCAAATCGCGTCACAGTCCCGCGAAGATCGAGGTAACTTCGTCACGAAATCCATGGAAATGTGATCCCATTTCCATTCAGGAATAGACAAACTCTGAAGTAAACCTCCGGGCTTCTTTCTTTGTGCCTTCACCTGTTGGCAGTTCAAACATTTAGACACAAATTCTGCAATATCGGTCTTCATCTGCTTCCACCAGAACTATGTCTTCAAGTCGTTATACATCTTCCAGCCACCAAGATAAATGCTGAACCGACTACAATGTGCCTCTGACATGATTTGTCGTCTCAAATCTGAAACCTCTGGCACTACTAGACGGTTATTCACATACAGAACAGAATCTCTAACCTGATACTCTGACATATGACCAGTTCTGACCATATCAATCGATTTCTGAACGCTCGGATCAGTTCTCTGTGCTTCTTTGCCCTTCGAAATCAAATCTGGCTCAATCTGAATCGCAACAAGTTGCAACGGTCTACTCTCTGTATCAAATGTCAACCCAGACAAGCAACAATCCTCTACTAAATTCGATACACCTACTGTCGACAAGGAAAGAGTACATACCTTTCGACTCAAGGCATCTGCCGCTGCATTCGACTTTCCTGGATAGTACTTGATCTCGCAATCAAAATCTTTCAGCAGATCAAGCCATCGTCGTTGCCTCATGTTCAACTATGACTGAGAAAAGAGATACTTCAGGCTCTTATGATCGGAATAGATCTCAAATTTCTCGCCATATAGATAATGACGCCAGATCTTCAAGGCAAAGACAATCGCCGCCAATTCAAGATCATGAATCGGATAACGGGTCTCGTGCGGCTTCAGCTGTCTAGAGGCATATGCTATCACGTGCCCTCGCTACATAACAACACATCCTAACCCTCTGTGAGATGCGTCACAATATACAACAAACTCACCTGTACCTGAAGGAATCGTCAAGACAGGCGCACTAGTCAGCCTCTTCTTCAACTCTACAAAACTGGCTTCACAATCTTCGGACCACACAAATGGCATGTTATTTTGTGTCAACTGGGTGATAGGCTTCGCTATACTGGAGAAATCTCGGATAAAACGACGATAATACCCGGCTAGACCCATGAAACTGCGTATCTCCGGCACAGAAGTCGGTCACGGCCAACTGATCACAGCCTCAACTTTACTCGGATCTACCGCAATACCATCACCAGAAATAATTTGCCCCAAAAAGACAACCTGTTTCAGCCAAAATTCGCACTTGGACAATTTGGCATACAACTGCTCATTTCTTAAAGTCTTCAATACAATTCTCAGATGATCTGCATGCTCAGTCAGACTATTCGAATATACCAAAATATCATCAATGAACACAATCACAAAATCATCTAAATATCTCTGAAAGATACGGTTCATCAAACTCATAAATACCGCTGTTGCATTCGTCAAACCGAAAGGCATAACAAAAAACACATAATGTCTGTACCTGGTTCGGAATGCTGTCTTCGGTATATCAACGTCTCTAACTCTGAGCTGATAATACCCTGATCTCAAATCAATCTTCGAGTATACAGAAGATCCCTGAAGTTGATCAAATAAATCATCGATGCGCGGCAAAGGATACTTGTTTTTCACTGTTGCCTTGTTCAAATGTGTGTAATCAATACACAGTCGCATCGAACCATCTTTCTTTCTAACAAAAAGCACCGGAGCACCCCAAGGAGATACACTGGGTCTGATATATCCCTTGGACAGAAGATCTTCCAACTGTGCTTTCAATTCTTTCAGTTCGATAGGCGCCATCCTATACGGAGCTTTCGAGATAGGAACACTGCCTGGCACAAGATCTATGCTAAAATCTACCTCTCGGACTGGAGGCAACCCTGGAATCTCATCTGGAAACACATCTGCAAACTCGCAAACCACTGGCAGATCTGCTAATGTTGGGCTCGACTTCAGTAGATCTACTGAATATACGAGAAAGCCCTCTGCTCCTCTCTGAAGCAATCTACTCATAGTCAGAGCAGATACTAAGGGAATCCGAGATCTGGAACCCTTTCCGTAGAATTTCCACTCATCTGTCATTTCGGGTCTGAATCTGACAATCTTGTGGAAACAATCTACAGTGGCCCTGTACTTGGTTAACATATCTATGCCAATTATACAATCAAAATCAGCCAAACCAAGTACTACACAGTCTAGATCAATCTCATGCCCCTCAAACTGAAGCATACAGTGTCTAACAGTATTCACAGATATCAAACCACTTCCCAACGGAGATGTAATAAACACTACAGTAGACATCGACTCGACAGGCAATGAATATCTCAATGCAAAATGTTCAGATATAAATGTATGGGATGCACCTGTGTCTATCAACACATATGCAGGATAACCGCAAAGGAAACAGTTACCCGCAATGACATCGTCTGGTGCCTCCTGCGCCTGCTTCTCTGTCAGCGCAAACACCCTAGCCTGCTGCCTGGGAGGTTGACTCACTGTCTGACTACCTCCTGGTCTCTGCTGGGTCTGTGTAGATGGTGGCTGGAAGGAATGTACAGAGGATGCATGTCTCTCAATCTGTGGCACTGGTGCTGATGACCCTGTACTCTGGAATCGTTGTGCACCTCTCTGGGGAAAAACTCTGGCAAAGTGTCCCGGTTGCCTACAGATGTTGCAGCGTCCCATAACTCCTTGACACTGCTCCGTGGCATGTCGCCCTCCACACGAACTGCAATACGCGCCACTATAATCTGAACCCTGACCTCTCTGTCGAGATCCACTTGAGCTCGATGAACTACTCCCGGATTTCTTAACCTGCTTGCCCTTAGCCTTCAGAAACTCCTTCTTGCCACTACTACTAGATCCACTATCAAATCGAGGAGGAGGTGATGGAAACTGAGCCGTAGGCTGTGGCGGTCTCTGTCCCTGAACACCGTAGGAAGCCCCTCGCTGCCTGATCAAGCCAGCCTCTGCTCCCTTCGCTCGGTTCAGTGCCTCCGAAAAAGTATTAGGCCGTCCGTGTTCACTAAAGTAAAGACATCTGGATTCAACCCGTTGATGAACTGATCGGCCACTGCCTCGTCGTTCCCAACCACATGCGGTGCAAATCGAAGCAATGCAGAAAATTTAGCAACATACTCCTCGATGTTCCACTGTCCCTGCCTCAGATTCGCAAATTCAGCCCCTTTATCTTTTCGGTACGAGACGGGAAAGAAGCGCTGATAGAACTCATCCTTTAAGACTTTCCATGTAATGTCAATTCCTCGGTGCTCCAAGGCTCTCTTCGCAGTCAACCACCAGCTCTTCGCAACCTCTTGCAGCTGATGCCCTATCAGTTTCACATGTCGCTCATCAGTATATGCCAAAGACTCAAACAACATCTCGATATCATCAAGCCAGCTCTCGCACTCTACTGCACTCTCTGTGCCCTTCAGCGTAGGAGGATGGAAAGACTGAAACCTCTTCAATAAGGTCTCCATCGGCGTAGCGGTGACATCCATCTGTGCCCCTGATGTGCTACCCTGCTCTGGCTGTGGTATACGTCTAGGCGGCATAAATCTGATTATTAAACTGATTAGTACACAATCAATATCATCTGTCTCAGCCCTCCTCTGATCATAACCTCTGATCGAGAATCGGTTCTGATTCAGGCTTGACATGCTGTAAATCAATTCAGATAATACAACAACATACACTAGGGAAAGCAATAAATCATGCTAGCACATCAAAAGCAAGGAAGATGACTCGATCTACCCCGCTCATTCTATTCTATATCAGTCTACAGAACCTACAGCTCTGATGCCACCTGTTGTGGGGACCCGGGCTCTAACTCAATTCTTTTTGGGATTTATCGGATCTTTGCTCGAAAATGTGGGTCAAAATTTTGCTTTTAACATTAAATCAAATGTATAGTCAAAGCATAACATGTCTTTATAATAATTAAACAACATCATGTACATACAAGTCTGTTTAGTACAATCATACACTAGTGTTCAAATCCCAACTACAAACATAAGTAGTACAAGTCTAATAGGAAAACACTAGAAATCTTCAACGCCCGAGATCTCCACACTATCGTCAATCTCTCATCTAGCTCGAGACCCAGATCCTGCCCCACCTGTTGCCATGCACGCATACAGACACGACAACAGCCGGATAACTCCGGTGAGAACAAATCCCAGTATAAAACATGTATGCATGCAATGTAATAAATCAAACACCAATGTATAGCATATGTCAATGCACATGAATATAAAATCTACAACATGTAAAGGAATACAAATCTGTATTCAACGTCTAGTTTTTTACTCGATTCTCTAATCTAGGGATCCCGGTGTGAATAAGACGGTCTGTCACCTACCCAACCACTAGGGGTGACGGTACGTCTTATTCCTAGACTTCGGTCAACTCTGTATCGAGGTTCTACACATAGAGAAAATCTACTACCATGCGTCGATACACCGAAACGTCTAGTTTTGGCCGATCTTCCAATATCTCATATCTCAGAACTTGAATATAAATCAATAAACAAGACATTACATAATCAAATGTAATAATAATCTAGTATGTGATTTAGGGAAACTCGTATCAAATCTGAATCGAGTTGTGCAATCCCGTGACCACATGAATTATACCTTTCTTCGAATAGTCGGTGTCGTAGTCGGAGTCTTGCGTTCACAATATCCAATACAAATCTGAAATGGCATAATCAATGTGCTATATATATCAAAACACAACTCAAACAATCTTGTGCAATTCAATAATCAGTCTCGGTATAAAATCGACGGCATAACAACGTACTTCTTCCATACCGATAACTCAACAACACTAAGCTCAATATTAACAATTCAAAATCTCATCAAAACACAATATCATACTGAAATTATTCCATCTCAACTCAATAAATATGCTGGAAAATCGAAACAACATCATACGGTATCTGAAAATCGATCTGGTAGCAATTCTACCCTCACCATGAGCATAAGAACACATAATCATAATCATATCAACATTTCCCCAACATGTATATTTTGAAACATGCTGAAACATAACAAAACTTACTTCCTTAGCTAGCTCTTGTTGCAAGGATCACAAATCCGGGCTCGGAATTAAAATCGGATCTCTAAATCTTGCACACTATAATTTCTAAAGGATAAAGAACTTGAAGAAAACAAGGGGAATTCTCGGTGCTCTCAGCTGCTGGAATGAAGACAATGAATCAGCACCAAACATATATATATACCCTGCCAAGTGTCAACATAAAAATCGAAGGTGGCTTTCTTGCATGCAGCACCGCGGGTGCGCTCATGCTTCGGCAACTCCCTTATTTTCTCATATTAATGACCGCGGGTGCGGTCCCTGCAAGGCCGCGGGTGCGGTGATGTTACGAATAAAATCTGCCAACATACTGTCCATACACCGCGGGTGCGGTATTTCCTAGCACCGCGGGTGCGGTGTGGCTTCGACCTGCCTTTAAAAATTCTCATTTTGAGGTCATGCATTCTCATATCTTCAAATCTAACATCAATAACCACTGATAATTCTCGAGCCTTTCAATTCCAATTATTTAATGGCTAAGAACACTTGATTATTTTATTCCCCCTTTCCCAAGTGACGAATAAATTGTACCAATGAACCTTCTATTCTAATATTCCTAGTTAAAATCTAAGTTTCATTGATATATGCAAACAATGTTCTTACCTAAGCCTCGCTAAAGTTATACGCCTTCCGAACGCTATAAACATTCAAAGATGCGTTTCTAATTATCTATAATCCAAGTCCCTCTCCCGAGTTATAGAACTAATCAAACAACATACAATTTATGGCCAGTAAATTGCCGTGAAATAAACACAGATAACACAACTAAACAAGGGTGGAATTCAATCAAATAAACTATTGTGTCAAATCATCGTATCAACAAAGCTACATCATTGTCTAGACTAGAAAATTAGTTCATCTTGATATCCAAGCAAAAAACACGACATATTCAACGTTTTAGACATCGCAACACAGTAAAATAAAGAAGCGGAAGAAGAGTTGGCAAATCAGAAGTGGCGTCTCCGTCCCCAGATTCGTTGTTCTTCGTCTTCCTTGTGTGCTTTCGGTTTCTCGCGTCTTTTTTTCTCCAATGACGGCTCTCTCCCTTTCTGATCTAGCGGCGTGCGTTTTATAAACTTTCTGGACGCTGCGCGCGCGGTTGCGCATGAAGTTGCGCGGCCGTGCGCAATCTTATGGTTGGTGAGCAATATCCATGCACACGCAGTTGAGCGTGAAGTGGCACGGCTGCGCACGCCTTTCTGTCCGTGGCTCGTATTTACGCGCGAGCGGTTGCGCGTGTAGACGCACGGCCGCACACCAGCTTCTGCTCATGTGCTTCATCCGTGCGCGCGCAGTCGTGCGTGATGTGGCGCGGTCGCGTGCAAGTCCCTGCTGATTTATTTCATGTATGCGTGCGCGGCTGCTCGTGAAGTGGCGCGACCACGCGCGCCCTTCTAGTCTTGGCAAAAGTTTTACTCGTGGCTCGGTTTTGTTTTCTTGGTCCACTTGGTTTCGTGTTCACTTATTTTTCCATTCCTGAAATGACAATCAAAACAAACCAAAAACGCATAATTCTGTTCGAAACAAGCATAACCAAATGGATCCTAATATAAATTAAGTGCAAATCCTGCACTTATCAAACCCCCCAAACTTGAACTTTTGCTACTCTCGAGCAAAATAAAATAAAAGAAAATAATCAAGGAAAAATTAAAACGACTATAGTCATGGATATGCGAAAAGTGATATTGACCTCCGACTTATCTAATTTCATGTAATTCACGATTTCTCAAGAGTCACGTGTGTGTGTGAGATGTCAATGTTCATTTACCCAATCGAATACTCAAATAGAGTTGTCATACTCATTCGCCTTACAAACTCAAGAAATCATCAGCTCAGTGCAGCTCACTTCATTAAAATACAAATTCACATTCATAGATCACATAGGACTTTATCGGTGATTAATTGGCTTAATAAATATTCAACAAAAATATATCAAAAATGAAATCACACCATGAGATGCTTGCATGCAAATGATTAAAGTCTATACGTGTTGGCAATGTTTTTCAGGTATCCATAGGCTTGACTTGAACAACTTTTCTCCACTAGTATATTGGATAAATGTGACAAGGTTAATAGGTCTTGTAGGCTTGTAACGTTAGGCCACGACTCACGGCTACAATAAAGGGTATGAAAATCAAAATTTGAGAGAAATAGTCAAATCTTCTTCATTTTCACTATCATTTCATTTACCATCACTTTATTGTTTTCTTCCCAATCATATCCTCCATTTTCCAATTTTTCCTATTTTTCACCACTTTTGTTGGATTAATTCATTTGATTGTTTCTCTTTTCCTTTTTTTTGTCTATTTTCAACTCTTTTTTTTTTGCCCACTTCAATTTTTTCTTTTTCTTTTGAAGGAGTGTTTGAATCATTACAACCCCCATGAACTTATTTCTCTCAAAATTAGGTAGGACAATAAGTCTATAAGCTTAATTAAGTAGTTGTTGTGGGCTTATAGAATAGATACAAGTGGGGGCTATTGTGTGTCATTGACACACACCACTTGATTCTTTAGTAGGCTCAAAATGGGAGACAAGGGATATTTCATTTTTATTGGTAGGCTCGAAGGCTCAAAACGGCTCCAAAGATCACCTAAATCATTCCTATGTCACATATCATCTGTATTTCGCCTCGAAAAGTGTTCAAACAAGTTCTAGACTTTCGTCAATTCATAAGTCAACTCATACAAACCAGTCACATGAAATTTTCAATCAAAATGATATATGAAATAGGTGCACGAAGAAAATTTAAGCATCTCAATTAACTCGAAGCTCAAAGGGCTACAATTGACAGTAAACAAAGAACACATGCCCAAGGATATTGTGAAAAATTGCCTAGATCATTTCTATGATTGCAAAAGTGTCAATCAATTTCAAGCAAGAATTACCAAGAGTCAGATCTCCATCGTCTATTTAGCATCACAGGCATGCAACTTGTCTCTAAGAAACGATAGTATCAACAAACACGACAGTGCAAAATAATTGTGACTCCTAAGTTATCATGAACACATATATACTTCAGGACAGCAATTCACTTTTCATCATCGGCCACATATTTTACTTATCCATGACTCTTCCAAACAAATCTAGCATGCAATAAATAAATAAAAAAAATCAATTTAACAACGGAGCAATAAAAAAAATTCAAACAAGCAAGCAAAAAAAATTCTGACAAGCAAGCAATTTCACCCACCCCCCCCCCCCCCCCCAAACATAAAGTATGCATTGTCCTCAATGTATAATTTAACCGATAAATGTGACAGCACATACCTCACGCACGAGTGCCAGAACTCATTGCTCAAGTTTTCGTCCGCGACATCTTCATCATCCTCGTCCATGGGTTGCGGCGGTAGATCTGGTGGTGGGTATAATTAACAACTAAATGAGTAAAATAAAATAAAATAATAAAACTAAAACGAATGCTAAAAAAAAAATTGTGGGTTGGCTCCCACACAATGCTTAGATTAACGTCGTCAGCTCGACTGTCACTACACTGCTCAAGGTGTGTCGTGAGAACTTCCAAATGCCTTGATTTCCACCCTTTGACCTTCAACATCCAAGGTCAACTTTCCTCGTTTCATGTCAATGATGGCTCCAACAGTAGCCAATCCTAGGATGACGTGAACGTTCTTACTGGTCTCCATGTCAAGTACCACGAACTCCGCTAGAACCTTCAACTTATCGATCCGAAGTTCAACATCTTCCGCCATACCCAACGGTGTCCTGATCGATTTATCTGCCATCTGTAAGCTTAGTCCTGTGGGCTTCATCTTGCTCAATCCAAGTTTCTCGTAGAGAGAACTTGGCATTATATTCACGCTCGCTCCTGAGTCACATATAGCTTTCCACCAATTTACCCCCTATTTCACATGGCACTAAAAATTTTCCAGGGTCTTGTAGCGTCTGAGGAATATTTCCTTGCTTCCCCTTATCATCTCCTCGAGTAAATGCCACCTCTTCCTGCTCTGCAGACTGAATATTAGAGTGTAGGGTCTTGAGATCTTCAAGACCTTTTTTCTTGTGAAATTCAGCTTGTAATTGAAAAAATCTCTGGGGATAGGGAAGCAAAGAAATATCAATACATTGTTCAAAATCATAACTCATACCTTTCTTACCTCGGTTTCCTTTGCTTGGAGTCGGCTTATCTTCCCGGGTGGGTGTGCGATCAATTTTTTTCTCTTCTCCTTCTATCATCCCAATCTCTTTATGATGTATAAAGATAGCATTCACTTCCCTCATATTTGGATCTTCAGTCTTTTGTATTACGCCTGATTGTTGAGACGTGAGTTTCTTCGTTATCTGCCCCACTTGTGACTCGAGGATTTTTAAGGAAGCACCAATATTTGCCATGTGTGTCTCTATGTTGTCAAGCCTAGACTCAGTCCTAATCATCCTCTTGCCAGATTCAGAAACAAATGTCCCAACTAAATCTTCAAATGATGGCTTCCCTTCCCCATTTGATGTATTGAACCCTGATGGAGGATTCAACACATTCTTATTGTTTGCATAAGAAAAATTTTCATGGTTTCTCAACCCAGGATGATAAGTATTAGAAGGAGGGTTACCTCGATATCCTCCACAGCCTCCAAAGTTTTTGTTGTTGATGTATTGAACTTCTTCAAGAAACTATGGTTCTTCAACAACAAGCGTTTCTCCCTCAGTGTTTGATGTACTCACTTTATTCATGGTTGCTATCTGTGTAGTCAACGCTGAGACTTGTGTTGTGAGTGATGTGATAAGATCCACGACATAAACTCCGGCTGTCCTCTTTCCTCCTTACGTTTTAGACGGCCATTGGTAGCTATTAATAGTCATCTACTCAAGCAAATCATAGGATTGAGCAGGAGACTTGGCAAAGATTGTGCCACCTGCCGCTCCATCCACTGTTGTCCGTGTCTGACCATTCAGCCCGTTATAGAATAGCTCAATCTGCACTCAGTCTTCAAAACCATGATTCGGGCACATTCGCAACAACTCTTTATACCTTTCCCAAGCTTCATACAACTGTTCGAAGTCAGTCTGTCTAAAAGTGCTGATCTCAATCTTCAATTGTGCATACTTCGTGGGGGGGAAATATTTAGAAAGGAACTTCGTCGCCAGCTCCTGCCATGTCGTCATGCTCCCTAACGGTACTGATTGGAGCCATCCTCTTGCTTGGTTCCTGAGAGAAAACGGAAACAAACGCAGTCTAATAATATCATCAGGAACATTATTAATTTTTACCGTATTCGTTATCTCCAGGAATGTTTTCAAATGAACGTGAGGATCAGAAGTGACAGTTCCAGCGAACTGATTTTGTTGAACCATATTGATCAGGGCAGGCTTCAGCTCGAAATTGTTGGCATTTATGGTCCCCCGAGCAATGCCAGAATAATTTGCATTGATCACTGGTTTGAAGTGATCTCTGATCGGTATAGCCTCTGGCGGCATATGTCTGTCATTCTCTCTGTTCTCAGCCATGGCTAGGATTTCTTCCCTTCTAGCTTTTCTTAGCCTCCGTGCAATTCTTTCGATTCCTGGATCAAAGATAAGAAAGTCAGGGCTTTGCGATTTTCGCATGCATTGTCACACAGAGAAAAATGAATGAAAAACTCAATCAATATAAAATAAAATAAAAGCTCTAAATTATAATCTTGACTAATTGGTAACAATTTTGATATAAATTCAAATTTGATATTCCTCGGCAACGGCGCCAAAAACTTGTTGCGTGTTTTCTTGATTGCTCGCAAGCTGCACGACGTCAAGCTATAGTAAAATGTAATTTTGAGCACAAGTGTCAATCCCACGAGGAGTGTGTATAAAAAATGTATATCAGTTCTTGTAATTATAATAGTCTCAATTTTATTTAGAATAATCAATTAGAAGGTTGGTTTGCTTGATCGAATTAATTGAAAACAAAGGATTAATCTAATCACCGAATTGAGAAATAACAATGAGAGAAAATATCTAGAAAAATAATTTCATCAAGTTTCCAAGAAAATTATTCCCAGTTAAATTTATATTCCTGAATTCCAATTATTTAATGGCTAAGAACACTTAATTATTTTATTCCCCTTTCCCAAGTGACGAATAAATTGTACCAATCAACCTTCGATTCTAATATTCCTAGTTAAAATCTAAGTTTCATTGATATATGCAAACAATGTTCTTACCTAAACCTCGCTAAAGTTATACGCCTTCCGAACGCTATAAACATTCAAAGATGTGTTTCTAATGATCTATAATCCTAGTCTCTCTCCCGAGTTATTCCCCTCTCCCGAGTTCTGTCCTTGGCTCGTATTTACACGCACGCGGTTGCGCCTGTAGTCGTGCGGCCGTGCACATGCTTCTGCTCGTGTACTTCATCTGTGCGTGCAGAGTCGCGCGTGATGTGGCGCGGCCGCACGCAAGTCCCTACCGATTTCTTTCATGTATACGTGCGCGGCTGCGCGTGAAGTTGCGTGATCGCGCGCGCCCTTCTGGTCTTGGCAATAGTTGTACTCGCGGCTCGGTTCTGTTTTCTTGGTCCACTTGGTTTCGTGTTCACTTATTTTTCCATTACTGAAATGACAGTCAAAACAAACCAAAAACACATAATTCTGTTCGAAACAAGCATAATTCAAATGGATCCTAATATAAATTAAGTGCAAATCCTGCACTTATTAAGAGCCGTCAAGTACCTTTGTTGATCTGAATCCTTCTCCTCCTCCACAACTTCAACAGGATGTCTTACATGAAGATGTTTCAGAAATGGAGATGCTTGAAACTGATACAACTGACAGATCTTTGATAATCTTTAATCAAGAAAAAAGGGAGCAGATACCAGAAACCTCTGGAGCCATGTTCCTGGTATATCAATGGATACTGAATCCTTGTCCAAAGAAATCCAATCTGTTCAGAACAACTTCGTCACTATGATGAATGCCATTTTAAACATCCAGTCAACCCAGCTTGCGCATACCTTGAAGTTCAACTCTTCAAATGAGTTTATTACGGGAAGACTGCAACAAATCCAAGAGAATGTCACTTCACTATTTCTCTAGATTGAAGAAATTATAAAGGACAGAGTGTCGACTGAAGCTCAATTCCAAACTCAAGCCTTAGTCGGAAGACGCTTTTCTGGAAAATACTGTCATTAAAAGGATAGATTTGCTACAAGATATTGTGACGAATGTTGTGTCAGACATCACCTCAGATGTCCGTATATTATCCAGAAAGGTTGATGCGTTTGACAAAAAAGGGGAAAAGGAGAATAAAAAGTTCAAAAAGGAGAAGACAAAGGAAAAAAAAGTGATGAAGATCAACAGAAGTAATCAACTGATTTCAACTAGAGGTTTGACAAACTAAGTGCTTAAATCGATTGAATTAACTAATCAAGAAGTTTGAAAGTAACTGAAAAAATACTCAAACTGACAGTTGCCTATAACTGAAGATTAATGTGCAGATTAACAAAGGCAACTGAACCAGCTGAACTGAACTTACGCAAACAACTGACTGTATAGTTGGAAACTGATCAGTTGCTACATTCAATTATGACTTATCAGCTGATCCTTCAGCTGTACATGTCATAAGTTAACGAAAAGGGCAATCAACCGACAACAGTACAAAGCAGACGGCAACTAATAGTGGGAACGCCGAATTTCAGAAAATTTGTAGTATATGAATGTCATAAAAATATTGACATTGCAAACAACGGATATAAAGATTCAAATTACATTGATTATTACCGTTGAAGAGAAGCCTATAAATAGCAGAAAAGAGCAGCAGTTGAACAACGATTCACCATCTATCAATCTTGTTGTTACTCTGCTGAAATTCTCGCTCATATTCAAAAAATTAGAAGCTCACACTTATTAGATATATTAGTAGCATTCTAGGATACTTTTCGAGCTTACTAGCACAAATTATTTTGTTGTAAATTCGATCTTAAAATAGATCAGTTGTGCTAAGTCCAGTTGAGTACTGTGAAACATATTGTAAACTAAGAGTTTCAGTTTTGGCATTTTTAAGTCCAAACTAAAGTGGGTCTGTAAAAGTGTTTGTATCGATTAAAGTCTTTTAGTGGATATCATATCCTTGTGGTAGAAGGGGTGACATAGGAGTGATTGAAATCTCCGAACTCCATAAAATTTCGTGTGTTCTTATTTCAATTTTTTTCTATCTATCAGTCAGTTTATTTCCGCACTTTATTGTTAATTTATTGATATCGACTGACAAGATTCTGAGTTTCAGTTTGTCACTAAACTAACTCAACCTTCGAAAAGATTGTGAAAATCGTGAGTGTTTATTCAACCCCTCCCTTCTAAACACTCTTTCACTAGTTAGTCGATCCTATCACTTTTAGATATAAAAGAATGTGTGTCACCACAATTAAACAACACATAAGCAGGTAAACTTTTTTTATTAGAATAGTAACTTTTGAAAAAAACTAGCGAAGGTCCCTCTAAGTTGATAAATCTCGAGTTCGAGGTTCCTCCTGGTCTTTAGATTGGGTAGCCATTTCTTGTTCAAACTTTGTCAAAATAATGTTAAAAAATGGTTGCAACATGCTCGATATTTAGAGAATCTATGCTTAACTCCGTGTGATCTTCTCTGTGCCAAATGGGAGGGTTACTTATATATGAGGAGGAAAAGTTTTTAGTCATGATTATATCCCTTAAATGCATCATTTATGGGCATAAATAGACCAAAAACTAAGCTTGTTACCAAAAATAGAGGATGTCAAATCTGATGAGACTCTGATTACGCCTATAAATTAGATTTTAGGTCGTTGATTGATGGTTAATATACTACCTCAAAAAAAATTGTCAAGGATATGAAAGCACTGGTCTTTTTGCAAAATTTGACATCTTATCACATTTTGTATATTAGGATCTCAGCCAGATTATGATCATGATGGCTCTGATATCATTTAAATGTCGCGCCCCGAGACCTAGGTGTACAGACACATAGGTTTTTTAACAATCACATAATTTTAAAACAACAGGCTCGTAATACAATATATAACCAAACCAGTTTATAACAGAATCTTCATTGTCTTTACAACATGAAAGACATCAAATAGTGCTGAAGAGTAACACTTCAAATGTAAAATGACAATGGAAATATGAAAATAATCTTTCTTGGAACGTGGCTTCTTCACCAGCTCCAGAACGTCTCATGATTTCTCCATCAACTTGTTTGTTGGTATTGTATAGAGAGAGAGGTAAGGCTGAGTTAATTGGGAAACACTCAGCAAGTGGAGTTCGTTAGGATATATATAACAAATACATAGATTTTTTATAAACATAACATTTCTTAACGGAAGACATAACGTATCATAATCATATCCTGAACATGAAGCATTGAAATTTCATCTAATTTCCACGATTTTTACTATTATATGTCCCATTTATGTTAATACTCAAGGGACAAGGCCATACAATGATTACAATCTCATCATATAGATGTCATATAACAGTTATAATCTTACCATATAGAGGTCTATCTTATAATATTTTTCCAAATTTTTATCGAATTATAACAAGGTTTGGAACATATAACGCGCGCTTAGACAAGACACGCGAATAAATCATGCTCAAACGAAATTGTTCAAAAATGGAACATAGAAAATATCATACGTGTATATACTTTTTTAATCCATAAGCCCGATTACTTTGGTCTTTCTTGATTCCTAACGTGAATATGATTTGCTAGATTGTAGTTCAAATATAGTATTTGGTTGCTACTAGAAAAAAACTCTAAAATGGACAGAATAATGCCACGAAATCTGCTGCTGAAAGCGTCGAATTTGGCAGTTTTTCTTCTTGAATTTTTGTGAGGTTTTCAGTGTTCTTTTATCTTGTTTTGATCTCTTACTTATAGCTTGGATCTTACTTATAGTTCGGAAGAGAGATGTTGAGCGGATGCCTTAGTGAACGTTTTAAGGCACCAATGAAACGTAATCTATAACATCACATATATGTCTCGAAATAGAGTGACCATTGTATACCCTATTTTTATCAAAATTGGATAATCGTTTTTTTTCCCTGACGAAATTAGAGTGTAAGACTTGTAATACAAAACAATTTTTTTTTTTCACTTTTACCCCATCATATAAAGATATGAAGATTTCATTCCATGGATTCATGAATGATTTCAGCTTTTGTCAAATTTTTGTCTACCTTTTTCCTGAACTAATAATGTTTCAAATCATTAGTGAATCAAGTACTTAAAAATAGTTTTTAGAAAAAAATAATAAAGAAACTAAATATTTGGAAAAAAAAATTATTATCAGTATATAGTATAATGTATATAATATATACATATGATTTATGAGCTAAATTCTTTATATATTATATTAAATAAAAACCATGTGTATGTCGGCTAGTTTAAGTGTAAAGATAAAGTTAAATCATGGGGATACTTTTGCACGCGTGTGGAGATTTTGTGTGCTTGTACGAATGAATCAGTTGGTATATGTGAAAAAGTCGTTTAAAGATGAAAAAGTTGATTCTTTGATAGATTCGGATAAACATTAAATTATACAGTCACACACACTCACAAGGGGTTTTGTGAAAAAGTTGATTCCTTTGATCGATTCCTAAAAACATTAAAGTATATAGTCACAAATCACAACACGTGGCATTGGAGGTGTCACAAGGGGATTTGTGTGACAAAGTGTGTAGTAGGTGGAGGGATGACAATGGGTGGATTTGGGTTTTTTGGGTTCGGTCTCATTTCAAAAATATTAATGGACCAATACGGTGTGGATACAGCCCTGATCTCCATTTCGGGTTTTCCATGTAGGTCTTCAAATTCGTGGGAAAAATTGTCATCTCTAACTAAGTGTTGGTGTTTAAATTTATGGAAAATAAGTTTTTAATCCGCCAAAATTGTTTATTTTGAATTTTAGTTTATTAACGGGTTAAATTTTGGTCATTGTACACTAACTATCAGTGTTCGGTTATTTTGATTCAATTGCTGATGTGACGCTGGATATATTAACTTTTTCTACATCATATCAGCATTTTTTTTCATGTTAGTAAATTTTTGGTTCAACGTAACAATTTTCAATGTAAGATCAACAATTTTTGTTTCGATGTCACAATTTTCAATATAAAATCAATACTATAAAGATAATTTTCTTAACTAAACACATAAACTAAGCTTTACAATAATAAACTTCAATTACAATTAACTATGAAAAATTGATTTTTTAGCATTTTTATTTGCAAAGTGATCAACCAATATTTGGAAAATATATTTTTATTAGAACTCATTGATGTTGCGGAATATCACGAGCCGAAACCTTCTTGTTCATTCCAAAATCTTCTAAAACATTCTCCATATTTCATCAGTTAAGAGTTTTATTTGAAATCTTTTGTGCATAGAATAATCATTTAGAATAGTATAGAATGGAATTAACTAGAATAGTGTAGATCTTAGAACCTCCTAGAGAGTTGATATGTGGCGCGTTCATTATAGAAAGCTACTAGTATAAATAGGATTAATATAATACGGTGAAGCTCTTATTGTAAACTACCAAATTTTCAAGTAATATAGAATTTTCTTTCAAAGTTTCCTAGAAGCATTTTTACTTAAGTCACTTGGAGACAAGCACCAAAGGGCTTTTCTTAAACAAATAAAGTAAATGTCACAATTGTATGAAACCGTAAAATATTATAAAAATAAAGATCATTTTACATTAGAGCCAATAAAAACCCAAGCCACAAGTTGGCTCGCTGAGCACCTACTCTGACAAATAAAAACTACTAGGAAATTCAAATATCCAACCATATTTTTCCTACCAATTAATAGAATAAACACCCTTCCATAGTAGTTATTATGTATAGGACATATAAGTGAATTTTCACAGAAGCACCGCAGAAGGCAAAATTGGAAACACAACCCTGCTGACGGAGATAGAGGCCTGTCATAAATCATAGATTGTAACGGGGTCCCTAACTGAGGATTTCAGTCGAGAGGGCGAACTTTTCATTGACAATTTTTAAAGAATAATTTTGTTATACTGGAGATGGGGAGAGTAAATATTCAGGCTGTAATCTTTGCATAAGTATCCCACATAAGGGGCAACATGGTGAAAAAGATTTCTTGAAGGCTGAAGATTCGAAAAACGATTTAAAATTCGAAGGGTATAAAGGCATCGTGAAAAAAATTAGAGGTGCCAACTTTGAAGCTCGTCTTTGATAACACATGCAAAACCAGGAATATTTAGCAGGGCAAAGTTGCATAGATACAGAACACCGGTGTAGCTTATGGGTTTGATCAACTCCATTTCCATTCTTCACTCCCGAACAAATGGCGTATTCTATTGATTCAAATGGCACAATTGCTGAACAAAAACTGCAATGCTCTTCATATTCAAAACTCTCTCTGCTGTTAATAAAGCAAGAATGGAACCAGCCTTCAGGTAATAAATTGATACAGTAACTTAAGATGCTACTATATGCACAGGGAATTCAAATCTAAAATTATGGGATGAAAGAAGATCGCAAAAAAATGTGAAGATCACTCATTGTGTATGAATGAACCAAAAGAAGTTCAACAAAGATAACCACATCATGAATTACCTCTTCTTAATTTTACCAACTTTGGCAGCAAGAAATTTTAAATCATCCTCGACAATTTTCTCATGACGTGAGATATAGTGCTCCAGTTGTGGCCATTCATCATGACGCCAACAACCAACATCGCAAAAATTTGTTGGCACATCTGATAGAAGATCTTAAATGGCAGAAAAAATTAAACCAACAAGTCTTTTCCGTAGTTCATTTTCACAGCACAACTGCAACTCCTTCCATAGATTTGTCTGTTCCTCTATGGCACTACTGAATATTTCCATGTCTTGGTGTTTTCTGCTCTCGCTCACCTCATCATTTTTAAGCACAACATGCCTGATGATTACATTGATGAGGTGCAACTTACGGGTTGAAAGAGTGGTCAAAGTTTTAAATGCCGTAGACAAGAATGTAGTACAATGAAAAAATTGGATCCAAAATAAGATGTCAACCATTTCTGCAGAATATGCTCTACATAGTTTGGTATCGATTGTTTGAAAGACACGAGGGCTGCCACAATATCCCAAATGTTCAGAAGCCCACTGAAACTCCAAACAGACTCAAAGACCATAATATGTTTTTTTCCCACCAAATTAATTCTACCTTAGGGAAACCAGGAAATGATCCGAAATCAATATCAGAACATATATTGGAGGAAGTGTCCAATTGCTTCCCTCCAATCCAAAGGAACTCGATAGCAGCTTTCTGAGTTCTGTAAAATTACATTAACATTTATTGGTCAATCAAACATAGGTAACTATTTGAATGGTTAGTTCCTATTGCTTCCATTCAGCTTTTGACTCAATCATCAAAATTTTCTTTTAAAGAAATGTGGGTGCTTGTTTGTTGCAAGCTTCTATACACATGGCAGTTTCTATTTCATAATTTGTTACCAGAAAATATAGTTTTAAAAGTTCACATTTCCTGGTACATGGGATTTAATAAATCAGAATCAAATATTCGAGCCTGCAAATAACAGACACCAAACTTCTTAGAACTAGATTTAAGTACAGGGGTATCAATGACATCTATTCTGCATAAGGTAAAAGGTGACCAAGTGCAAGAAAGGATCAAGAGATTCCATTGCTTAGAGTCATTTCAGTCAACTAAGATCCTTTTCCTAGGTATTATTATATGACTTCTTGTAATGACCTGAATTCCTATTTTGAATGAAGTATTAATTAAGATATAATTAATGAGTTGTTAATTAAGTATTATTAAGGAATTGATAATTCGGAATTAAGCTGTTGGTATCCACCGAATTTTAAATGGATAACCCGACCTACTTCGGATTACATTATCACGAGAAATCCAACTAGACCAATGAGATTCTGACACGTGGCAGATAAGATTGGTTCGTATTTTCTGAAATAGTGCGGATGCAGCCTATAAATGGAAGCCGATTCTTTTGTTTCCTTCACCGCATTCTTCAGAGAGAGTTCTAGTAGTACCTTAGGTTTTCTAGCCAGTGTCTAGGGCACTTTGGTATCGGGAAGTTTCGGAGCTAGTATCGACTCGAGGAGGGGTCGGTGAACTGAGATCGAGACATCATCAGTGGGCTGACGACGGACGCAGGTATAATCCTAAATCCTTAGATAGTGAATTAAGGATCTTTAGGGAGATCTTTGTAGCATGTTTGATCTGGTTTGTTAGTGATTTCTTTATGTTGGTATTGTCTAGGTTCAGAGGTTTCTGTCAGATTGTTTTAGTGAGGTACGTGATGTACTGACTGAGATATCCAAGCATAGTATACACACTTATATGCTGCATATTTATCTGTTGCATGATACATGTTTTACTGCTTTGGCATATTATGCATGACATATCATGTTGAGCTTGATATCTTTTGAGATATACCTCGTTTGTTGGGGCCGCTCAGCCCTATTCTGTATTGTGGACGATGGGGCATCGAGAGCTACAGTGTCCGACGGGACCCGTGGGCTCTGATGACCTGGACATTGCAGGTCCACGTCTTGATGATGAGTGTGGGAGCCAAAACATGCCTAGGGCAGATCAGAGACTACACACTCAGGCGCCTCTAGACTGAGCATGAGATTCTTGACTTGATCCTTGATGTCCGAGCATATTGCATTTTGCATGCATCATATCAGTTTGTATACTCGTACATTCTCGTATTGGGCGATTGTCGCTCACGTCCTTGTTTTCATCTTGGGCACCTCATTCCACGGGGCAGGTCTTAGGTTGGACGGTTCGGACGACCAAGGCAGTGGCTAGAGCAGTTGGGTTTTCAGTGGTGATCCAGTGGAGGTTTTCTGTGGTTTATCGTTTTCTCGTTCAGGGTTATGTTTTGTATTTGTTATGGTCGTATTAATGTTTAAGACTGTCGTTATTGTGTTGTTTTCGTTTGGGTTGTAAGATGATTAAATATTTGGTTTCCGCTGTTTAATTGTTGTTATTAAGTTTAATGTTGCATGTTTATTAGTATGTTTAGTAGTGGCTCGGGTAAGGGCGCTACACTTCTGTTCCGAAGAGATGAAATTTCGATCTTTCTATTTTTCTCTTTATTTCTATTTTCAGTAAATTTTATTTATTTTTGTAAAGGGCAAGAAACAAGATATCGACCAATCTCATCTGAAACATAATATGAGAGAAGTAAAAAATCATTTTTTTGGATGGTGTGTTATCTAAGAGTTTTCTCAAAATTCTATGAATAGAATTCAGGTTTTTCTTCAAATCTTGAATCGCTACATCGAGTGAATTTATTATTTTGACTTAAAATTTGATAAGAGAGAAAAACCAGTACAATATTCAAGATAAGTTCATGGAAAATCCAACTATAAGAGAATGGAGGGCTGGAATATGATACCACAGCAATTGCCAAGCTCCCATGAGATACTGCCAGACCAAAGCAAGAATCATATACATATGGAACCTGCAGAAAAAATCTAGAGTCTATTGGAAACAAAGATGCAAATTTAAAAAAGAAGTAAACATGAAAAATTAGTGCATACATCCGAGGAGCTATTCAAACCAGGAGTAATTGAAGGAATGTGTATTTCTCTGAGTGATTTCCCAACTAAGTTCCACGCTTTCATAGAGTTGTCCTGTAATACATGAAATGATCAAATAATCTGGCGGGCTACCAGTCTTTTCAACCTCAAGGCTTTCTACTTGGGGCATTACTTGATAACAAAAGCAATTAACATGGATTTTTTAATTTTTAATATCTGTTGAACTAACACTCTCTTAATATTAAAATTCATATTTATGTCAATAAAACACTTCCTTCAATATTTTACCTGGCTGCAGCTGTACAAGCAGAGTCCATCAAAAGCCCAAGCTAAACCAGTAACCTGAATGTTATTTTAAAAGATAAATCATATGCCATTCCATATGCCAAAAAAGGTGTTGAGAACTTACAATGTGGTCATGCGCACTATAACAGCCAATTATTTCAAATTCATGGATGGGCATATTCATGGTCCACACTTCAAATGATCCGGATCCTTTACCAATAGCCAGGAACAAATTTAGTGGTGTTTGCAGGGGATCAGTAAATGACAGTATGGAGACAGGTGCTGAATCAACAGTAATAACCTAATTACACAAGCAATCACAAGTTCCAAAATAAGATATAATCAAAGTAGCTGGTCTAAATTTTGAAAGGATAAGTAGCAGACTTTTAGCAGGATATGCTGACCTCCCTCAGCAAAGAAAATGAAGCATGAACAGTTTCAGATGACTTCAGCAGTTCCTTAATATTCACCTGCCAAATCTTCACTCTATAAACAAAAAGAAGAGGAAAGTCACAAAATTAAATGTTATAATTAAATAAAAGGTAAACCTCATATGCATGTGTGTGTATAATTCAGTAGTTCTAACCCCTGTCAAGCAAATGTGCTAGACTTTTGGCTTCGAAAACAGAAAAAGGTTAATTAGTTACTCACCTCCATTAGAACTTCCCGTCGCTAAAACAAGTTGAGGTTTTGAAATTTCAGAGCCATATAAAGCCCAGCAAATAGATGTGATGCATGTATCATGTGCCTTGAGAAAGCCACCATTTGATGCTTTACATGAGAGTTCAGGGGTAAAAATGGAATAATCTCTGGTGCATCAATTCTCCAAAATGAAATTAGACCGCATTTCAATCCAATAGCAAGAATAGAGCAGCAGCTCGAGGAGTTATGAGGAACAGAAACCCAATCTTCAGATGTCCTCAGAATTGGTGACCAAGCCACAATAAGGGGTGTCAGCATTGCATTGCGAGATGCATATTGTTGTGCCGTTATTAGTTGAACATTGCATTCTTTGATCTTCAGAGGTGTCCCTTCAGAAACTGATATGGGAATAATTTGCCATGTATTGTTTTCTTTGACATTGTCAAGTTTTTTTGCAGCAACCTAATAAAAATAGCAACACATGCAATTTAATGGCATATATCAAATGCACAACTTTTCAAATTGAAAGCAGATCATGTAGCTGCATTGAAGCTGATTTAGTAAGTATGGAGGTTCATGTCATGGAATAAAATGATAAAACTAAATCATATAGTGAATGCAGCGTGCAGTACATTAGTTTCATTCTGTCTCCTTCGTTTTTTTTCCTTTCTTAAACTAGATACAGGTGGCTCATTAGAGCTTTCAGATTCTGCATTATCTCGACTCTCTATCACCTGTATAAAGAAAAAAACCCAATAATAGTTGGAATTCATATCATTAATTGTTATGTCATCAAGAATATTTCATCTAGAAAAGTATATGGGGATATGCAAGAAATGCTGATCAGCAAAAAGTTGAAAGATAGAACCAACTCACATCTAAACTTTCTGAAGATATAATTCGAGACTCTCTGAAATTGATCTTGGAAAGATAAGCATACATCATCTCTGATATGTCCATAACCTAGAAAATTTCAGATTATGACTTTAGCAAATGTGTGAAAAACAAACATTAAATTTAGGAATCACAGATAACATACTAGATTCCAAATTCATGATATTTATTATGCATAAGCAACAAAACCGTAAATACAACAAACTTGAAGGGCTATGAAATTCTTTTTGAAAAAAATGTTGATTAGGTATTGCCTCTCCAAACATAAACAAAGTCTCCAAATTTTCACCATTTTTTTGGTTCAGGAAGATTATTAAAGTGAAGAGACAGCAAGCTTGAACCATAATTCTGGTCCTGCCACCACTACTTCCTGAAAGCTTCATTTATAAAATACTTAATACCTCAATCCATTCAGCCAAAAAATCACAGAAGGGAAACAACTGCACGATTCATAGCAAAATATAGAATTAATTCAGGGAGGCAACTTGCGTTGCATACTCAAACAAAAACTTCGATCAGGGGTAATGGTATCAGTACCCAGCATTGCTAGCAAGACCTGCAGGAGACCAGGAAATTGACCTAACACATGGTCGTGTACCCCGCAACATATGCATTGGCAACAAGCACCCAGAGAGAAAATCTATCCCTGTGAAAAAATGAAAACAAAATCAAATTCAGTGACCTCAGAAAATAAAAAGTACTTGAAACCTCAACTCAAAATTAATTTTCATTTGCACTGTAAAACCACAAACCCAGAAATCCAACTGGAATCCAAATTGTGTACATACATACATTGAGCTCATTCAAAACTATGAAATGAATTTCATTTTTTAATATGATTCTACGTACCTCCAGCATTTATGACACCAAAGGAAAAAGGCTTGCTTGGGAGAACATAAATTACACCTCGACATCCAGCTCCAGAAGGTTTAGCAGGATTCTAACCAAGTGAACAACAAGCATGTACGAGTGATTCGAAGGCCAAATCAAACAGTATAAAACTAAATCCTAATTTGAAAAATCATATAAAAGGTAAGGTGATATGAATTATATAGACCAACTACTATAATAATCTCTATCAAATCAGACCCTGTATAGAACTCCAACATAAAACAGCTTCCAGATCAGTTATGAAGATCAGGTAGATTAAAATGTAAACATAAATTTGGCACTTAAAATCCAATAACAATGAAAAAATCTTCGGCTGAAAAATATGTTGGGTTTTGTGCCCAAAAACAAATGATTTTATTAATGTGAGAAATATTTCAATATTGTTTTTGCATGCATGTTATTTGATGCTTTATAAATATCTGGAATCCCAAGATTATTATTATGTGATTTTAAATATTTGTATATAAGTGTTATATACATGAGGATAATATTTAAAATATAATTATCTAAATATGTCCGCAATTAGAAATTAAAGTTGGGATCTTTAATTTAAAATTGTTAGCGTGGTTCATTTTAGAATGATCTTATCCGGATTATTGTTAATGAGATTATTATGAAAACGCTTTATATAATTTGATTATATAGGATTGGAGCATGATTAATTTTGAATCTCTATAAATTTCCGGATCACATTGAGAATTCAATATTAATCAATGATGGTCATATATGAGTCAATCTTAATTCTGAGTAATTAATAAACTCCTATTTATAATATTGTGCTTTTTGACATATCGAGTAATGACACAAATTATATAGTGTCAAAGCTCTTGGTACATTGAAAATACAATAAAATAAATAGCTGGGAATATTAATATACAAGAGGAAATCCATTCCTTCGTAAAAGAAGATAGATAAATGGTTCTCTTAAGTGTTGATTCGGGACTTGAATAATAAGAGCGCTCAATTTATGATTAGATCATAAACATATTATTCATTAGAGAATCAATGGGACTTAAGGAAAAAGATATAATTAAAGAGGTTAAGCGAAAATTACCTAACTTTAATTATGAACTATTTATGGAGGATTGATTCACATGTAGTGACTATATCAATGGACTATTCATTTTTTGTTGAGTAATTTTATATCTATTTTTTCAACAGTGCAATTCCAAGTTTATAGTGGAATAACTTTGGAATTAATAAAATTAATATATGTAAATTAAAGAGTTTAATTTATTATTAATTTTATTGGAGCTTGAAATTATAGGTCCATAGATCCTCATGCCATCTCCGATTTACTTCGAACACTTATGATAAATAATTGATTTATTACTTAAAATTTTTGAATTTTAAGTCATTGCTCAACTTCAATTTGTTCTCATCTCAATCAATTAATTTTGAATTAATTGTCAAACAATAATTTGTGATAGAGATCACAAAAGATATACATTCCAAATATGTAATTTTGAATTACTAATATCATTTATTTTCTCATTGAGATATTTATTAGATAAATATTTGAAAAAATTTGTTAAGATGAGATCTTCTTCTCGTGATATATATATATATATATATATATATATATATATATATATATATATATATATATATGAATATGGAATGTTATATTTAGATATAATAAAATAAAAGATTTTGTAGTGGAGGAGATATGATCTCCTCCACTCAATCACGTAAAGACTTCCCTCTTTTGAGGGAAGTGATATCAATTTAAACAAAAAGTTGTTTTTAATATCTTATATAGAATATATGATTTTTTGGGATGATAAATCTTAACAAATTGAGAGATATTATACACAATAATATATTTCTTGATTTTTCTCAATAGTTGAGATTTATAAATAGAGATATATTTCAGTGTACGTAAGACACAGAAAAAGGGAGCAATACAGAAATATACTAAAAAGTTTTTGGTGACGCCCACACGTCAGTTTGTTGGTTCGAGAGAGTAGGCGTGGAAGAACTACGGTGTCATAGCTCTCAGTATTCCAATCTCATTCGACAAAGGTATATTATATATCTTGTTGATTATTTATTAAATTAATATAGATATTGATCGTTCAACATTTGGTGATTAATGTTGTTTAATACGATTCGATCTATGCCAAGCTTCCGCAAATATATTTTTTTAAAAAAATACGGTTTGAGAAACCAACAATTGGTATCAGAGCGGTCAATACTCTATACTAATTTAATTTTTTATAGAGATTTGTTTTCTCTATGTTTCGGATACTTTCATGCCCTTTTACCTTGGTTGGTCTATGATTAGATAGTGTACTGCTTCGTAATATATTTTCCAGTAATCAGCATGATTTTTTTTTCTTCTTCATTCTATCTGATTGTTACATTCATGTTGATGTATGGACTAATCAATGAATATTATGAATTTAATTGTTAAACTTCAATAATTGTCATCATTGATTTATATTTTAAAATGTTTAAAATTTAATTTAAATATTAAATTTCGATCATGATTATCTGTGATGTTATCCTACAACAAATTGTGAATTTGTTTTACCTGTCTCGGTTCCTATGTCACGTGCATGATATATTTAATATGCATCTCAATTTGCTTTTCCAATCTCGGTTTCCTATGTCACGTACATGATATATTTTATATCCATGATGTTTGTTTTGATGTGTTCAAGGCATGTACATGTGATTTTTTTTTTTTTTAATATTATTCTTGTACTGCTTGTGGCTTGTGGTGCCCCTTTTGTAATGCTCACTGTATGTACAATTTAAATTGTTCACGGCGTGTGCATATTTATTTTTTTTTTTGTACTGCTTGTGATGTATATTTTGTGATGCACACGATATTTATAATTTTTAAACTGTTTAAAATTATAGGACTTGATAATTTAAAATGTTTAAATTGATCAAGAGTTTTATAGAATAAGAGTTATTTTATAAATTGAATATTGCTGATTTAAAATGTTTAAATTCACTATTTATTATAAAATAAGAGTTATTTTATAAATCAAATACATTTTTGTAAAATAATGAGTGGGAGCGGGTAATATGACAATATTAACCTTTGGTCTCCACCGTTAGAACAACACCGTGAGTTTTTTGTAGCGCTTCGAGACGTTTTTATTATGTCCTCCCTACGGAGAGTGTCTACTAATTACAATAGCAAGGTTGTTTTCCATGAGATAAGATTTTAAAATGTATTTTAGTTTTGACCTACCCTACGGTGGCAATTACTAAATTAAGTTTTAAAATCTGATACGGTGGGTTACATTCATAAAGAAGTAATTAAATTAGTTAATTATCTTTTTGACTAAAATTTATAAGAAATTAAAAGATGCTAGAAATATGAGATATTTTAGATAGCATTTATTAATTGAGAAAGTCTTATTATAATTAACAATTTTTTGACCTACCCTACGGCGGCATTTAATTGTGGTGATTATAATTCTTTAAGACTCAAGTAACATGTTTTGTGTATTATCATGTGCTTTTCTGCATTCTATTACTTTGTCTTTAAATTTTTTTTGTGATATTTATGCAACTGCACATTGAAAATATTTCTCACTTTTTTCAGAAAATATGTCAAATCCTATTCTACTTCTTCTTGCATCGCAAGTTTTGACTGGTGAAATTTTTCTAAATGGAAAAGCAACATGAATATCCTCTTGATCAATGAAAGTTACCATTTTGTCCTCAAGGAGGATTGTCCTCCAGTGCCTCCAGCTAATGCTTCAAGGACTGTGTCACAAGCATATAACAATTGGATTGTTGCAAACAACAAGGCACGTTGCTACCTGTTAGCAGCAATGAATGAAGTGCTTAGAACTAAGCATGAAGCCTTTGAGACTGCTAAAGAGATTATGGAATCTCTACAACAAATGTTTGGACGTCCATCTGAACAAGCACGCTATGAAGCTGTGAAAGCAGTTATGAATTGCAAGATGAAGAACGGTTCTTCAGTTCGTGAGCATGTGTTGAAAATGATTAATCATTTCAATGATGCTGATATCAATGGTGCGAACATTGATGAAAAAACACAAGTTGGCATGATCCTAGAGACACTTTCTCCTGCTTTTCTCTAATTTAGGACAAACTATGTTATGAATCATAGGGCATGTAATATGACAGAACTCCTAAATGAGCTGCAAAGTTATGAATCTCTGATAGATGATAACAATGGCAAGGCAAATGTTGCCGAAGCTAATGTGGCTGTGGGAAAAGCTTCTTCTTCTAAGAATAAAAAGAAGAAAAATGTGGGAAAGTTTAAGGGCAAGAAAAAGATTCAAAAGAAGAATTGGAAGGGTGCTGAACCCAAACCAAAAGGAAAATGTTTCCATTGCAACGTGGATGGCCATTGGAAAAGGAACTGTAAGAAGTACCTTGATGAGCTGAAACAAAAGAAGAAACAAGGTAAATTAGATTTACTAGTCATGGAAACATGCTTTGTTGAGAATGATTTCTCAAGCTGGATAATTGATTCAGGGGCATCTAACCATGTTTGTGTTTCTTTGCAGATGCTGGAGTCGTCCAGGGATCTTGATGAGGGAGCTTTCATGATGAGAGTAGGCAATGGGGAAAGATTATCAGCGACGGCAGTTGGGACAGTGCGACTGTCATTTAAGAATAATAAATATTTGATTTTGAACAATGTTTATTTTATTCCTGGTTTCCAACGCAATTTGATTTCAGTTTCGAAGTTGCATGAACAATTTATTTATGTTTCTTTTGATATTGACTCTGTTTCAATTAATAAGAATGGTATGAATATTTGTTCTGGTTATGTTGAGAATGGTCTATTTTTTATTAAGCCAATTTCACATAATTTACTTCAAACTGAAATGTTCAAATTCGCTGAACCAACCCCTAAGAGAAGAAAGATTTCTGATGAAAATAATTATACATATTTGTGGCATTTAAGGCTTGGTCATATCAATGTAGAAAGGATAGAAAGACTAGTAAAGGATGGTCCTTTGAAAGAGTTAAAACTAAGTACTCTACCAGTCTGTGAATCCTGTCTTGAAGGAAAGATGACCAAAAGTCAATTTTGGCAAAAGGTAAAAGAGCTAAAACACCTCTAGATATTATACATTCCGATGTATGTGGACCTTTGAATGTCAAAGCAAGAGGAGGTTATGAATATTTCATCACTTTCATTGATGACTATTCAAGATATGGATATGCATATTTGATGCAAAGAAAGTCCGAAACTTTTGAAAAGTTTAAACAATTCCGTGCTGAAGTAGAAAATCAACTTGGCAAATCAATCAAGACTCTTCGATCAGATCGAGGAGGAGAATACATGGATTATGAATTCAAGAACCACTTGATTGAAAATGGAATATTGTCACAGCTCACAACACCTAGAACACCACAACAAAATGGTGTAGCCGAAAGAAGAAATCGAACTTTGCTCGACATGATGAGATCAATGTTAAGTTATTCTTCTCTGCCTAACTCATTTTGGGGTTATGCACTGGATACAGCAGTATACATTTTGAATATTGTTTCATCTAAGTCAATCCCTAAAACTCCCCTAGAGTTGTGGAATGGTCACAAACCTAGTTTGAGACACATCCGCATGTGGGGGTGTCCTGCACACGTGTTAAAGGGAAAGACTGGAAAGTTGGAACCTCGTTCAGAAGTGTGTATTTTTGTAGGCTATCCCAAGGGGACAAGAGGAGGTCTGTTTTATAATGCTACTGAAAACAAAGTGTTTGTATCGACAAATGCTACTTTTCTTGAGCATAAATACATTGCAGATTTCAAACCCAGAAGTAAAGTAGTTCTGGAAGAGTTGTTGGCTGATGAGATTAGCCCCATACCAACAAAAGTTGTTGAACAAGAAAGAATGGAGACCAATACTCAAGGTCCAACACCCTCGCCTCCACGACGACATAGTGAAAGGGAAATAAGATTGCCTATTCGCTATCGTGAACTAGGTGAAGCACAAGTTGCAGTCACTGATGGAGGTGACGATGATCCATTGACATATAAGATGGCAATGGTTGATGTTGATCAAGAAAAATGGCAAGAAGCCATGAAACTCGAAATGGAGTCTATGTACTCGAATTCGGTCTGGATACTTGTAGATCAACCTGAAGGTATTAAGCCTATTGGTAGCAAATGTATCTACAAGAGAAAGAGAGGGCCCGATGGGAAAGTCGAGACTTTCAAGGCTAGATTAGTGGCAAAGGGTTTTACCCAAAAAGAAGGAGTAGACTATGAGGATACTTTCTCTCCAGTTGCCATGCTAAAATCTATCCGGATTCTCTTGTCCATTGCTGCTCATTATGATTATGAGATATGGCAAATGGACGTTAAGACGGCTTTCTTAAACGGTCATCTTGAGGAAACCATTTATATGATACAACCAGAAGGTTTCGTAGTTAAAGGCCAAGAGCAGAAAGTCTGCCAGCTGCAAAGATCCATTTATGGACTTAAGCAAGCTTCTAGATCATGGAACATAAAATTTGATGAAGCTATAAACTCTTATGGTTTTCATCAAAATATGGGTGAACCTTGTGTATACAAGAAAATCGAAGGACAAAAGGTGGTCTTCTTAGTTCTTTATGTAGATGATATTTTGCTCATTGGGAATGATGTAGAAATTTTATCTAGCATAAAGAATTGGCTAGCCAGCAAATTCCAAATGAAAGATTTGGGAGAAGCAAGTTACATTCTTGGAATTAAGATTATTCGAGATCGGAAAAATAAACTTGTGGCATTGTCTCAAGCATCATACAATGACAAGGTGCTTGTCAGATTTGCGATGCAAAACTCCAAGAAAGGAAACTTGCCTTCTAGACATGGAGTTCATCTCTCAAAAGAGCAGTGTCCCAGAACACCGCAAGAAGAAGAGACAATGAGACGGGTTCCCTATGCATCAGCAGTTGGTAGTCTAATGTATGCAATGTTGTGTACAAGACCCGAAATATGCTTTGCAGTGGGAGTGGTTAGCCGATATCAGTCAAATCCAGGATTAGATCATTGGGTTGCAGTGAAGCATATACTCAAATATCTGAGAAGGACTAAAAACTATATGCTAGTATATTCTATTGGGGATTTGATTCCTATTGGATATACAGATTCTGATTTCCAATCAGATAGGGACTCTAGAAAGTCTACTTCCGGTGCGGTGTTCACTTTAGGAAATGGTGCCATTATATGGAGGAGTGTTAAGCAAACTTGTGTTGCTGATTCAACTATGGAGGCAGAGTATGTAGCAGCTTGTGAAGCGGCGAAAGAAGCAGTTTGGCTTCGTGAGTTCTTGAGAGATCTGGAAGTTGTTCCAAACCTGCATGAACCAATCAAGCTCTATTGTGATAATAGTGGAGCGGTGGCCAATGCCAAAGAACCTAGAAACCACCGCAGAGGAAAGCACATAGAGCGAAAATTTCACTTGATAAGAGACATTATCAAGAGAGGAGATGTGTCAGTTCAAAAGATCGCTTCTGCGAACAATGTAGCTGATCCATTCACTAAGACATTGCCTGCTCGAAGTTTTGAACAACATCTTGAAGGGATGGGATTCAAAAACATGTCTCATTTGCTTTAAGGGCAAGTGGGAGATTGTTGGGTTTTGTGCCCAAAAACAAATGATTTTATTAATGTGAGAAATATTTCAATATTGTTTTTGCATGCATGTTATTTGATGCTTTATAAATATCTGGAATCCCAAGATTATTATTATGTGATTTTAAATATTTGTATATAAGTGTTATATACATGAGGATAATATTTAAAATATAATGATCTAAATATGTCCGCAATTAGAAATTAAAGTTGGGATCTTTAATTTAAAATTGTTAGCGTGGTTCATTTTAGAATGATCTTATCCGGATTATTGTTAATGAGATTATTATGAAAACGCTTTATATAATTTGATTATATAGGATTGGAGCATGATTAATTTTGAATCTCTATAAATTTCCGGATCACATTGAGAATTCAATATTAATCAATGATGGTCATATATGAGTCAATCTTAATTCTGAGTAATTAATAAACTCCTATTTATGATATTGTGTTTTTTGACATATCGAGTAATGACACAAATTATATAGTGTCAAAGTTCTTGGTACATTGGAAATACAATAAAATAAATAGCTGGGAATATTAATATACAAGAGGAAATCCATTCCTTCGTAAAAGAAGATAGATAAATGGTTCTCTTAAGTGTTGATTCGGGACTTGAATAATAAGAGCGCTCAATTTATGATTAGATCATAAACATATTATTCATTAGAGAATCAATGGGACTTAAGGAAAAAGATATAATTAAAGAGGTTAAGCGGAAATTACCTAACTTTAATTATGAACTATTTATGGAGGATTGATTCACATGTAGTGACTATATCAATGGACTATTCATTTTTTGTTGAGTAATTTTATATCTATTTTTTCAAGAGTGCAATTCCAAGTTTATAGTGGAATAACTTTGGAATTAATAAAATTAATATATGTAAATTAAAGAGTTTAATTTATTATTAATTTTATTGGAGCTTGAAATTATAGGTCCATAGATCCCCATGCCATCTCCGATTTACTTCGAACACTTATGATAAATAATTGATTTATCAACTTAAAATTTTTGAATTTTAAGTCATTGCTCAATTTCAATTTGTTCTCATCTCAATCAATTAATTTTGAATTAATTGTCAAACAATAATTTGTGATAGAGATCACAAAAGATATACATTCCAAATATGTAATTTTGAATTACTAATATCATTTATTTTCTCATTGAGATATTTATTAGATAAATATTTGAGAAAATTTGTTAAGATGAGATCTTCTTCTCGTGATCTATATATATATATATATATATATATATATATATATATATATATATATATATGAATATGGAATGTTATATTTAGATATAATAAAATAAAAGATTTTGTAGTGGAGGAGATATGATCTCCTCCACTCAATCACGTAAAGACTTCCCTCTTTTGAGGGAAGTGATATCAATTTAAACAAAAAGTTGTTTTTAATATAATATATAGAATATATGATTTTTTGGGATGATAAATCTTAACAAATTGAGAGATATTATACACAATAATATATTTCTTGATTTTTCTCAATAGTTGAGATTTATAAATAGAGATATATTTCAGTGTACGAAAGACACAGAAAAAGGGAGCAATACAGAAATATACTAAAAAGTTTTTGGTGACGCCCACACGTCAGTTTGTTGGTTCGAGAGAGTAGGCGTGGAAGAACTACAGTGTCATAGCTCTCAGTATTCCAATCTCATTCGACAAAGGTATATTATATATCTTGTTGATTATTTATTAAATTAATATAGATATTGATCGTTCAACATTTGGTGATTAATGTTGTTTAATACGATTCGATCTATGCCAAGCTTCCGCAAATATATTTTTTTTAAAAAAATACGGTTTGAGAAACCAACAAAATAAGCATGCTATTCAAGAATATTGTCACATTATATGCAATCAATTGATTTAGTAGTTGTCTTCCCTAAGTCATGGGATCAGATCCCATCAAGTGGAACACAGAATACTGGACTCAGAATCAGTGGCCATTGATTCTTGTTCATGTGAGTGCATGGTTAATAATGTCCTCTGCATAATCCTCACACTAGCAGAATCACTTAACAGCCCAAAATTCTTGATCAACTAAAAACTCAGCTAGAACAGATTGAATGCCAGGATACTTCTGAACTTGAGCAATTTCAATGTTGAGACTCAAATGCTATAAATCGTATCAGTAAATTGCATCAAAGCAATTCAACACTAAAATCAGCAAACTTTGAAAAGATAACAATTACCAGGATCGTAACGAGGCTACCAGAAGCGACCGCCGCCAGATTCTCTTCGGACCAAGCAACAACGTTCGGATAACAAGGCGCTGATACGAGCACCGCTGCTTGGAAGCGGGAAGACATTGTTGAAGAGAATTGAAACAGAAAGCAGAGGGTGTTTTATTATTTTGGAGTGAAGCGGATTCGATGCTCCGACCTAATTTGTGATCTCGACATTTTAAAAACAGCTCGGATAGTCCAAATCGAATTGCATCGCAGAGTATAGATGTCTCACAAATCTTTGTGTCATCCATATCGATATTCACAATAAAAATTAATATTTTTAGCATAAAAATAATATTTTTTCATGGATGACCCAAATAAGATATATGTCTCAAAAAATACGACTCATAAGACCGTCTCACAAAATAAGATCTGTGAGATCGTCTCACACAAATTTTTGCCTACACCATATACATATATTTGTATTTCCTAGAAGACTAAAAAAATCTTTGACCGAGTCTATTTTATATTATTAAATTCGAACATTTCATAAGATATTTTTTAAAATAATTTAATTATAATTATTTTTTACCCAATTTTGACTCAACAAACCTATTTTTCTACAAATTAGGGAATTTCTGGCATTGATGAGATTTCGACTCCACATGCATATTTTTATGTGGATTTATGGATTTCTCGCTTAGAGGGAAAAAACGATGGATATTTAGGAAGCAACAAACATTGAAGAAATGAAATTTAAACATTAGTCAATCTCATGCATTATCCAATTTAGGGGTGAGTAGAAACCAAAGCCAAATCAAATAGATGGTTTGGTTTTTAGTCGACCGATTTAGATTGATTTTAAAATTAATTATATCAAAAAAATTGGTTTTGTGTTTTGGTGAAAAATCCTAACCGAACCAATTTTATAAATATATAATATTTTTAATTACATACATACATATTATTTTATTTTATTTTATATAATATAATTGATATTATGAAAATTTGATGATTGGTATTGGTGGCACATTTATAAAGTAAAAAAAAATTGACCATTATTGAAACGTCTGTCCTTTTTATTGTTTTAAAAGTACTAGAAATTTTTTTTCTCAATCATATTTTCGGCCATGTACATATACTTCATAAAAATATTTTATAATATTTTTACCCATTAAAATAAAACATCCATCAACTAGTATTTTTAAAATCAAGTGAAATAAACATAAAATGAAATCGTCAAATGTTTTACCAGACCTAAAAAGCAATAAATTTGAAAAGTTTAGCACATACTAAAACTCTCAAAATCTCTCAAAAGCATAAATAAATAGTTTTAAAATCTTTAACGTAATCATGAATCATAAATCATAAATGTGGAAAAGTAGAAGCGCTGGTCTTCGGGTTGTGTGCACATTCAGTCCAGTCAGTTCATCTATCATGACCTCCCTCAAACTCACCTGCATCCATCACACCTAGTGAGTCTAAAAACTCAACACATCATAATCTTTATAACAAATAATACGTATAAAATCGAATGCAACAGTAAAAATACTTTTATGTAAAAATAACTTTTTCATGACATGGAAACATAAACCTTAAATTTTTCCTTCTTTTTCTTCAACATGACATGATATAAAACCTTTTTCATGATCATAAAAAAATTTTCTTTTTCCTTTATTGAATTCATATCGTTAATTTTAACTTTCCTCAAACCTCAAAAAGTCGATGGATCCATCTACATGTAACCACAGTACTAAGCGGCGGGGACATCAGCGACATTATTACCCGTCAACTGAGCCTTGGCCTATCCTCATCGAATGAAAATACGATCGTCGGGCTCTCTCTAGAGCTTTTTTCCATAAATGGGCTTCCTCTGAGACCTTTTCCTTCAAGATATTCTCATTCTTACCTCAAACATCATATCCTCAATGGAAAAACGATCGACAGGCTCCCACTAGGACCATAACCCTCGCGATATCTCCAATATAACATCGTAATAGTCACAATTACTTCAATTCCTTCAATGTTTCGTATTCTCATCACTTTATAAAAATCATGCATAACATATACATTTTGTTTTTGAAACCAAGCATGCAACGTACCTTTTAAATGTCAACATTAAATCATAAAAATCTAATAGGCATTTAAAAATCATAATTTAATCATGTAAAATTTCATAAACCTTTAGAAATAATCATAATATCATAAAAACAACATTTAGAGCACTGTCATGACGCTTACTAATTTTTAGGTGTAAAAAGATTGTTTTACCCCTGGACTTGACATTTTATGTTTTTGACCTTTTCTTGATTTCTTGACTCTAACATGTCCCAAATAATTATTTAAGCTTAAATTAAAATTTCCATAATTTTATTTAGCATAAAACCTAGGCTTTTTGATTAATTCGTGATTAACCGTTTTGACAATGTTTTAATCCCGAAAAATCCTAAACTTTAATAAAAAATTCAACACTTAGTCTTTTTATATTAGTTTAGCCCTCGTGAACCATGACTCGACCCCCGTGAGCCGTGTTTCGATTTATTTTAGTTTAGGAAACCCTAAAGTGACCTACAAAAGTCCCCCCCTCCCCGAGCCATGTCCCGATTTTGTCGAGCCACCTTCGAGCCAACCCGAACCAAACCCTGAACAACTCCCTAGTGCACCCTATTGGACCCTTGGAACCCCTAGGAACCACCCCAACCAAGAAAACAAAGACCCCAACTCCACACCTAAACTGGCCGAGAACTTCCCATAGTGTTAGGACTCCACGATCTGGTGCCTAGGACTTAAGCCGACGCCCCAGACCTTGAACCAACCTGTCGTGCACTCACTTAGGACCCTTAGGACGCACTCTAGCCCAGCCTTTGACCCCCAGGCTGAGCCTCATACCCCTGTGCAAGCGCTGAACCCTGCGCGCCTACCTTGAGAGTTCTCGGGTAGGAGTCCTTGTTGTCAAGGACTCCTCCCAAGCCCCTTAGCTCGAGTCCTAGCAAGGCTAGGAATCTTCCCTTGACCCTCCCACGGCCTTGGCTAGCCCTGGAACCAAGCCAAAACCAAGCCCAGCCATGAAGAACAAAACCAAAGCCCTTGATCTTTTGTTACAACAAAGTGTTCAGCTTGTTGTTTCATGATTTCCAGTGTGTGTAGTGTGATCTTAGGACTCTAAAAATTGTGTAGAACCATACTTGAATGTGTCCTAGTCATGGCAGCCTCCTTAGCAAAATTAAAACGTGAATTTGGAATCACAACCATGCTTGAAAGTCAATGTGATGTAAAAAAAAGAAAATACACCAAAGTGACACTTGTTTTCCATGTTTTTCATACATAAAAATATAATATGGTGTGATGATGAGTAAAAGGAGAATATGGTATGCCTTTGCGTTTTACACGTACGATTATTCGTTGACGATTGGCGAATAACGGAGAAAGACCTTGGCTTGAATTCTCCTTAAGCTTTCTCGATTTTTCTTCTTCTAATTGATGAAGGTGTGTGCCTGTGATGGGGTGAATTTATCAGAAAAGATGCGTGTGATTTGTGTGGGTTTAGGGTGAGTTTTATATAATATATACTAATTAAATCACTAAAAAGGTTTTAGGCCTATTAAGCCAACAATTTAGGCCAATTAGTCTTAATTAGGATTTAATTAAAATATTAAAATAGTTTTTATAAAAAATAAGTTTGTGAATTTAATAGCCGGGTTGCCCAAAAAGTTCGTATTTTTGTTGAAAAACCAACACCAATAAAATTTACGTCCCGACGTATAAAATCACCTCAAAACCCCTTATTTTCAAAAATATGAAAAACCATCAACAATATTTAAAACAATTTAAAAAAATTATTTAATAAAAATATTTTACGTTTTTCAGCCCTCGGTCTCCTTTCCTCGATCGCAACTTGAATAACCCTTAAAATACAGTTTTATGCATAATGATAATCAAATCATATTTAACATAAAATCATGCATGTCACATAATCAATTAAATCAATTTATTACTTATTTTTCATTTTTCTTAGATTTGCATACAGTTGGGTTACGTCGTCTTAATTTTGGACCTTACAATTCCCCCCCCCCCCCCCTAAATAAAATTTCGTCCTCGAAATTAGAACTCACCGAATAGTTTTGGATAGCGACTCTTCAAGTCCTTCTCGGTTTCCCAAGTAGCTTCCTCTTCCGATTGATTAAACCACTTGACCTTGACCATTGGAATGACTTTATTTCGCTGTCTCCTATCTTGTCTTGCTAAGATTTGAACAGGTCTTTCTTCATAGGTCATATTTGGAATCAATTGTAGAGCTTCATAATTTATTACATGTGATAGATTCGATATGTACTTCCACAGTATTGAAATACGGAACACGTTGTGAACTCCAAAAAGTGTTGGTGGCAATGCCACTCTCTAAGCTAGTGTCCCAATCCTCTCCAAAATCTCAAACGGACCAATAAATCTTGGACTAAGCTTGTCTTTTTTTTCCTAAACGCATAACACCCTTCATGGTTGCTATTTTCGCAAATACATGGTCGCCCACAGAAAACTTCAAGTCTCTTCATCTTTTGTCCGCATAACTCTTTTGTCGGCTTTGTGCAGCCTTCACGCTCTCACGAATTTTGACTATGAGCTCGGCAGTCTCTTCAATCACATCCGGACAAATATCTCTTCTTTCCCCAACCTCGTCCCAATGAATAGGAGATCTACATTTCCTTCCATAAAGTACCTCGAAAGGAGCCATCTCGATAGATGATTGGAAACTATTGTTGTAGCTGAACTCCACTAGAGGTAATTTTGGTTCCCAACTACCTTGGAAATCGATAACACATGATCACAGTAGATCTTCCAAAATTTGAATAACTCTTACTGACTAACCATCGGTTTGAGGATGGAATGTTTGTATTGAATAATAATTTGGTCCCCATCGCTGCATGCAGACTCTTCCAAAAAGATTACGTAAATCTAGGATCTCGGTCAAAAATGATAGACACTGGAATACCATGCAGACGAACTATCTCCCGAATATATAACTCTGCGTAATGAATCATGGTGAATGCCGTCTTAATAGGTAGAAAATGTGTTGATTTCGTAACACGATCCACTATCACCCATATGGCATTTAATCCCTTAACAGTCTTTGGTAATCCCACAACAAAGTCCATAGTGATGTTTTCCCATTTCCACTCGGGAATAGGGAGTGGCTTCAATTTCCCCGCTAGTCTTTGATGTTCTGCTTTAACTTGCTGACAAGTCAAACACTCGGACACAAATCTCAAAATGTCCCTCTTCATGCCTGACCACCAATATAACAACTATAAATCTTTGTACATCTTCGTACTTCCCGGATGGATGGAGTAAGGGGTGTCATGGGCTTCCTTCATAGTAAGATCTCTCAAAGAATCGTCACTAGGAACCCATAACTGATCTCGATAGCGAACTATAACATCCAACTCCGAATATAATTTCCGACCCTTGTCTTCATCTCTAACTCTCCACTTTTGCTAATGCTCATCAGCGAACTGTCCATCACGAATTCTATCTCTCAAAGTCGAGTGTACTGATAATGTGGCAAGATTTGGGGCCTCACCCCTAGCATACAATGTAAGCCCAAACCGCTGCATCTCAGACTGCAACGGTCTTTGGAGTGATAGATGAGTGATGACTGCTGCTTTTATACTTAATGCAAAAGCCACTACATTAGCTTTTCCCAGATGGTAGTTAATGTCACAATCATAATCCTTTACTGACTCAAGCCATATGCGTTGTCTCATATTCAATTCCTTTTGGGTGAAGAAGTATTTTAAAATTTTATGGTCGGTGAATATCTTGCACTTCTCCCCATATAGGCAGTGTCTCCAAATTTTAGTGCAAAGACTACTGCTGCAAGTTCAAGATCATGAGTATGGTAGTTTTTCTCGTGAATTTTCAGCTGTCTCGACGCATAGGCTATGACTCGGTCGTTTTGCATGAGAACTGCGCCTAAACCAAGTTTATAAGTGTCGGTATAAGGAACATACTCCCCTTGTCCCGATGGCATAAACAATACTGGCGCTGTAATCAAGGATTGCTTCAACTTGTCAAAACTGTCTTGACACTCGGGTCCCCAAACAAACTTTTCATTCTTCTTTGTCAAGGCGGTCATAGGTACCGCTATAGATGAGAACCGTTGAATAAACTTGCGATAATAGCCAGCTAGTCCCAAGAAATTACAGATCTCGGTAACACTCTTTGGTGCTGGTCACTCTCTCACTGCTTCCACTTTACTTGGATCAAATTCAACGCCGTCACTAGAAATGATATGGCATAAGAATGCCACTCTATCAAGCCAAAACTCGCACTTGTTGAATTTCGCATAAAGCTTCATGTGTTGCAAGTGATGTCCTCAAATGATGGCTATGTTCCTCTCTGCTCTTGGAATAGATCAATATGTCGTCAATGAAGACTATAATAAACTGATCCAGATGCGGCTGAAATACGCGATTCATGAGGTCCATGACTCTTCTACTTTCAATTGGTGGTATCCAGAACACAGCTCAATCTTGGAGAATATCGATGCTCCTTGCAGCTGATCAAATAAATTTCAATTCTTGGCATTGTGTAGTTATTTTTGATAGTGAACCTATTAAGCTCTCCATAATCAATGCAAAGACGCATACTCCCATCTTTATTTTTCAAAACTAATACTGGTGCTCCCCATGGAGAATAACTAGGGCGAATGAAACCATTGTCTAGCAATTCTTGGATTTGATCTTTTATTTCTTTCATTTCAGCGGGTGCTAGACGATATGGTGCTTTTAATAAAGGAATAGTGACCGTCATTAGATCAATAGAGAATTCCACTTCACGATCGGGTGTAATACCAGAAACGTCCTCGGGAAAGACGCTAGGAAAATCTCTGACAATATACACATCCTCCAATTTCTGACTGATAGAAGCAGGTGCGGTAGTAACACATGATAGAAAAGTATGACATTCACCTTTAATAAGCTTCCTCGCACACAGACAAGAAATAATGTGCGGTATTTTCTTGTTTCTCGCCGCCTCAAAAACAAAAGATTTACCACTAGGCGGTCGAATAGACACTGATCGTTGACTGAAATCAATCGAAGCTCTATTCGCTGATAACCAATACATCCCAAGTATGATATTAAATTCAGGCATAGGAATCACAATAAGTTCTGCCCGAACCACATCTCTGAATAAACGAAGCTCAAGATTTTTCACGATTTTAGACGTAAGCATCAGATCAACGGAAGGAATAAAAACTTTGAATCGCAAACCCATATCTTTAGGAATAATATTCAATCTTTTGATAAAGGATTCAGATATGAAGTAATGTGTAGCTCTCGAATATAGCAGTGCATAGGTCCCTACACCTTGAATGTTAATCCTCTCTGCGGCAAAAACGTCTTTTAAATCTTTTCGTGTTGAAGCTTAAGGATTTATTATCATTAATTTCCCAAAGATTAGGTGATGAGTTTGTAAGGCTCGAAGATTTATTTATCATAATCAGATTGGTTTTGTTGATAATTAAAGTAATTGTAGATGTATTTTTTATTGTACTAGAAAAGAAAGGAAAATGTACAATAAAGATGAGGATCAACCAAAAGAAATGAGGAGAGTCGAAGCTCCAGCGCACATGCGCGAAGATATGCGCGCACATGCGCGTGAATTCCAGTAGCCTCGGCGCACATGCGCGAGACAATGCGCGCATATGCGCGATGCATCCAGCAGCTATGGCGCACATGCGCGAGTTTAGTCGTGCATATGCGCGGTCGGTCCAGAAGCTTGGGCGCATATGCGCGAAAGGAACAGCGCATATGCGCGAGGTGTTGGATTGCTGAGACCGTAGGTCTCGCGCACATGCGCGAGTGATGCCGTGCATATGCGCGAGACGTGTGCATCAAAGGAGTTGCCATGTGTATTGAATCATGCAATATATATATAGATTGGCTTAGTTTTCCTTCATTCAGCAGAGAGAGATCCGAGAATTCTGAAGAAGAACTTCCAACTTTCTTCAAGGCTTTGAATTGTGATTTTTCAAGATTTAGCCACCCAAACTTTAATCCGATTTCAGTTTTGAACTCCTCTCCTTATTTGCTACAAGGTGATGTAAGTATTGTTCAATTCCAGTATGGTTTGAGAATTACATATTGGGGAAATGTTGATATGCTTATATATATGTGTTCTTGAGAGGATTGTTATCGTAGAAACGCAACCGGATCGAATAACGGATGTTGGATGCGATTATTACTCTTTTCCAGCATGTTTAGAGCTAAGATTATACAGGATCTGAGTATTATCTTATGTTTATGAGAATAATCATGAGTTTAGAATGATACAATGTTGATTAGTGAGAATTGGATTGACCGGTATCGAGAAATACGCCGTTATGCCGTCAATTGTGTTGAGATGTACTAGTGAATTGTTTATGCATTGGATTGAGTTGGGAATTGATATTGTATGTCTCAACATTGCCATTTCAGAGTTGGAGTGACAGAGTTTGTATCCCGACTTCGAGACTTCGATTTACTTCACAACAAGAAAGGTATAAATCATGTTTGTTTGGGAAGCCACAACTCAAATAAGACATTATTTGAGTTTCCCAAACCAAATCACATACTATAGATGGTTGTATTTAATTGTATCATGATTATGAATTGTGTATAGAATTATATTCAAATGTTGTAACATGATTATGCTTTGATTATATTCAAGCATGTAAGATTATTGTAATATTCAGATATGAATATGAGTATGCTTTGTTTACAGATTGATATTAATTGCATTTAAGATAGGAGAGTCGTTGACAGCCATTGTCAACTATCTAGATGTTCGGTGTATCTCAGCTTAGGAGCAGCCCTGACTCCTATTGCAGCCATAGATACAGCTCAGACCGAAGTCTAGGAATAAGACGTACAGTCACCCCGAGTGGGAGGGTAGGTGACAGCCATTGACGTCTTATTCATACGGGATCCCTAGAGTTCTAGTCGAGTCGAGTCCAGACATGGTTTGATTCGCATCGCATTGCATGTGCATATGATGTCATTCATGATAGCATGTTTTATGTTTAAATTGATTATATGCATGTATACATGTTTATACTGGGATTTGTTCTCACCGGAGTTTCCGGCTGTTGTTATGTCTGTATGTGTGCATAACAACAGGTGGGGCAGGATCTGGGTCACGCCGAGGATGAGAGATGGACATAGCGTGGTGATCTCGGGCATAGCAGAAGAGCTAGTAGTTGTACTTTTGGCATGTAGTGTATTTAATTACTAGTTGTTGAATATGGTTTGGAACCAGACATATTTGTATCTTATGTTTGTATATTACGTTGTTGAATAACATAGAATCTTCTTATGTTTGCTTTCATTTGAGTTAATGTAAAAGCAAAAATTTGACCCACTTTTTATATTAATGATCCCTTTAATCCCAAAGAAAGAGTTAGAGCCCGGGTCCCCACAACAGGTGGTATCAGAGCCGTAGGTTCTGTAGACGGAGATAGAGTAGAATGAGCGGGGTAGATCGAGTCATCTTCCTTGCTTTTGGTGTGCTAGCATGATTATTGCTTTCCTTCTTATGTGTTGTACTGTATATGATGTGATGGCAGCATGTATTGGTTAAGACCGAATCAGAACCGATTCTAGATCAGAGGTAACTGACTAGAGGAGGGCTGAGACAGTTGTATATTTTGTATTCTAATCAGTTGGATTATTAGATACATGCCTCCTAGAAGAGCAGTTGTGCCAGTACGACCACCAGCACCAGAACAGGGTAGCACATCCGGAGATACGATGGATGTCACTGCTACGCCTATGGAAACTCTATTAAAGCGATTCCAGTCATTTCGACCACCGACCTTAAAGGGTACAGAAAATGCAATTGAATGTGAAAGCTGGTTGGAGGACATCGAGATGTTATTCGAGTCTCTAGAATATAGTGATGAGAAGCGAGTGAAACTCATTGGCCATCAACTGCAAGACGTGGCTAAGTATTGGTGGGTGAATATAAGGAAAGCACTAGAACAGCGTGGCACCGAGGTTACATGGAAAGCATTCAAGACGGAGTTCTATCAGCGATTCTTCCCTGTATCCTACCGTAAAGATAAAGGCGCTGAATTTGCAAACCTGAGGCAAGGGCAATTGAACATTGAATAGTACGTTGCTAAATTTTCTTCTTTGCTTCGCTTTGCACCTCACGTTTCAGGTAATGATGAGGCCATGGCAGATCAGTTTATAAACGGCTTAAATCCTGATGTCTTTACATTGGTCAATACTGGAAGACCTAATAATTTCGCTGAAGCGTTGAATCGGGCCAAAGGAGCAGAAGCAGGGTTGCTGAGACAACGGAGTGTTCCGTATGTTGCTCCGAGTCCGAGACCGCCACTACCTTCAGTACAACCTCCTTCTCGATTCGAAAGTGGTGGTAGCAGTAGTGGACGCAAAGATCAGTTGAAAGTGAAGGGCAAACAGTTTAAGAGGGCAGGAGCAGTTCTTCGAGCTCCAGCGGGTCAAGACAGAGAGGTCCTGGCCAGAGTCTAGAGGTGACGAGTGGATATTGCAATACTTGTGGAGGTAAGCATGCCACAGAACAATGTCAGGGTGTATTGGGTAAATGTAATATATGCAAGCAACCGGGACATTATGCCAAGGTTTGTCCTCAGAGAAGTGGTGCATCAAGATTTCAGGGTGCAGGGTCATCAACATCTGTAGCTCAGCCTGAGAGGCAAGCTTCATCTGTTCACTCATTTCAGCCGCCACCTGCACAGACCCAGCCTCGAGCCAGAGGTGGCCAGCCAGGGAGTCAGCCTCAGAGACAACAGGCTCAGGTGTTTGCGTTGACAGAGGAGCAAGCACAGGATGCCCCTGATGATGTCATAGCAGGTAACTGTTCCCTTTGCGGTTATCCTGCTTATATATTGATAGATACGGGTGCATCGCATACATTCATATCAGAACGATTTGCATTATTGTATTCTCTGTCTGTTGAATCGTTACTAGATGTCGTGTCTATTACTTCCCCGTTAGGAAGTGGATTAATATCGGTGACTACGGTTAGACATTGCATCTTACGGTTTGAGGGTCATGAAATTGATCTAGATTGCATAGTACTCGGGTTAGATGATTTTGATTGTATTGTGGGAATTGACATGTTAACAAAGTACAGAGCCACCGTGGATTGTTTCCACAGGATTGTCAGATTCAGACCATAAATGGCAGAGGAGTGGAAATTCTACGGAAAGGGTTCCAGATCTCGGATTCCCTTGATTTCGGCTTTGTCTATGAATAAGTTGTTACAGAAAGGAGCAGATGGGTTCCTTGTGTATGCTGTAGATATACAGAAATCTAGCCCGACATTGGCAGATTTGCCAGTAGTACGAGAATTTGCAGATATCTTTCCAGATGAGATCCCAGGATTACCTCCGGTGCGAGAGGTAGATTTTAGTATTGACTTGATTCCAGGTACCACTCCTATTTCTAGAGCTCCGTATAGGATGGCGCCGATTGAGTTGAAAGAATTGAAAGCACAGTTGGAAGATTTGCTAGCCAAGGGATATATTAGACCTAGTGTATCTCCTTGGGGCGCTCCGGTACTTTTTGTGCGGAAGAAAGATGGATCGATGCGGTTGTGTATCGATTACCGGCAACTGAATAAGGCAACGATAAAGAATAAGTATCCTTTGCCTAGAATTGATGATTTATTTGATCAGTTGCAGGGATCCTCTGTTTATTCTAAGATTGATTTGCGATCCGGATATCATCAGCTCCGAGTTCGAGATATAGACATACCGAAGACAGCATTTCGAACCAGGTATGGGCATTACGAATTTATTGTTATGCCTTTTGGTTTAACAAATGCTCCGGCGGTATTTATGGGCTTGATGAATCAAATCTTTCAGAGGTATTTGGATGAGTTTGTTATTGTCTTTATCGATGACATTTTGGCGTATTCTAAGAACAGGAATGAGCATGCAGAACATCTCAGAATCGTGTTGCAGACATTAAGAAATGAGAGATTGTATGCCAAATTGTCAAAGTGTGAGTTCTGGTTGAATCGAGTTGTCTTTTTGGGACATATCATATCTGGAGATGGTATTTCGGTAGATCCGAGTAAAGTGGAAGCTGTAACCAATTGGCCAAGACCGACTTCAGTACCAGAAATACGCAGTTTCATGGGTCTGGCAGGATACTACAGAAGATTTATTCAAGATTTCTCCAGTATTGCGAAGCCAATCACACAATTGACACAGAAGAATGCGCCATTCTTATGGTCTGAGGAGTGTGAGTCTAGCTTTCTAGAATTGAAGAGGCTGACCAGTGCACCTGTCTTGATGATTCCTTCATGTACGGGTAATTTCGTTGTATATTGTGATGCCTCTCACAGAGGGTTGGGATGTATTCTTATGCAGCGAGGTCATGTGATTGCCTATGCCTCAAGACAGTTGAAGACTCACGAGACTCGATACCCCATTCATGATCTTGAATTGGCGGCTATTGTATTTGCACTGAAGATTTGGCGTCATTATCTTTATGGCGAGAAATTCGAGATCTATTCCGACCATAAAAGCCTCAAGTACTTGTTTTCTCAGTCAGAGTTGAATATGAGACAGCGTAGATGGCTTGATCTGTTAAAAGATTTTGATTGCGAGATCAAATATTATCCGGGAAAGTCAAATGCAACGGCAGACGCCTTGAGTCGAAAGGTATGTGCCTTATCCTTATCGACGATAGGTGTTACAAAACTCATTGAAAATTGCTGTTTCTCTGGATTAGAATTTAGTACAGATAAGAAGCCACTACGACTCGCTACTATTCAAGCTGAGCCAGACCTGATCCGGAGGATCAAAGAAGCTCAACGAACAGATCAGAATGTGCAAAGATCGATTCAAATGGTCAGATCAGGGCATTTGTCAGAATATCAGGTACGCGATCATGTGCTGTATGTGAATAACCGCCTTGTAGTGCCAGATGTTTCAGATTTAAGACATCAGATTATGTCCGAAGCGCACTGCAGTCGGTTCAGCATCCATCCTGGTGGCAGGAAGATGTACAATGATTTGAAGACACAGTTCTGGTGGAAGCAGATGAAGTCAGACATCGCCAAATATGTGTCTAAATGCTTAAATTGCCAACAGGTGAAAGCCGAGAGGAAGAAGCCCGGAGGGTTACTTCAGAGTTTGTCTATTCCTGAATGGAAATGGGACCATATTTCCATGGATTTCGTGACGAAATTACCCCGATCTTCCCAAGGCTGTGATGCGATTTGGGTCGTTATCGACAGATTGACCAAATCAGCTTGTTTCATTCCGTACAGAATGACGTACAGGCACGATCAGATGGCGGAGATATATGTTCGAGAGGTAGTCAGATTACATGGTGTGCCGAAGTCTATCGTATCAGATCGTGATTCATGATTCACTTCACACTTCTGGCACAGTTTACAGCAGGCCTTAGGGACGACATTACACCTGAGTACTGCTTACCATCCTCAGACAGACGGACAGTCAGAGCGGACTATCCAGACTCTAGAGGATATGTTGAGAGCCGTAGTGCTAGATTTTGGCACTAGTTGGCAAGATTCCCTACCTCTTTGCGAATTTTCCTACAATAACAGCTATCAGACGAGCATTGAAATGACACCGTTTGAAGCGTTATATGGCAAGAAGTGCAGATCTCCGCTATACTGGGATGATATCACTGAAGTACCAGAACTTGGGCCAGACATGATTCGTAACATGACTGAGAAGGTAAAGATTATTCAGAAAAGAATGAAGACAGCACAGGATAGGCAAGCCAAGTACGCCAATATCAGACGTAGACCGTTGGTATTTGAACAAGGAGATAGAGTGTTCTTGAAAATTTCCCCATTCAGAGTCATTGTCAGATTTGGCAAGCGTGGGAAATTGTCTCCGCGATACATTGGTCCTTACGAGATTCTTCATAAGATTGGCGATCGAGCATATCGATTGGCTCTTCCTCCTTCGTTATCCGGGATACATGATGTATTTCATGTGTCGATGTTGCGTAAGTACATGCCTGATGTATCTCATGTCATTCATCCTGACGAAGCTGAGCTTGATCAGACTTTAAGCTACATTGAGCAACCGATACAGATTCTTGATCGGAAAGAAAAGAAGCTCAGAACGAAGACTATTCCGCTAGTGAAAGTCCAATGGAGTCGTCATGGCATCGAAGAAGCGACTTGGGAAACAGAAGCAGATATACGACAGAAACATCCCGAGTTGTTTACATGATGTAAGTAATTTTCAGTTTTGATTATATTACTTATCATGTATGTTTAATAAATGCCTGCGATTTCGGGGACGAAATCATTTCTTAGAGGGGGAGAAATATAAGGCTCGAAGATTTATTTATCATAATCAGATTGGTTTTGTTGATAATTAAAGTAATTGTAGATGTATTTTTTATTGTACTAGAAAAGAAAGGAAAATGTACAATAAAGATGAGGATCAACCAAAAGAAATGAGGAGAGTCGAAGCTCCAGCGCACATGCGCGAAGATATGCGCGCACATGCGCGTGAATTCCAGTAGCCTCGGCGCACATGCGCGAGACAATGCGCGCATATGCGCGATGCATCCAGCAGCTATGGCGCACATGCGCGAGTTTAGTCGCGCATATCCAGAAGCTTGGGCGCATATGTGCGAAAGGAACGACGCATATGCGCGAGGTGTTGGATTGCTGAGACCGTAGGTCTCGCGCACATGCGCGAGTGATGCCGCGCATATGCGCGAGACGTGTGCGTCAAAGGAGTTGCCATGTGTATTGAATCATGCAATATATATATAGATTGGCTTAGTTTTCCTTCATTCAGCAGAGAGAGATCCGAGAATTCTGAAGAAGAACTTCCAACTTTCTTCAAGGCTTTGAATTGTGATTTTTCAAGATTTAGCCACCCAAACTTTAATCCGATTTCAGTTTTGAACTCCTCTCCTTATTTGCTACAAGGTGATGTAAGTATTGTTCAATTCCAGTATGGTTTGAGAATTACATATTGGGGAAATGTTGATATGCTTATATATATGTGTTCTTGAGAGGATTGTTATCGTAGAAACGCAACCGGATCGAATAACGGATGTTGGATGCAATTATTACTCTTTTCCAGCATGTTTAGAGCTAAGATTATACAGGATCTGAGTATTATCTTATGTTTATGAGAATAATCATGAGTTTAGAATGATACAATGTTGTTTAGTGAGAATTGGATTGACCGGTATCGAGAAATACGCCGTTATGCCGTCAATTGTGTTGAGATGTACTAGTGAATTGTTTATGCATTGGATTGAGTTGGGAATTGATATTGTATGTCTCAACATTGCCATTTCAGAGTTGGAGTGACAGAGTTTGTATCCCGACTTCGAGACTTCGATTTACTTCACAACAAGAAAGGTATAAATCATGTTTGTTTGGGAAGCCACAACTCAAATAAGACATTATTTGAGTTTCCCAAACCAAATCACATACTATAGATGGTTGTATTTAATTGTATCATGATTATGAATTGTGTATAGAATTATATTCAAATGTTGTAACATGATTATGCTTTGATTATATTCAAGCATGTAAGATTATTGTAATATTCAGATATGAATATGAGTATGCTTTGTTTACAGATTGATATTCATTGCATTTAAGATAGGAGAGTCGTTGACAGCCATTGTCAACTATCTCGATGTTCGGTGTATCTCAGCTTAGGAGCAGCCCTGACTCCTATTGCAGCCATAGATACAGCTCAGACCGAAGTCTAGGAATAAGACGTGCAGTCACCCCGAGTGGGAGGGTAGGTGACAGCCATTGACGTCTTATTCATACGGGATCCCTAGAGTTCTAGTCGAGTAAAGTCCAGACATGGTTTGATTCGCATCGCATTGCATGTGCATATGATGTCATTCATGATAGCATGTTTTATGTTTAAATTGATTATATGCATGTATACATGTTTATACTGGGATTTGTTCTCACCGGAGTTTCCGGCTGTTGTTATGTCTGTATGTGTGCATAACAACAGGTGGGGCAGGATCTGGGTCACGCCGAGGATGAGAGATGGACATAGCGTGGTGATCTCGGGCATAGCAGAAGAACTAGTAGTTGTACTTTTGGCATGTACTGTATTTAATTACTAGTTGTTGAATATGGTTTGGAACCAGACATATTTGTATCTTATGTTTGTATATTACGTTGTTGAATAACATAGAATCTTCTTATGTTAGCTTTCATTTGAGTTAATGTAAAAGCAAAAATTTGACCCACTTTTTATATTAATGATCCCTTTAATCCCAAAGAAAGAGTTAGAGCCCGGGTCCCCACAGAGTTCGTGTTGAACTTAAGCATTTCTTGAAAGATTGCATTTTGAGGTGATTTTATACGCCGGGACGTAAATTTTATCGATGTTGGATTTTCAACAAAAATACGAACGTTTTGGCAACCCAGCTAATAAATTCACAAACTTATTTAAGCTAAATTATTTTTAAATATTTTAAATATTTTAATGAAGCACTAATGGGCCTAATTAACCTCTTAAGGACCAAAGCTTGATTAGTGTTTAACTAAACTATATAATATATAATTAACCATAACCCATGCCTAAACTTTGAGAATTCACTCCAAACTCACCCAAGTCAAGTCACGGAAATCACACAATAATTTTCAAGGGAAAAGCTTCAAGTTTTGCAAAGGTTTTCTAGCCGTCGTCTCCTCGCCATTGTTCTTCAATCGTCAACAAATAATCGTGCGTTAAATACGCAAAGGCACGTCATAAATTTCTTTCAAACATCTTTCACATCATATTATGTGTATTTAATTATCCTTGCATGAAAAACATGATACACATATTTTATTTACATTTTTTTATGCCATGGCCAAAAACTCATGATTTTATTATTCAAAACTTGTGTTAATGATACCTAAAGGGACTGCCATCATAGGGCTGTGGGAAAGAGATGTTTTTCCACACGTTTAAGGGCAACTAAGTGTGAAACGTCTGCTTATTCGTTTTCTTAAAAAGTAGAAAATTTTTATTTTTTAAAAAAAAACTTTCAAACTTTCGGCCTATACATATACATATACATAAAATACTTTTGCAACATTTTAAAATAAAAAATCCAACTAGCACTTGAAAATCCAAAGAGAATTGTCAAACATGAAATCGTAAATAATTTTACCAAACCCAAAAAGCAATAAATGTTGAAAAGGATAGCACATACTAAACCACTAAAAAATCTCTCAAAAACATAAATAAAATGTCGTAAAAATCTTTAATGTAAAATCACACCCCTTTAAATGCGGAAAATAGAAGTGTTGGTCCTCAGGTTATATACACCGACAGTCCAGCAAGTCACCCATCAAGACCTCCAATGTCATAGTTATTAATATCACTTGCATCATACAACCCAGTGAGTCTAAAGTTTCAACACATCAAATCATTGATAACAAGTAATACGTAAAACAGTTAACATATAACAGTGAAAAATACTTGTACTTAAAATATTTTCATAATAATGCATTAACTTTAAACTTAAACATTTTCATAAACATAATCATATAAACATATTCATATTCATATTCATATTCATATTCATGTTTATGTTCGTGTTTGTTGAGTTCAGATCGTGATTGTGACTCGTATTCTTAATTACATTGGGAGATGGATCCATATAGAGAAAACCACAGTACTGGGCGGCGGGGGACACCAGCGACACTCTCACCGGTCAACTGAGCCCTGGCCAACGTATTAACATATTCGTATTCGTATTCGTATCCGTATCCAAGGAAACACGATCGTCGAGCTCCTACTGGGGCCATAACCCTCACGATATCTCCAACATGTAGTAGTCACAATCCCTTCACATCCTTCAACATGTCGTATTTCTATCACTTAATAAAAACATGCATATAATATCATTTTATTTTGAAACCAAGCATGCAATATATCTTTTAAATGTCCAATTTAAAACTTAATATTTTATGAAAATTTAAAAATCATGATTTAAGATATAAAATCCATAAACATTCAAAATCATTTAACATAATCATATTAGCATAAAAACTAGAATTTAGGACACTGCCATGACGTTTACTAATTTTTAGGTGTAAAAACGTCGTTTTACCCCTAGACGTAAACTTTCACGTTTTTGACATTTTCTTGATTTCCTTGACTCTAATATGTTCCAAATATTTATTTAAGCCTAAGTTAAGATTCCCATAATTTTATTTATCTTAAAAACTAGGCTTTTTAATTAATTCGTAACTTAGTCGTTTTAACGGTGTTTTAATCACAAAAAATCCCAAACTTTAATATAAAATTCCTAAATTCTAAACTTAGTTTTTTTTATATTATTTTAGCCCTTATGAACCACGAATCGACCCCCGTGAGCTGTTTTTCACTTATTTAAGTTTAGAAAACCCTCACTTGACCCTATTTGGTTAGCACCGAGTCATTTTTCAATTTTCTCGAGCCGCCCTCAAACCGTGATGAACCAAACCCTGAAAAACACATTAGAGCACCCTACTGAACCCTTGGATCCCATAGAAACCTCACCCAACTCAAAAACCGAAGCCCCCAACCCCTAACATAAGCTGGTCGAGACTCCTAGGACGGATGGACTCCTTGTTCTAGTTTGCAGGACCCTACCAGCGAGCCCAACCCCTGAAACCACCTATTTTGCACTTACTTAGGACCCTATGGACTCACTCAGACCCAGCCTTTGAACCCTAGGCCAAGCACCATTCCCCGAGCAAGTGCTGAAACCTGCGCGCCTCTTAACAGCTCTCGGGTAGGAGTCCTTGCTGTCTAGGACTCCTCCAAAGCCACTTAGCTCGAGTCCTAGCATGGCTAGCACTCTTCCCTTGACTCCCCCATGACCCTGGCTAGCCCTTGGAACCAGCCCAAGCCCAGACGAACCATGAAGAACAAAAACGAACCTAGACTCCATATGATAACAACCTAGCTTCCAGCTTTGCGTGTTCTGTTCGTGCAGTGGTTTGTGGCTGATTCTAGGACCCTAAACTCATGTAAAACGATGTCTAAACATGTCTTGATCATGGCAGTCCCTTTAACACATATAAAACATGATTTTGGAAATTAAAAACAACAATTTAGAACACATAAGCATGTAGTTACGAAAACTTAACTTGTGTGCTATGTTTTTTTTTAAAAAAAAAATCATGCATAAACAAATACTATGGTGTGATGATGTTTTTGAAGGAAAGAATGGGCGTGCATTTGCGTTTTTAACGCACGATTAATCGTTGACAATGAGGAAGAACGGGACAAGACCTTGGCTTGAATTTCCTTGAGATTTCTCGATTTTTTCTCTTCAAATTGATGATGTTGTGTGTCGTGTGATAGGGTGAGTTTTTCATAAAAGAGGCGTGTAAAAAGTGTGGGTTTAGGGTGAGTTTTATAAATTATGTACTAATTAAATCACTAACAAGGCTTTAGGCCTATTAAGCCAACAATTTAGGCTCATTAGTATTAATTAGGATTTAATCAAAATATTAACATAGTTTTGGAAAAAATAAGTTTGTGAAATTATTCGCCGGGTTGTTCAAAAGTTCATATTTTTGTTGAAATTCCGGCATATAAAATCACCTCAAAACTCCTTATTTTCAAAAATATGAAAAACAAACACCCATATTTTATACAATTAAAAATAATTATTAAATAAAAACATTTTACGTTTTTCAGTCCTCGGTCTCCGTTCTTCGATCGCAACTTGAATAATCTTTAAAAATACGGTTTTATGCACAATGACAATAAAATCCTATTTATCATATAATAATGCATGTCACATAATCAATTAAGAAATTATCAATTAATTACTTATTTTTCATATTTCTTAGATTTGCATGCAGTTGGGTTACCTCGTCTTAATTTGGACATTACAATTCCTCACCCCCTTAAATAAAATTTCGTTGTCGAAATTAGAACTTACCGAATAATTCTAGATAGCGACTCTTCAAGTCCCTCTCGGTTTCCCATGTAGTTTCTTCTTCCAAGTGATTCAGCCACTTGACCTTGACCATTGAAATGACTTTATTTCGGAATCTTCTTTCTTGCTTTTCCAAGATTTGGACAGGTCTTTCTTCATAGGTCATATTTGGATTTAGTTGAAAAGGTTCATAATTTAGTACATTTGACGGTTTCAACATGTATTTCCGTAGCATTGAAATATGGAACACATTGTGAACTCCTGAAAGCGCTGGTGGCAATGCCACTCTATATGCTAGTGTCCCAACTCTTTCCAAAATCTCAAATGGACCAATAAATCTTGGACTAAGTTTGCCTTTCTTGACAAAGCGCATAACACCCTTCATAGGGGCTATTTTCACGAATACATGGTCACCCACTGCAAACTCTAAGTCCCTTCGTATTTTGTCCGGATAACTCTTTTGCCGGCTTTGCGCAGTCTTCACTCTATCACGAATTTTGACTACAATCTCGGCAGTCTCTTCAATCACATCTGGACCAATCTCTCTTCTTTCCCCAACCTCGTCCCAATGAATGGGACATATACATTTTCTTTTATAAAGCGCCTCAAAAGGAGCCATCCCGATTGATGATTGATAGCTATTATTGTAGGTGAACTCCACTAGAGGCAATTTTGGCTCCCAACTGCCTTGGAAATCAATAACACATGCTCGCAGTAGATCTTCCAAAATCTGTATAACTCTTTCGGACTGACCATCAGTTTGAGGATGAAATGCTGTACTGAATATTAACTTGGTCCCCATTGCTGCATACAGACTTTTCCAAAATGATGACGTGAATCTCGGATCTCGGTCAGAAACAATAGATACAGGAATCCCATACAGACGGACTATCTCTCGGATGTATAAGTCGGCGTACTGAGTCATGGTGAAAGTCGTCTTAATAGGTAGAAAATGCGCTGATTTCGTAAGATGATCAACTATCACCCATATAGCGTTTCATCCCTTAACAGTCTTTGGCAATCCCACAACAAAGTCCATAGTGATATTTTCTCATTTCCACTCGGGAATAGGGAGTGTCTTCATTTTCCCCGCGGGTCTTTGATGCTCTGCTTTAACTTGCTGACAAGTCAAACACTCGGATAAAAATCTCAATATGTCCCTCTTCATGCTTGGCCACCAATATAACAACTGTAAATCTTCGTACTTCCCGGATGGATAGAGTAAGGTGTGTCATGGGCTTCCTTCATAATAAGATATCTCAAAGAATCTTCACTAGGAACCCATAGTCGATCTCGAAAACGAACTAAGCCATCAACCACTGCATATAAATTCCGGCTCTTGGCTTCATCTCTAGCTCTCTACTTTTGCAACTGCTCATCAGTGGACTGTCCATCCCGAATTCTATCTCTCAAAGTCGACTGTACTGATAATGTGGCAAGATTAGGGGCCTCTCCCCTAGCATACAGTGTAAGCTCAAACCACTGTATCTCGGACTACAATGGTCTTTGGAGTGATAATTGAGTGATAACTGATGTTTTTCTACTCAATGCGTCTGCCACTACATTGGCTTTTCCCGTATGGTAGATAATGTCACAATCATAGTCCTTTACCAACTCAAGTCATCTGCGCTGTCTCATATTTAACTCCTTTTGGGTGAAGAAGTATTTCAAACTTTTATGGTCGGTGAATATTTTGCACTTCTCCCCATAAAGGTAATGTCTCCAAATCTTTAGTGCGAAGACTACTGCTGCAAGCTCAAGATCATGAGTAGAGTAGTTCTTCTCGTGAATTTTCAGTTGTATCGAAGCATAGGCGATAACTCGATCGTTTTGCATCAGAACTGCGCCCAAACCAAGTTTAGAAGCATCGGTATAAATACATAATCCCCTTGCCCCGATAGCATAGATAACACTGGTGCTGATATCAAGGCTTGCTTCAACTTGTCAAAACTGTCTTGGCACTCGGGTCCCCAAACAAACTTTGCATTTTTCTTTGTCAAGGCGGTCATAGGTACTGCTATAAATGAGAACCCCTGAATAAACTTGCGATAATAGCCCGCTAGTACCAAGAAACTGCGAATCTCGGTAACACTCTTTGGTACTGGCCGCTCTTTCACTGCCTCCACTTTACTTGGATCCACTTCCACTTCGCTACTAGAAATGATGTGGCCTAGGAACGCCAATCTGTCAAGCCAAAACTCGCACTTACTGAATTTTGCATATAGCTTCCTATCTTGCAGAACTTGCAGTGTTGTCCTCAAATGATGACTATGCTCCTCTTTATTCTTTGAATAGATCAAAATGTCAAAAATGAAGACTATAATAAACTGATCCAGATACGGATGAAATATGCGATTCATGAGATCCATGAAGATCGTTGGCAGGTTGGTCAGTCCGAATGGCATGACCATAAACTCGTAGTGCCCATATCTCGTACGAAATGTTGTCTTGTAAACATCCGACTCTTTAACTTTCAACTGATGGTATCCAGAACGAAGATCAATATTAGAAAATATCGATGCACCTTGCAACTGATCAAATAAATCTTCAATTCTTGGCAGTGGATACTTATTCTTGGTAGTGACCCTATTAAGCTCTCGATAATCAATGCAAAGACGCATACTACCATCTTTATTCTTCACAAATAATATCGGTGCGCCCCATGAAGAAAAACTAGGGCGAATAAAACCCTTGTATAGCAATTCTTAGATTTGATCTTTTAGTTCTTTCATTTCAGCAGGTGCTAGACGATAAGGCGCTTTAGATATAGAAATAGCGTCCGGCTTAAATCAATAGAGAATTCCACTTCACGATCGGGTGGAATACCAGAAACGTCCTCGGGAAAGACGCTAGGAAATCTCTAATAATATCAAGATCCTCCAATTTCTGACTGATAGGAGCATGCGTGGTAGTGACACATGCTAGAAAAGCTTGACATCCATGCTTAATAAGTTTCCTCGCACATAGACAAGAGATGATGTGCGACATTTGCTTGTTCCTTGCCGCCTCAAAGACAAAAGATTTGCCACTAGGAGGTCGAATAGACACTATTCGCTGACGAAAATCAATCGAAGCTCCATTCGCTGATAACCAATTCATTCGAGTATAATATCAAATTCGGGCATAGGAAGCACAATAAGATCTGCCCGCACAACATCCTTGAATAAACGAAGCTCCAGATTCTTGACAATCTTAGACCTGAGCATTTGATCACTGGATGGAATAGAAACTTTGAAACCCAAACCCATATCTTGAGGAATAGTATTAAGTCTTTTGATGAAGGTTTCAGATATAAAAGAATGTGTAGTTCCCGAATCTAGCAATGCATAGGTAGCCACACCTAGAATGATGATCCTCCCTACGGCGAAAATACCTTTTAAATCTTCTGTCATGAACTTAAGGATTTACTATCATTAATTCCCAAATTTACATGAAGATTGTGTGTTGAACTTAAGCATTTCTTGAAAAATTACATTTTAGTCCTCCAATTTTCAAAATTTCACTTTAGTCCCCAAGGATAATTAAATAAACATAATATGGTTCAAGTTTTGCAAAGGTTTTCTAGCCATCGTCTCCTCGCCATCGTTCTTCAATCGTCAACAAATAATCGTGCGTTAAATACGCAAAGGCACGTCATAACTTTCTTTCAAACAACTTTCACACCATATTATGTGTATTTAATTATCCTTGCATGAAAAACATGATACACATATTTTATTTACGTTTTTTTATGCCATGGCCAAAAAACTCATGATTTTATTATACAAAACTTGTGTCAATGATGCATAAAGGGGCTGCCATCAAAGGACTATGGCACGTTTAAGTGCAACTAAGTGTGAAACGTCTGCTTATTTTATTAAAAATTAGTAGAAATTTTTTTAAAAAAAACTCTCAAACTTTCGGCCTATACATATACATATACATAAAATACTTTTGCACCATTTTTAAATAAAACATCCAACTAGTAGTTGAAAATCCAAAGGGAATAGTCAAACATAGTCAAACATGAAATCGTAAATAATTTTACCAAACCTAAAAATCAATAAATGTTGAAAAGGATAGCCCATACTAAAGATCTAAAAAATCTCTCAAAAGCATAAATAAAATATAGTAAAAATCTTTAATGTAAAATCATAAACCTTTAAATGCGGAAAATAGAAGCGCTGGTCCTCAGGTTATGTGCACCGACAGTCCAGCAAGCCACCCATCAAGACCTCCAATATCATAGTTATTAATATCACCTGCATCATACACACCTAGTGAGTCTAAAGACTCAACACATCATATCATTGATAACAAGTAATACGTAATACAGTTAACATATAACAGCGAAAAATACTTGTACTTAAAAAATCATTTTCATAATAATGCATAAACTTTAAACTAAAAATTTTCATAAACATAATCATATAAACATATTCATTCATGTTCATGTTTGTTGAATTCAGATCGTGATTGTGACTCGTATTCTTAATCGTATTGGGCGATGGATCCATCTAGAGAAAACCAAAGTACTGGGCGGCGGGAGACACGAGCGACACTCTCATCGGTAAACTGGGCCCTGGCCAACGTATTAACATATTCGTATCCCTATTCATATTCGTATCTGTATCCAAGGAAACACGATCGTCGGGCTCCCACTGGGACCATAACCGTCACGATATCTCCAAGATGTAGTAGTCACAATCCATTCACATCCTTCAACATGTCGTATTTCCATCACTTAATAAAAACATACATATAATATTATTTTATTTTGAAACCAAGCATGCAACATATCGTTTAAATGTCCAATTTAAAACTTAATAATTTATGAACATTTAAAAATCATGATTTAACATATAAAATCCATAAACATCCAAAATCATTGAACATAATCATATTAGCATAAAACCTAGATTTAGGACACTGCCATAACGTTTACTAATTTTTAAATGTAAAAAGACCGTTTTACTCATTGACGTAAAATTTCACGTTTTTGAAATTTTCTTGATTTCCTTGACTCTAACATATCCCAAATAATTATTTAAGCCTAAGTTAAAATTCCCATAATTTTATTTAGCTTAAAAACTAGGCTTTTTAATTAATTCGTAACTTAGTCGTTTTAACGGTGTTTTAATTCCGAAAATTCCTAAACTTTAATATAAAATTCCTAAATTCTAAAATTAGTCTTTTTATATTATTTTAGCACTTATGAACCATGACTCGACCCCCGGGAGCCGTTTTTCAATTATTTAAGTTTAGAAAACCCTCACTTGACCTTATTTGGTTAGCACCGAGTCATTTTTCGATTTTCTCGAGCCGCCGTCAAACCATGATGAACCAAACCCTGAAAAACACATTATAGCACCGTACTGGACCCTTGGATTCCATAGAAACCTCTCCCAACTCAAAAATCGAAGCGTCCAAATCCTAACATAAGCTGGCCAAGACTCCTAGGATGGATGGACTCCTTGTTCTAGTTTGCGGGACCCTACCAGCGGGCCCAACCCTTGAACCCACCTATCGTGCACTTACTTAGGACCCTAAGGACTCAATCAGACCCAACCTTCGAACCCCAGGCCAATCCCCATGCCCCCGAGCAAGCGCTGAAACCTACGCGCCCCTCAACAGCTCTCGGGTAGGAGTCCTTGCTATCAAGGACTCCTCCCAAGCCCCTTAGCTCGAGTCATAGCATGGCTAGGACTCTTCCCTTGAATCCCCCATGACCCTGGCTAGCCCTTGGACCCAGCCCAAGCCCAACCGGACCATGAAGAACAAAAAGGAACCTAGACTCCATATGACATCAACCTAGCTTCCAGCTTTGCGTGTTCTATTCTTGCAGTGGTTTGTGTCTGATTCTAGGACTCTAAACTCATGTAAAACAATGTCTAAACATGTCCTGATCCCCTTCAAGACATATAAAACATGATTTTGGAAATTAAAAACACCAATTTAGAACACATAAGCATGTAGTTAAGAAAACTTAACCTGTGTGCTATGTTTTTTTTTAAAAAAAAATCATGCATAAACAAATACTATGGTGTGATGATGTTTTTGAAGGAAAGAATATGCGTGCCTTTGTGTTTTTAACGCACGATTAATCATTGACGATGATGAACAACGGGACAGAACTTGGCTTGAATGTCCTTGAGCTTTCTCGATTTTTTCTCTTCAAATTGATGATGGTGTGTGCCGTGTGATAGGGTGAGTTTTTCATAAAAGAGGCATGTAAAAAGTGTGGGTTTAGGGTGAGTTTTATACATTATATACTAATTAAATCACTAACAAGGCTTTAGGCCTATTAAGCCAACAATTTAGGCCCATTAGTCTTAATTAGGATTTAATCAAAATATTAAAATAGTTTTGGAAAAAATAAGTTTGTGAATTTATTCGCCGGGTTGTCCAAAAGTTCAGATTTTTGTTGAAATTCCGGCATATAAAATCGCCTCAAAACTCCTTATTTTCAAAAATATGAAAAACCAACACCCATATTTTATACAATTAAAAATAATTATTTAATAAAAATATTTTACATTTTTCCGTCCTCGAACTCTATTCGTCGATCGCAACTTGAATAATCCTTAAAAATACGGTTTTATGCACAACGACAATAAAATCCTACTTATCATATAATCATGCACGTCACATAATCAATTAAGCAATTAAATCAATTAATTATTTATTTTTCATATTTCTTATATTTGCATGCAGTTGGGTTACGTCGTCTTAATTTTGGACCTTACAAAATGTGTGTTTAAGGGCTGAGAAAAATAGGGAAGGAATAGGAACGAAAATAGAATCCTTGTAAGCTTGGAATCTTCAGCTAGGGCTCCCTAGAGCATGCGGCTGCTAGTTGCTGTTATTGGCACGTTCAAGGGCTTAAGAGGTGCGAGCCTTGGTATTAAATAGCCTGCACGAGGGCTGGTTCAAAGGTCAAGGGGCTGGATGCAAGGGCATGGTCAGGTAGGGCATGTAGGTGACGGGTTGAGTGGCTGAGGCTCCTAGGGTTGTTAGGCTATGTCTAGCAGCATTTTTTGGGTTCAGTCATGGTCCTAGGAAGGGATCGTAGGGGCTGGTTGAGTCGCTTGAGGGCTAGGATCGAAAATTACAAGGCTAGGGTGGCTAGGGTTTACAAAGGAATAAAAGAAAAATTTCAGTAGGTATCCTAGGCTGTTCGTGGGTTCTAATCGACTTAATTTGGGTTGAAAAACGTTTATTTATGGGCACAGAAGCTTTGGTTCAAGTTTGGTTAAGTTTCAAGTCCATACGAGTCAAAACCTGGATGTACCTCTAAGTTTTAAAAACAATTTGGGAAATTAGTCGAGGGCAGAATTTTACGTCTAAGAAATATTATGGGTGTATTTTAAGGTTATATGTTAATTTTCAAATGATTTGGATCGTTGTTTCGAGGTCTAAGGATAAATACGAAAAATTATAAAGCTAGGGGTAAAACGGTCATTTTACACCCGAAAATTAGTAAACGTCATGGCAGTGCCCTAAATATTGTTTTATGTGTTAATATGATTATTTTCAATGATTATGGATGTTTATGGAATTTTTATGATTATTTTAAATGTTTATGGAATTTTATATGTTTAGGGTATTTATGCCAAAATGTTATTTTAAATGTTTATGATTTAATATGTCAAAAGGTTTATTTTAAATGTTTATGATGTTAAAATGTGAAGGATCGTTTGCTCAACATCTTTGAGATGCTTCAAACAAAATATTCTCCAATGAGTTGCAATAGCTCGTGTCCTAAGAATATTAACAACGATGAATTAAATCGAGATTGGTTAAAAACAAAGCGGAAGAAACTCGAAGTAATCCTTCGTGAAAAAGACTGTTAAATTAGAAAGCATTTTATCTTATGTAAACTGAATAACCGAAAAGGGATAAATTAGTTTTTGCATTCATCAGTTCAGTTATGGTGACAACTAAACTAATGGATACTCTAACTGATCCAAACAGTTTGAAAACAATAGTTTGACAGTTAAATACACAAGATATGTTTATGGATGTTCGGAGACTTCAACTGCTCTTACGTCACCCCTTCTACCGCCTCGGGTAGGAACCACTAGAAGACTTTGATTTTTACAACTCTTTGTACAAACCCACTCAGCTAGGACTTACCCACTGCCCAAAACTGAACTCTTAAACTTAGACTGAAGGCAGCACCTTCCAGTCAAGACTTCTTTAATGTCTATGTGAGAAAGACTACATACACAAGTTTAACGTCTTTGTACAAGACTATATTTGAGTGGTTGAGAGTGTTTGTGTGTATGAAAACTGAACAAGGATGTTCTCACACACTGAGGGAAATACGCTTCTAATCTAAGCTTATATATCTGTAAAGAGTTCCCCTCGACTGGGCTGAATGCTTCTCTTAAGCTGATATGACTTTGAAGCGCGCCCTTTTCTTTTTCTCTCTTGAATTGTATAAGTTTTAGTCTTCCCTGATCTTCTCTTTATATAGGAGGGAAAACTGATCGTACAGTGAGACTCATTTATTGTATCCGTTGCATCTTGATTTCATTTCTTGGACTTTGTGTTTCGACTTTTCTACTGTCTTTCTGAAACGTTTTGTCCTTAAGGCACTGATGCAACGTCCATTATTGTTCTTTGACTGGATAATGGCTTTGTACCTTCACGTATAGCTGGATTCCATTTGAAAGAGTTTGTTTTCATCCATAACTGAAAGATTCTAACTGATGCTTCAAACTGGTCAGTTGAACTGATCTTTCAATTGGCCTGGTGGAATCAGTTGACTCGACAGTTGAACTTATTTCACACTCGTTCATTTGGATTGATCAGCTGGGTTTCTTCATCAGTTGAACACTCATTCGGCTGGCCAGGCTTCTGAGATTTTCCTGCTGAATCACCTATCAACTGGACAATCAGCTGGACTGCTCAATTGACGTAACCAGTTAGACTGGTTCATTTTGTGCGATCAGTTGGGTCTTTAGTTTTGCATGTAAACATGTAACGTACCGTACTTTTCATACTCAAAATTTGCGGAAAAATTAAAAATTTTCTTGAATGTAAAAATACTTTCAATGTCTGCCATAAAATATCTCAACCAAGTCCCCCATAAGACATAGTTGTTCAAAATAACTACAATAAAAATTTGCTCACAAAAGGTTTGCTCAAAGTATTCCCATCAAAATATGAAATCAGAGTAATTTAACTTTTGCATAAAACTTAAACATGGCGGTCCTCGGGTTTAGCCTCCTGCTCAGTCCAAGCCTGCCCCTTGGTCACCACCTCCTGTCTCCTAAAAAAATCAACATACTCACCTGTATCGATCAAGTCTAGTGAGTCTAAAGACTCAACACGTATAAACTGGTAGTAACGAGTAGTACATAATAAAATCACATGCAACTTTAAAATAGGACATACATACTTAAAACTTGACTTTCGTATTAAAACTTGAACATACGTACATACATACTTAGACATGCCATCAACATAAACTTTTCTTAAGCATGCTGCATACTTGAACATACATAATTTCATCATTTTGCGTAGAGGATACTTCAAAGCAAGTGACTCATAACATAATCTCCTGATAAGACTAAACCACAATACTGGGCTGACAGGGACGTATCCACTGCCACATACATGAGATCCCCGTTCATAATTTAACGGGCTGGTTGGTCCCCGTTGATAATTTAACGCTTTCCAACCACGATCTAACCCGTTCATAATTTAACGGACGGATTGGTCCCCGTTCATAATTTAACGCTTTCCAATCCTAAACATAATTTGGTCACAAGACATTTAGCATACCTCAAAAACTTAAAATATTTTCTTGCACGTCATACATACTTACTTGGCGTTGAGGGATTCGTTGGACTTCGATCGGGGCCGTCGCTGCACATACTATCATGAATTCACTTACTTAAATTGCATAACTTAGACGTAGATAATCATGCTTACTTACGAGTTTGTTCAATTCCTTAGGACGTTCTAAAATTCCCATGACTCGACCTTGTGAATCCTTGTACTAAACCTTGACATCGAACCTCCAAGCATAGTATAAGATTTCTCCCAAAATAGTGAAGGACACGGACCCCGTGCCTACATCCGTGTAGGGGTCCGTGTAGACTCTGGAAATAGACACCGAAAAGAAGCAAAGGCATGGACCCCGTGTAAGGGTCCGTGTAGGGGTCTGTCTATTCTCTGGAAAAAGACACTTCGGGTGGACAAAGGGCACGGACCCCGTGGCAAGGTCCGTGTGGGGGTCCGGCTAGACACTGGAAGTCGAAACCTGCGTGAAAGCTTGACATAATAGTTCATTCTTCTCAATCAACCCGAATGGCTATGAAACGATACTTCGAGACACCTCCTAAGACATCATAGCATCGGCCTAGACTCGTACGAACACCCAAACGACGACATTCCCTACGACACATACAATTTGAGGAAACGCGGCCATTGACACCAATTGGTTCCTACGACTTCTTGTGTATTCTAGTGCCTATCAACACCGAACGACATGATAAATAACGACCCAACATTATACCGATCATACCTAGATGCAGCAACAATCACATGTCGATTCCCAACGAAGCCTGCAACAAATAACTTCAAGACACAATTTTCGTAAAAAATCGCAGTTTGGGCAGTACCACGAAAAACGCCATAACTCACTCAATTTTCATCCAAAAATCTCGAATTGTATATCAAATCGAAGGCATCAAAAATTTAAACAATTTTCTAATTGAAAGTTTTCTCAAAACCCCGACGAAAAAATCGCAGTTTTCAACAGAACAATAAAAACGAGATTTTTAGATCTAAAAAGAGCTCCAAAAGCGATTTAAACATGATTGCTCAAACTTCTACACAACATACACATGGTTTTACGCATAAATAACAACGCACGCATAATATGACATGATCGATGCATCAAGAACAGAATATACGTCCCTTTTGATGTATAAAAATACCGATACGACGATACCGAAGCGGAGACGGTGCAAGGCTCGATCCGGGACGAACGTGGCGTTAAAATCTTGCGATGAAAACTCTCGAAAATTGATGGAATGGTGAAGGGGGTGGGGCGGCTGCTGAATGCTATGGAACCCTAGGTTTCTCTCCTTTTAAAATCTGAAAAATGAGATGTGTAGGGTGTGTTGTGTGTTTTAGCGTGTGTAAAAATGTGTAAGTGTGTGTGAGTGTGTGTAACGTGTGTGTGGGTTTTAAATTAGGAGAATTTAGTGCTAAATTAACTAATTAAAATACTAATTAAAGGTTGACACACAATAATTTAATCAAACTCCTCTATTAAAATAATTACATACTAATTGTAAAAGTTCTAAACTCTTAAATTACTAAATACATAAATAAGGCTTTTAAAATAGTAAAAACTTAATAAATTATTTAAAATGCCTCACTCTTAACTTAAAATAAAATACCACACTTTAAATTGTTAAAAAGCATCACCGGTCTTTTCCTCGATCCCGCCTCGAATAATCGCCTTAAAAATGAAACTCGAAAAGTATTTTAACGTGCATCAATTAAACATAAATATTAAAATAATGCAAATTCTTAAATTGTGAATTAAAACCCAAATCAATGAATTAAGCATGCATTAAAACCATTTAATAAAATACATAAGCAATTTAATAACTTGCACGCACATGGTTCATGTGGATCTCAAATTTCAGGACGTCACAATACATCTCGTGAGTGATCCTAGTTGCTGCACACTAAGGTAAATCATTAGTAACACAATTAATAAGTTTTGTTATCATCAAAATCAAGATTGCGAACTTGAAAAGTTCCAATTAATTCTTTATTTTGAAAACGTTTATGGCTTTTTTATGATTTCTATATGTTAAAATGTTTATTTAAATGTTTATGGATTTTTATGATTAAACGATAACGTTAAAAGATATGTTGAATTCTTGGTTTAAAATAAAAACGTAATATGCATGTATAAATTTTATAAAGTGATGAGAAAATGAAACGTTGAAGGAAGTGAAGTAATTGTGACTAATATGATGATATGTTGGAGATATCGTGAGGGTTATGGTCCCAATGAGAGTCCGACGATCGTATTTCCATTGATACGTATATGATGATATGAATGAGGATGTCGTGTGGGGAGAAGACCCTAGAAGGAGCTCATTTACGTGAGAAGGTCCAAGAGGGAACCCATTTATGGGAAAAAGCCTTTGAGAGAGCCCGTCTATGGGAGAATGCCCTCGAGGGAGCCCCGATGATCATATTTCTGTTAGAGTAGGTGCCCGTCGAGCCAAGTGTTGGCCGAGTGTTCACAATGAAACTCTATGTATAAGCAATCTTTATTTTAGTAATATTTGATATTATTATTTTGGCACATCTTTATCTGTATACCCATGCTAGTTGCATAGATAAAGCCCTTGAATATACAAATGGTAGAAAGAATATGAGATGCTCATATGATGGGTATCATGAAACTCATATTTGTAATACTGTATATTCTAAACGGTTCCTAGTCGATTCAGCCGCCACTAAGAAGGATATAGGCCGCTCCAGTTCGAGACTAGTATCTGCGATGTGAGTACCATGTTTCATTGGTAGGGGACATTGTGATGTCCGAACATGCAGATAGGTGCTCTTTGTTGAGTGCACTGAACAACCCTCCATTAAAGGACTTTCCAAGTGGTTCTCACTTATCGAGTGAAAATGTCCTAGTTTATGGTTGTACAGAATTATTCCTTATGACCCGGGACAACATTGAGACTCTATCTGCTAGAATTACACTTTGACTTGTTTACCGACTCTCATGGGGTCATTAGGTGGCAAGGTTGGGTGTTCTGTCGAAACACATAGGAGTCGATGCATTGTAGTCGGGGATTCACCGCTTACCTTCGGGTATGGATATCCTATGTGTTATCATGTGTTAGTAGGTTGAAATCTCTGGCCAGAGTATGGTGGTAATTATGAAAGGGGTTTCATAGATTACACCATCGATGCAACTACGACATGACACATAGTATCGATTCATTGACAATTCTCGATAAACCAATGGTTGTCGATTCGATCGGGATATATGAGTTGAATGGACCGTACTGTACGCTAACCATAATTGAATGGTTCTTGCAGGCACTATCATTTGATACCTAGGGAATCATGTAAGCGATGCTGCTAGGCGTTTAACATGATTGGTTGGATACTATCAGACTTGAGTTCTGACGTTCTTGTTATCAAGGTGTTGATAAATAAGAATGGAGCAATTGGGGTATGCTCATATAAAGACATGTTTAGTCCGAATCACATGGAGATGTGAACCCACGGCTAGTTGTATCAATGAACCATTGAGGGCCACACAAGTACTAGCTTTCTAGATCCCGTTGAGAAGTAAAATAGTTCAATGTATTGAACGGCTTATAAAGGAGTTTATAAGCGTAAGGAAAATTAGAAGTATGACTTCTATAAAGGAGAAAATAGTTCAATGTGTTGAACGACTTATAAATGAGTTTATAAGTGTAAAGAAAAATAGAAGTATGACTTCTATGAGAGAAATGTAAATTTTAATTTATGGAAGTGTTCCTAAATTAAAATTTGGCCAAGTGAATAATGTATTTGAAAATTGTGATTTTCATAAACATTATTATGGACTAAATTAAATTAATTCAAGTGTTGAATTAATTAAACACTAGTGGACCTAGTAGAATCCAAATAATTAAATTAATTCAAGTGTTGAATTAATTAAATCATATCGAGTCTTGTAGAGCTCAATTTAAATTAATTATTTAACTAGTGGGACTTGGGTAAATTCAAGTAATGTTTAATTAGTCTCAAATATGTTTGAGATATTTAAATTTAGTCCAAGGTTTTTAATTTGTTAAAAACTATATTATATATATGCATGCATGGGAGGTGAAGGGTTGGAGACTACTTTTTGGGTTATCAAGGCATGGCATGCAAAAAAGTGTTTTTGCTTTTAGCTTTTTGCAAGTCCAAGACAAGTCTCCCTCCCCCCATTCTAGATGTGGCTTGGCCGAAATTTCCAAGGAGAATTCTCTCAAAAATTTTCTCTCTTTTCTTCTTCAATTGTTGAGGAGAAAAACACTCACTTCTCAAAGAAAAATCTTCATATTTTTCTAGTGCAAAATATGAATGGATCTACCTAGTTGGTGGTGGACTTGATTTGAAGAAAGGAGTCCAAAAGAAAGGTGAAGCTTGTAGATTGTCTACCTTCAAGAGCTTAGTTGTTTGACAACTAAGTTGGAGCCATTACATCAATCTATAAGATTGATAGGTAAATTTCTCAAACACCCTATGAATGTGTTTTTATTGTATTTGCTACACTTAGTCATAGTGGCCGAAAATTCTTGTTAAAAATTCGATTTTTGAACTTCCGTTGCGCTTCCGGTCACCGTAACCGATCCCCTTTCAAGTGGTATCCGAGCTATGGTTACGATTTTGTGTAACAACTACAAGATATTATATTGAGATTGATTTCTAACCGCATGAGAACAAAATCTTTGCAACGATTCAAGGTCATTTTCGGGGCTGTTTTTGGGCAGCAAGTTGCTGCCCATTTCGGGCAGCTTGGGCTGCCCGAGGGGCTGCCCGAAACGGGCAGCTTGGGCAGCCCAAGGGGCTGCCCGAACAGCCCCAACATTTTTTAAATAAAAAAAAAATTTTTTGGTAAGTTGGCCGGAATCCGGCGACGGAGCTCCGGCGACGGCGATGACGGCTAGGGTTTCCAAAAGTGTTTTGGAATATCAAAGTGTCATGGGCCTTGAGTTGTTGGGCCATTGGATGGCTAACATGTTTGTGAATTTTAAATGGGCTAAAAATGTTTTTGGTGAAAAATAAGTTTTTGGGCCCTTAAGTTTAAAATTACAAAAGTTGCAAATTTTTCTCATAAAATAAATAATTGAAGTTGGACTTTAATTATTTATAGTAAATTGTGATTTATAAGAAATTCGGTTATAAATAAATTAATTGGAAAGTAGACAAATGTGTTTGTATACTTTGTTAATTTAGTTTATAATCGTGGCGGTTAGTGATTGGATCAAGATATATAATATTGGATCAATTAATTATTGTGATAATTAATTGATGGTGTATGATATGTGATATTATGCATGAAGGATGATCAAAAGCCCAAGCCCAATTTGCTAGGTGTATGCTAGGATATTTTGTGTTGAATGATTGTAATAATTATCAATTTATAAAGTGGGCTTGGTTTATGGCCCGTTCCCACCCCCATGAGATGTATCCCTATTTACCATGGATATTTATTTGTAAATATTAGTATAGTGGATGATCAAGATTGGAAGATGGTGGCCATGATGGTTATGAAGATCGAAGACATGTAAATATTGGAAGCTTATGTAATAGTTGCATTTGCATCCCGTGCATTTCCCTAGGATTGGACCTAGGCCCGTGTTTAGCTCACACGGTCCGTTAGTATTGGGGCGATTGATCATCCTTGTTTATTTACTGTTTATAATATATGCATGATATGTTATAAATAATGAGTATGTGCGTTATTATTATGATAATAACAAAGTTGCATGAATCCGGCAAACATACGATCAAACATGACGAGCTTTTTTAAATAAAATTAATGATGAGACCTTTCAAAATTAAAAACCCTCATTTTGAATAAGATTCAAAATTAATATCAAGCCCGAAAAGGGGAATTATAAATTTGTTTATAATTTCCTTGTCTTCCATCGACGATGGGTGCATGATGAACGCTACCCGTACTCGGGGCTCGGCTCATATTATTGGGGGAGCTTTGGGTGCCGGAAAGCTGTGACATCCATTGAAATGGTGATGTGGACTACGTGGAACTCCCATGATTTCGGCTCATATTATTGGGGGAACTCATGGCGACCGTCCATTAAGGTTCAACATCGATGGGTAAGGCTTGACACGTGAAGATGAACGACGTCATATTATTGGGTCCTAATCAAACGTGAGACAAAAGTTTACGTAGAGGGTTGCATTGTGATGCAATTGGAAACTACCTTTTAGGAATTGTGATTGGCTGATATTATTCGGGATCATAATTCGCTAATTGGACCTTACGTACCTACTGAGGAAAGATGTTTCCCGTTTTCACTAGAGGGTAGTGAAATATGTCAAAACAGTGGGAGCAAATATTTATGAAGTAAAAGTCCAAGCTTCATATCTTACTAAATATTTTAAAATAGTCATCAACATTTATCTGTTTTTACTTTTCAGTACAAATTGACAATGTCTTCGATTCGCAATCCGATATCCATAATACTCGACAAACACATATTAACTGGACCTAATTACCTCACTTGGCTAAGAAACCTAAAAATCGTCTTGAATTCGGAAAGGGTAGAATATACACTGACTCAGTCGCCCCCTGTTGAGGCTCCGACTGACTGCAATCCTGAGGAATTGCAGGCTTACAAGGAATGGTGTGACCATGACTTGATAGCCAGGTGTTATATGCTGACTTCTATGAATGATGAGCTGCAGAGGCGTTTTGAGGGTGCAAAGAATGCTGCTGACATTCATAAGCACCTCAAAGAGCTCTTTGGTGAGCAGACTCGGCCTCTTAGGCATGCTACCGTCAAGGAGCTGATCACTATGCGCATGCGAGATGGGGCCTCGGTCCATGAGCATGGCCTGAAGTTGATTGGGCTCGTGGATAAGCTCGTTGGCATGGATATGATCTTGCCTTCGGAGTTGACCACCGACGTGTTGCTGTTATCATTGCCTAGTTCATTTGATCCTTTTGTGGTGAACTTCAACATGAACAAGATGGAGCCGACCCTTGAGGAGTTGGTGAACATGCTTGTTACGTTTGAATCCACCATCAAGAAAGAGAAGTTGGTTCTTTATGTGGGTTCTTCATCTGGTACGAAGATTGATCCACATGGGAAGGGAAAGAAGAGTTCTTTCCAACATCCCAAGAAGAACGTGCCCTTGATGAGGCAATCTTCGAATCCCGTTGTGGCAGCCACACCAGTTAAGGCTGACAAGACTAGTGATGTTTGTCATCACTGCAAGAAGCCTGGACATTGGAGGCGAAATTGCAAGGAATATCTGACCTAGAAGAGTTCTGGAAACGGTATGTTCTAAATTGAAGTAAACATTTCAATTAACTCTACTTCTTGGGTATTAGATACCGGTTATGACTCACATCTCTGTAATGGGTTACAGGTGATGGGAAGAAGTAGGAAGCTTATGGGAAGGTGAGACCTTCTTGAGAATGGCTATGGAGCAAGAGTTGCTGCCAAGACCTTAAGAAATGTTTACTTATTGTTGAACAATGATTTTATGTTAATTTTTAAGAGATGTTTTGTTTGTACCTTTTTGGTGAAAACATTATTTCCATTTCTATTGTGATAAAGATGGATATTCTTGTTTATTTAGCAAAGGTGTTTGCAACATTTACAAGAATAAATGTTTAATTGGTACTTGAGAACTTGAAAACGATCTCTATAACTTAAAATTGAAAGATATTCCATTAAATGTCCATTCAAAGACAGACACCATATGAGATATGGATGGGTAAGCCTCCCAAATATTCTTATCTTAGAATATGGGAGCCCTGCTTATGTGAAGCAGGTAGTGGGAGATAAATTGGATAGTCGATCCATTTTATGTTACTTTGTGGAATATCCAAGGAATTTTGTTGGATATTATTTCTATCATCCCCAAGAAACAAAGGTGTTTGTTTCTAGGAATGCAACCTTTTTGGAAAAGGAATTTCTATTGGATAGAAAAGGGGAGATGATAGAATTCGAAGAGGTTCGAGAGACACCCACAATTGAAGAACCCACACCCGAAGAGCCAAGAGAGGAGATACAAGCTCCTAGAAAATTCGAGAGAGTCTCGAGACCACCTATGAGGTATGGTCTGCTTCTTGAAGAGGGCCATGATGAGCCTAACCATGGATGTGATCCAAGGACCTTCAAGGAAGCGTTATCTGATGCCGTTTCATCCAAATGGCTTGAAGCTATGGAATCTGAGATGAATTCCATGCATTCGAATCAAGTGTGGGATCTTATAGATCCACCTGAGGGAAAGGTTGCCATAGGGACTTGGGACGGATGGGAAGGTATTGACCTTCAAGGCGCGATTGGTGGCAAAAAGATAGACTTAGAGACAAGGAGTTGACTTTGAGGAAACCTTTTGACCAGTTGCAATGTTCAAGTTAATAAGGATATTGCTAGCCATAGCTGTATAGTATGACTATGAGATATGGCAGATGGATGTCAAGACAACCTTTCTTAATGGGGATATTAAGGAAGAAATTTACATGTCTCAACCCGAAGGGTTTACATCTATCGGAAGTGAGCATATGGTATGCAAACTTCAGAGATCTATTTATGGTCTAAAGCAGGCATCTAGGAGTTGGAACCTTAGATTCGATAGTACAATCAAAGAGTTGATTTACTAAGAATCCTGAGGAACCCTGTGTGTATAAGAAGGTCAGTGGGAGTGTTGTGACATTCCTGGTGCTTTATGTTGATGACATTCTACTCATTGGGAATGATGTGGGAATGTTGCAATCAACTAAGATATGGTTAGTGAGTAAGTTCTCGATCCAGGACTTGGGTGAAGCATCTTTTGTATTGGGAATACAGGTCTATAGAGATAGATCGAGAAGATTGCTTGGTCTCACCCAGTCCACATACATTGATACCATCGTGAAGCGGTTCTCGATGGATGAGTCCAAGAGAGGACATCTACCAATGTGTCATGGCGTGTCCCTATCCAAGTCTGTCTCCCAAGACTGATGCAGAGATAGCGGCGATGACAAGCATTCCTTATGCATATGCGATTGGTAGCATCATGTATGAGATGATATCTACACGTCCTAACGTGGCTTTCGCACTAAGTCTAGTGAGTAGATATCAATCGAACCCCGGTCTTCCACATTGGAAAGCTGTGAAAGACATCCTCAAGTAGTTGAGAAGGACCAATAAATTGTTCTTGGTCTATGGGGTGGAGAACTGAAATTGGAAGGCTATACCGACTCTAGCTTCCAAAGCGATATTGATGACTCGAAGTCAACCTCTAGGTTTGTATTCATGCTCCATGGTGCTGCTGTCTCTTGGAAGAGTTCCAAGCAAGACAATACTGCGGATTCCAGCACATAGGCCGAATACATTGCTGCATCAGATGCAGCAAGGGAGGCTGTTTGGATAAGGAATTTCGTCTAAGAGTTGGACGTCATTCCTAATGGAGTTGCTCCTGTCCCGGTGTTGTGTGACAACACGGGAGCTTTAGCTCAAGCAAAGGAGCCAAGGTCTCATCAGAAGTCCAAACATGTATTGAGAAAGTACCACATCCTCGGAGAGATTGTGGAAAGTAGAGAAGTGTCTTTTGACATAGTCGGCTCCGTAGATAATGTTGTTGATCCACTAGCTAAGCCTTTACCTGGACCATTATTCGTCAAGCATCGCGAATCAATGGGTTTAAAGCATATGGGTAGTTGGCTCTAGTGCAAGTGGGAGATTGTTAGAGTAGGTGCCCGTCGAGCCAAGTGTTGGCCGAGTGTTCACAATGAAACTCTATGTATAAGCAATCTTTATTTTAGTAATATTTGATATTATTATTTTGGCACATCTTTATCTGTATACCCATGCTAGTTACATAGATAAAGCCCTTGAATATACAAATGGTAGAAAGAATATGAGATGCTCATATGATAGGTATCATGAAACTCATATTTGTAATACTGTATATTCTAAACGGTTCCTAGTCGATTCAGCCGCCACTAAGAAGGATATAGGCCGCTCGAGTTCGAGACTAGTATCTGCGATGTGAGTACCATGTTTCATTGGTAGGGGACAATGTGATGTCCGAACATGCAGATAGGTGCTCCTTGTTGAGTGCACTGAACAACCCTCCATTAAAGGACTTTCCAAGTGGTTCTCACTTATCGAGTGGAAATGTCCTAGTTTATGGTTGTACAGAATTAGTCCTTATGACCCGGGACAACATTGAGACTCTATCTGCTAGAATTACACTTTGACTTGTTTACCGACTCTCATGGGGTCATCAGGTGGTAAGGTTGGGTGTTCTGTCGAAACACATAGGAGTCGATGCATTGTAGTCGGGGATTCACCGCTTACCTTCGGGTATGGATATCCTATGTGTTATCATGTGTTAGTAGGTTGAAATCTCTGGCCAGAGTATGGTGGTAATTATGAAAGGGGTTTCATAGATTACACCATCGATGCAACTACGACATGACACATAGTATCGATTCATTGACAACTCTCGATAAACCAATGGTTGTCGAATCGATCGGGATATATGAGTTGAAGGGACCGTACAGTACGCTAACCATAATTGAATGGTTCTTGCAGGCACTATCATTTGATACCTAGGGAATCATGTAAACGATGCTGCTAGGCGTTTAACATGATTGGTTGGGTACTATCAGACTTGAGTTCTGACGTTCTTGTTATCAAGGTGTTGATAAATAAGAATGGAGCAATTGGGGTATGCTCATATAAGGACATGTTTAGTCCGAATCACATGGAGATGTGAACCCACGGCTAGTTGTATCAATGAACCATTGAGGGCCACACAAGTACTAGCTTTCTAGATCCCGTTGAGAAGTAAAATAGTTCAATGTGTTGAACGGCTTATAAAGGAGTTTATAAGCGTAAGGAAAATTAGAAGTATGACTTCTATAAAGGAGAAAATAGTTCAATGTGTTGAACGACTTATAAATGAGTTTATAAGTGGAAAGAAAAATATAAGTATGACTTCTATGAGAGAAATGTAAATTTTAATTTATGGAAGTGTTCCTAAATTAAAATTTGGCCCAGTGAATTATGTATTTGAAAATTGTGATTTTCATAAACATTATTATGGACTAAATTAAATTAATTCAAGTGTTGAATTAATTAAACACTAGTGGACCTAGTAGAGTCCAAATAATTAAATTAATTCAAGTGTTGAATTAATTAAATCATATTGAGTCTTGTAGAGCTCAATTTAAATTAATTATTTAACTAGTGGGACTTGGGTAAATTCAAGTAATGTTTAATTAGTCTCAAATATGTTTGAGATAATTAAATTTAGTCCAAGGTTTTTAATTTGTTAAAAACCATATTATATATATGCATGCATGGGAGGTGAAGGGTTGGAGACTACTTTTTGGGTTATCAAGGCGTGGCATGCAAAAAGGTGTTTTTGCTTTTAGCTTTTTGCAAGTCCAAGACAAGTCTCCCTCCCCCCATTCTAGATGTGGCTTGGCCGAAATTTCTAAGGAGAATTCTCTCAAAAATTTTCTCTCTTTTCTTCTTCAATTGTTGAGGAGAAAAACACTCACTTCTCAAAGAAAAATCTTCATATTTTTCTAGTGCAAAATATGAATGGATCTACCTAGTTGGTGGTGGGCTTGATTTGAAGAAAGGAGTCCAAAAGAAAGGTGAAGCTTGTAGATTGTCTACCTTCAAGAGCTTAGTTGTTTGACAACTAAGTTGGAGCCATTACATCAATCTATAAGATTGATAGGTAAATTTCTCAAACACCCTATGAATGTGTTTTTATTGTATTTGCTACACTTAGTCATGGTGGCCGAAAATTCTTGTTAAAAATTCGATTTTTGAACTTCCGTTGTGCTTCCGGTCACTGTAACCGATCCCCTTTCAATTTCCATATGAGGATATGATAGGCCAAGGCCCAGTTGACCGGTGAGAGTGTTGCTGGTGTCCCCGCCACCCAGTATTGTGGTTACATGTAGATGGATGCATCGCACAACACGTAGATGTTGACGTAGATGAATATGAAAGTCACAATTAACGATCTGAATTCAACGAATAGAAAATAAATACGTATATGTTGATGAAAATATGAATATGAATATGTTGAGGATGATATGAATATGCTTATGAAAATGTTTATGAAAAAGGATCATGAAAATATTTGTAAAGTTTATGCATCATGAAAATGTTTACAAAAATGTTTATGGTTAAAGTTTATGCATCTTCATGAAAACGATATTTAAGTAGATGTATTTTTCACTGTTGCATGTGATCTGTATATGTATTACTTGTTATCAAGATTATGGTGTGTTGAGTCTTTAGACTCACTAGGTGTGATTGATGCAGGTGATTATGATAATAATGTTTACGGAGGTCTTGATTGTTGACCTAACTGGACTGAACGTGTACATAACCCGAGGACCGACGCTAGTTTTCAGCACTAGTTATGATTTATGATTTTAAGTGATGTTAAAGATATTTTTACAGCGATTTATTTATGAGTCATTTTTTAGAGGTTATAAGGTATGAGCTATACTTTTCAAATGTTATTTTTGGGTTTAGTAGAATGTTGGATAATTTTATGATAAGCTATTCTTTTGGTTTTCAAATTATATTTGGTTGATTTATTTTAAAATGACGTCAAAAAATATTTAATGGTTCGGCCGAATGCTATTTGAGGTTTGGAAAAAAAAATAAAAATTTTCTAGTAATTTTAAGAAACGAATAGCAGACGTCTCGTTGGTATCAGAGCAATGGTTCTGTAAAGGGTTGTGCCACCATCAGTGTCGGGAAGCTATGTCGTCAAGCCTCAATTTGTAAGTTTTACATGCTATATATGATTTTAAGATGTTACCTGCATAATTATATGAATTATATGTTTACGTCACATGTTTAATGATATTATGATGCTATATGTTTAATATGGCTTTAAAATTTTATATGTGATACGATATGAAATCAAAATTATTCGATTTCAACGCATGTGGCTTTGTGGTGGAATTGGACTATGTTGAATTTTGGTTTTTAGTATTGACGTTTTCTTTTGGACCATAAGTTAATTTTGAATATTATGAAGGCTTTTGGGACACGTAGATTTTTTTAAGAAAATATTTATGATTCATGGTTACTAGTTGAATTAATTTTTGGGAATTACTCATAAGTAATAATTATTCGAAGACTGCGATTATCTTTGGAAGTAAGAAAATGTACAAATTGGGATTTTAAGTTTGATGAAAGGTAAAGATTGGTTATAGGAATTGAATTTTGGGTAAATAAGTTTAAAAATTATGAAATTTTGTTATGGGAAAATTGTAGGAGAAAATTAAGAATGCCAAGAACTTATGGGTTCATCGTAGGATTTTCAAAATTTAGGACTAATTGGATAATTTTTGAGGAAATTAAGAATTGATTTTGCAATTGTTAAGGAATTTGGAGACTATTTTAGCAATAAGGGAAAAATTGAATGGGTTAACTGAAAATAATTTTGTTGATTTGAGCTCGACCGAATACTTTGAACCTTGAAATATCTTAGGTTTATAACGTTATAAGGAATGTTTAATCAAGGGTTTTTTAAGGATGAATCGATATTAGGCTTGAAAAATCTAAGCGTTAGCTAGCGGATATGTTTGGGATTTTAAGATTGAAATGTGATTAGTTGACGAACATTTTGGGTATAAAATATGGAAATTAATATAAGATAATATGTTCATCCATCTTTTTATATTGAGAATTTTAAGAAAAGTTGAAATTCGAGGTTATAGTTACATAGCGCTAAGTAATTATAGTTCTTTTTAAGTTGCAATTCACAATATGGATTTAGAAAGGAAATTTAATTGGGATCAAGGAGACGCAAGGACATTTTGGAACTTAAGTTTTATCAGAGTAGCGCAGCAGAAGCACTAATTTTTGGGATACTAGAACTGAATCTAAACCTTGGGTTATCAAGTATAAGCGAATTCGGGGACAAAATTCATTTGCTCAAAGTAGTTCCCATCAAAAATTGAAATCAGAGTAATTTACTTTTGCATAAACTTAACATGGCGGTCCTCGGGTTTAGCCTCCTGCTCAGTCCCAGCCTGCCCCTTGGTCACCATCCTCTGTCCTCCTAAAAAATCAACATACTCCCTGTATCGATCAAGTCTAGTGAGTCTACAGACTCAACACGTATAAAACTGGTAGTAACGTGTAGTACCATAATAAATCAATGCAACTTTAAAATAGGACATACATACTTAAAAACCTTGACTTCGTATTAAACTTGACATACGTACATACATACTAGACATATGCCATCCAACATAAACTTTCTTAAGCAGGACTGCATACGTGAACATACATAATTCATCATTTTTGCGTAGAGGATACTTCAAGCAAGTGACTCATAACATAATCTCCTGATAAGACTAAACCCACAATACTGGGCTGACAGGGACGTATCCACTGCCAAATACATGAGATCCCCGTTCATAATTAACGGGCTGGTTGGTCCCCGTTGATATTTAACGCTTTCCAACCACGATCTAACCGTTCATAATTTAAACGGACGGATTGGTCCCCGTTCATAATTTAACGCTTTCCAATCCTAAACATAATTTGGTCACAAGACATTTAGCATACCTCAAAACTTAAAATATTTTCTTGCACGTCATACATACTTACTTGGCGTTGAGGGATTCGTTGGACTTCGATCGGGCCGTCGCCTGCACATACTATCATGAATTCACTTACTTAAATTGCATAACTTAGACGTAGATAATCATGCTTACTTACGAGTTTGTTCAATTCCTAGGACGTTCTAAAATTCCCATGACTCGACCTTGTGAATCCTTGTACTAACCTTGACATCGAACCTCCAAGCATAGTATAAGATTTCTCCCAAAATAGTGAAGGACACGGACCCCGTGCCTACATCCGTGTAGGGGTCCGTGTAGACTCTGGAAATAGACACCGAAAAGAAGCAAAGGCATGGACCCCGTGTAAGGGTCCGTGTAGGGTCTGTCTATTCTCTGGAAAAAGACACTTCGGGTGGACAAAGGGCACGGACCCCGTGGCAAGGTCCGTGTGGGGGTCCGGCTAGACACTGGAAGTCGAAACCTGCGTGAAAGCTTGACATAATAGTTCATTCTTCTCAATCAACCCGAATGGCTATGAAACGATACTTCGAGACACCTCCTAAGACATCATAGCATCGGCCTAGACTCGTACGAACACCCAAACGACGACATTCCCTACGACACATACAATTTGAGGAAACGCGGCCATTGACACCAATTGGTTCCTACGACTTCTTGTGTATTCTAGTGCCTATCAACACCGAACGACATGATAAATAACGACCCAACATTATACCGATCATACCTAGATGCAGCAACAATCACATGTCGATTCCCAACGAAGCCTGCAACAAATAACTTCAAGACACAATTTTCGTAAAAAATCGCAGTTTGGGCAGTACCACGAAAAACGCCATAACTCACTCAATTTTCATCCAAAAATCTCGAATTGTATATCAAATCGAAGGCATCAAAAATTTAAACAATTTTCTAATTGAAAGTTTTCTCAAAACCCCGACGAAAAAATCGCAGTTTTCAACAGAACAATAAAAACGAGATTTTTAGATCTAAAAAGAGCTCCAAAAGCGATTTAAACATGATTGCTCAAACTTCTACACAACATACACATGGTTTTACGCATAAATAACAACGCACGCATAATATGACATGATCGATGCATCAAGAACAGAATATACGTCCCTTTTGATGTATAAAAATACCGATACGACGATACCGAAGCGGAGACGGTGCAAGGCTCGATCCGGGACGAACGTGGCGTTAAAATCTTGCGATGAAAACTCTCGAAAATTGATGGAATGGTGAAGGGGGTGGGGCGGCTGCTGAATGCTATGGAACCCTAGGTTTCTCTCCTTTTAAAATCTGAAAAATGAGATGTGTAGGGTGTGTTGTGTGTTTTGTGTGTAAAAATGTGTAAGTGTGTGTGAGTGTGTGTAACGTGTGTGTGGGTTTTAAATTAGGAGAATTTAGTGCTAAATTAACTAATTAAAATACTAATTAAAGGTTGACACACAATAATTTAATCAAACTCCTCTATTAAAATAATTACATACTAATTGTAAAAGTTCTAAACTCTTAAATTACTAAATACATAAATAAGGCTTTTAAAATAGTAAAAACTTAATAAATTATTTAAAATGCCTCACTCTTAACTTAAAATAAAATACCACACTTTAAATTGTTAAAAAGCATCACCGGTCTTTTCCTCGATCCCGCCTCGAATAATCGCCTTAAAAATGAAACTCGAAAAGTATTTTAACGTGCATCAATTAAACATAAATATTAAAATAATGCAAATTCTTAAATTGTGAATTAAAACCCAAATCAATGAATTAAGCATGCATTAAAACCATTTAATAAAATACATAAGCAATTTAATAACTTGCACGCACATGGTTCATGTGGATCTCAAATTTCAGGACGTCACAATACATCTCGTGAGTGATCCTAGTTGCTGCACACTAAGGTAAATCATTAGTAACACAATTAATAAGTTTTGTTATCATCAAAATCAAGATTGCGAACTTGAAAAGTTCCAATTAATTCTTTATTTTGAAAACGTTTATGGCTTTTTTATGATTTCTATATGTTAAAATGTTTATTTAAATGTTTATGGATTTTTATGATTAAACGATAACGTTAAAAGATATGTTGAATTCTTGGTTTAAAATAAAACGTAATATGCATGTATAAATTTTATAAAGTGATGAGAAAATGAAACGTTGAAGGAAGTGAAGTAATTGTGACTAATATGATGATATGTTGGAGATATCGTGAGGGTTATGGTCCCAATGAGAGTCCGACGATCGTATTTCCATTGATACGTATATGATGATATGAATGAGGATGTCGTGTGGGGAGAAGACCCTAGAAGGAGCTCATTTACGTGAGAAGGTCCAAGAGGGAACCCATTTATGGGAAAAAGCCTTTGAGAGAGCCCGTCTATGGGAGAATGCCCTCGAGGGAGCCCCGATGATCATATTTCTGTTAGAGTAGGTGCCCGTCGAGCCAAGTGTTGGCCGAGTGTTCACAATGAAACTCTATGTATAAGCAATCTTTATTTTAGTAATATTTGATATTATTATTTTGGCACATCTTTATCTGTATACCCATGCTAGTTGCATAGATAAAGCCCTTGAATATACAAATGGTAGAAAGAATATGAGATGCTCATATGATGGGTATCATGAAACTCATATTTGTAATACTGTATATTCTAAACGGTTCCTAGTCGATTCAGCCGCCACTAAGAAGGATATAGGCCGCTCCAGTTCGAGACTAGTATCTGCGATGTGAGTACCATGTTTCATTGGTAGGGGACATTGTGATGTCCGAACATGCAGATAGGTGCTCTTTGTTGAGTGCACTGAACAACCCTCCATTAAAGGACTTTCCAAGTGGTTCTCACTTATCGAGTGAAAATGTCCTAGTTTATGGTTGTACAGAATTATTCCTTATGACCCGGGACAACATTGAGACTCTATCTGCTAGAATTACACTTTGACTTGTTTACCGACTCTCATGGGGTCATTAGGTGGCAAGGTTGGGTGTTCTGTCGAAACACATAGGAGTCGATGCATTGTAGTCGGGGATTCACCGCTTACCTTCGGGTATGGATATCCTATGTGTTATCATGTGTTAGTAGGTTGAAATCTCTGGCCAGAGTATGGTGGTAATTATGAAAGGGGTTTCATAGATTACACCATCGATGCAACTACGACATGACACATAGTATCGATTCATTGACAATTCTCGATAAACCAATGGTTGTCGATTCGATCGGGATATATGAGTTGAATGGACCGTACTGTACGCTAACCATAATTGAATGGTTCTTGCAGGCACTATCATTTGATACCTAGGGAATCATGTAAGCGATGCTGCTAGGCGTTTAACATGATTGGTTGGATACTATCAGACTTGAGTTCTGACGTTCTTGTTATCAAGGTGTTGATAAATAAGAATGGAGCAATTGGGGTATGCTCATATAAAGACATGTTTAGTCCGAATCACATGGAGATGTGAACCCACGGCTAGTTGTATCAATGAACCATTGAGGGCCACACAAGTACTAGCTTTCTAGATCCCGTTGAGAAGTAAAATAGTTCAATGTATTGAACGGCTTATAAAGGAGTTTATAAGCGTAAGGAAAATTAGAAGTATGACTTCTATAAAGGAGAAAATAGTTCAATGTGTTGAACGACTTATAAATGAGTTTATAAGTGTAAAGAAAAATAGAAGTATGACTTCTATGAGAGAAATGTAAATTTTAATTTATGGAAGTGTTCCTAAATTAAAATTTGGCCAAGTGAATAATGTATTTGAAAATTGTGATTTTCATAAACATTATTATGGACTAAATTAAATTAATTCAAGTGTTGAATTAATTAAACACTAGTGGACCTAGTAGAATCCAAATAATTAAATTAATTCAAGTGTTGAATTAATTAAATCATATCGAGTCTTGTAGAGCTCAATTTAAATTAATTATTTAACTAGTGGGACTTGGGTAAATTCAAGTAATGTTTAATTAGTCTCAAATATGTTTGAGATATTTAAATTTAGTCCAAGGTTTTTAATTTGTTAAAAACTATATTATATATATGCATGCATGGGAGGTGAAGGGTTGGAGACTACTTTTTGGGTTATCAAGGCATGGCATGCAAAAAAGTGTTTTTGCTTTTAGCTTTTTGCAAGTCCAAGACAAGTCTCCCTCCCCCCATTCTAGATGTGGCTTGGCCGAAATTTCCAAGGAGAATTCTCTCAAAAATTTTCTCTCTTTTCTTCTTCAATTGTTGAGGAGAAAAACACTCACTTCTCAAAGAAAAATCTTCATATTTTTCTAGTGCAAAATATGAATGGATCTACCTAGTTGGTGGTGGACTTGATTTGAAGAAAGGAGTCCAAAAGAAAGGTGAAGCTTGTAGATTGTCTACCTTCAAGAGCTTAGTTGTTTGACAACTAAGTTGGAGCCATTACATCAATCTATAAGATTGATAGGTAAATTTCTCAAACACCCTATGAATGTGTTTTTATTGTATTTGCTACACTTAGTCATAGTGGCCGAAAATTCTTGTTAAAAATTCGATTTTTGAACTTCCGTTGCGCTTCCGGTCACCGTAACCGATCCCCTTTCAAGTGGTATCCGAGCTATGGTTACGATTTTGTGTAACAACTACAAGATATTATATTGAGATTGATTTCTAACCGCATGAGAACAAAATCTTTGCAACGATTCAAGGTCATTTTCGGGGCTGTTTTGGGCAGCAAGTTGCTGCCCATTTCGGGCAGCTTGGGCTGCCCGAGGGGCTGCCCGAAACGGGCAGCTTGGGCAGCCCAAGGGGCTGCCCGAACAGCCCCAACATTTTTTAAATAAAAAAAAATTTTTTGGTAAGTTGGCCGGAATCCGGCGACGGAGCTCCGGCGACGGCGATGACGGCTAGGGTTTCCAAAAGTGTTTTGGAATATCAAAGTGTCATGGGCCTTGAGTTGTTGGGCCATTGGATGGCTAACATGTTTGTGAATTTTAAATGGGCTAAAAATGTTTTTGGTGAAAAATAAGTTTTTGGGCCCTTAAGTTTAAAATTACAAAAGTTGCAAATTTTTCTCATAAAATAAATAATTGAAGTTGGACTTTAATTATTTATAGTAAATTGTGATTTATAAGAAATTCGGTTATAAATAAATTAATTGGAAAGTAGACAAATGTGTTTGTATACTTTGTTAATTTAGTTTATAATCGTGGCGGTTAGTGATTGGATCAAGATATATAATATTGGATCAATTAATTATTGTGATAATTAATTGATGGTGTATGATATGTGATATTATGCATGAAGGATGATCAAAAGCCCAAGCCCAATTTGCTAGGTGTATGCTAGGATATTTTGTGTTGAATGATTGTAATAATTATCAATTTATAAAGTGGGCTTGGTTTATGGCCCGTTCCCACCCCCATGAGATGTATCCCTATTTGCCATGGATATTTATTTGTAAATATTAGTATAGTGGATGATCAAGATTGGAAGATGGTGGCCATGATGGTTATGAAGATCGAAGACATGTAAATATTGGAAGCTTATGTAATAGTTGCATTTGCATCCCGTGCATTTCCCTAGGATTGGACCTAGGCCCGTGTTTAGCTCACACGGTCCGTTAGTATTGGGGCGATTGATCATCCTTGTTTATTTACTGTTTATAATATATGCATGATATGTTATAAATAATGAGTATGTGCGTTATTATTATGATAATAACAAAGTTGCATGAATCCGGCAAACATACGATCAAACATGACGAGCTTTTTTAAATAAAATTAATGATGAGACCTTTCAAAATTAAAAACCCTCATTTTGAATAAGATTCAAAATTAATATCAAGCCCGAAAAGGGGAATTATAAATTTGTTTATAATTTCCTTGTCTTCCATCGACGATGGGTGCATGATGAACGCTACCCGTACTCGGGGCTCGGCTCATATTATTGGGGGAGCTTTGGGTGCCGGAAAGCTGTGACATCCATTGAAATGGTGATGTGGACTACGTGGAACTCCCATGATTTCGGCTCATATTATTGGGGGAACTCATGGCGACCGTCCATTAAGGTTCAACATCGATGGGTAAGGCTTGACACGTGAAGATGAACGACGTCATATTATTGGGTCCTAATCAAACGTGAGACAAAAGTTTACGTAGAGGGTTGCATTGTGATGCAATTGGAAACTACCTTTTAGGAATTGTGATTGGCTGATATTATTCGGGATCATAATTCGCTAATTGGACCTTACGTACCTACTGAGGAAAGATGTTTCCCGTTTTCACTAGAGGGTAGTGAAATATGTCAAAACAGTGGGAGCAAATATTTATGAAGTAAAAGTCCAAGCTTCATATCTTACTAAATATTTTAAAATAGTCATCAACATTTATCTGTTTTTACTTTTCAGTACAAATTGACAATGTCTTCGATTCGCAATCCGATATCCATAATACTCGACAAACACATATTAACTGGACCTAATTACCTCACTTGGCTAAGAAACCTAAAAATCGTCTTGAATTCGGAAAGGGTAGAATATACACTGACTCAGTCGCCCCCTGTTGAGGCTCCGACTGACTGCAATCCTGAGGAATTGCAGGCTTACAAGGAATGGTGTGACCATGACTTGATAGCCAGGTGTTATATGCTGACTTCTATGAATGATGAGCTGCAGAGGCGTTTTGAGGGTGCAAAGAATGCTGCTGACATTCATAAGCACCTCAAAGAGCTCTTTGGTGAGCAGACTCGGCCTCTTAGGCATGCTACCGTCAAGGAGCTGATCACTATGCGCATGCGAGATGGGGCCTCGGTCCATGAGCATGGCCTGAAGTTGATTGGGCTCGTGGATAAGCTCGTTGGCATGGATATGATCTTGCCTTCGGAGTTGACCACCGACGTGTTGCTGTTATCATTGCCTAGTTCATTTGATCCTTTTGTGGTGAACTTCAACATGAACAAGATGGAGCCGACCCTTGAGGAGTTGGTGAACATGCTTGTTACGTTTGAATCCACCATCAAGAAAGAGAAGTTGGTTCTTTATGTGGGTTCTTCATCTGGTACGAAGATTGATCCACATGGGAAGGGAAAGAAGAGTTCTTTCCAACATCCCAAGAAGAACGTGCCCTTGATGAGGCAATCTTCGAATCCCGTTGTGGCAGCCACACCAGTTAAGGCTGACAAGACTAGTGATGTTTGTCATCACTGCAAGAAGCCTGGACATTGGAGGCGAAATTGCAAGGAATATCTGACCTAGAAGAGTTCTGGAAACGGTATGTTCTAAATTGAAGTAAACATTTCAATTAACTCTACTTCTTGGGTATTAGATACCGGTTATGACTCACATCTCTGTAATGGGTTACAGGTGATGGGAAGAAGTAGGAAGCTTATGGGAAGGTGAGACCTTCTTGAGAATGGCTATGGAGCAAGAGTTGCTGCCAAGACCTTAAGAAATGTTTACTTATTGTTGAACAATGATTTTATGTTAATTTTTAAGAGATGTTTTGTTTGTACCTTTTTGGTGAAAACATTATTTCCATTTCTATTGTGATAAAGATGGATATTCTTGTTTATTTAGCAAAGGTGTTTGCAACATTTACAAGAATAAATGTTTAATTGGTACTTGAGAACTTGAAAACGATCTCTATAACTTAAAATTGAAAGATATTCCATTAAATGTCCATTCAAAGACAGACACCATATGAGATATGGATGGGTAAGCCTCCCAAATATTCTTATCTTAGAATATGGGAGCCCTGCTTATGTGAAGCAGGTAGTGGGAGATAAATTGGATAGTCGATCCATTTTATGTTACTTTGTGGAATATCCAAGGAATTTTGTTGGATATTATTTCTATCATCCCCAAGAAACAAAGGTGTTTGTTTCTAGGAATGCAACCTTTTTGGAAAAGGAATTTCTATTGGATAGAAAAGGGGAGATGATAGAATTCGAAGAGGTTCGAGAGACACCCACAATTGAAGAACCCACACCCGAAGAGCCAAGAGAGGAGATACAAGCTCCTAGAAAATTCGAGAGAGTCTCGAGACCACCTATGAGGTATGGTCTGCTTCTTGAAGAGGGCCATGATGAGCCTAACCATGGATGTGATCCAAGGACCTTCAAGGAAGCGTTATCTGATGCCGTTTCATCCAAATGGCTTGAAGCTATGGAATCTGAGATGAATTCCATGCATTCGAATCAAGTGTGGGATCTTATAGATCCACCTGAGGGAAAGGTTGCCATAGGGACTTGGGACGGATGGGAAGGTATTGACCTTCAAGGCGCGATTGGTGGCAAAAAGATAGACTTAGAGACAAGGAGTTGACTTTGAGGAAACCTTTTGACCAGTTGCAATGTTCAAGTTAATAAGGATATTGCTAGCCATAGCTGTATAGTATGACTATGAGATATGGCAGATGGATGTCAAGACAACCTTTCTTAATGGGGATATTAAGGAAGAAATTTACATGTCTCAACCCGAAGGGTTTACATCTATCGGAAGTGAGCATATGGTATGCAAACTTCAGAGATCTATTTATGGTCTAAAGCAGGCATCTAGGAGTTGGAACCTTAGATTCGATAGTACAATCAAAGAGTTGATTTACTAAGAATCCTGAGGAACCCTGTGTGTATAAGAAGGTCAGTGGGAGTGTTGTGACATTCCTGGTGCTTTATGTTGATGACATTCTACTCATTGGGAATGATGTGGGAATGTTGCAATCAACTAAGATATGGTTAGTGAGTAAGTTCTCGATCCAGGACTTGGGTGAAGCATCTTTTGTATTGGGAATACAGGTCTATAGAGATAGATCGAGAAGATTGCTTGGTCTCACCCAGTCCACATACATTGATACCATCGTGAAGCGGTTCTCGATGGATGAGTCCAAGAGAGGACATCTACCAATGTGTCATGGCGTGTCCCTATCCAAGTCTGTCTCCCAAGACTGATGCAGAGATAGCGGCGATGACAAGCATTCCTTATGCATATGCGATTGGTAGCATCATGTATGAGATGATATCTACACGTCCTAACGTGGCTTTCGCACTAAGTCTAGTGAGTAGATATCAATCGAACCCCGGTCTTCCACATTGGAAAGCTGTGAAAGACATCCTCAAGTAGTTGAGAAGGACCAATAAATTGTTCTTGGTCTATGGGGTGGAGAACTGAAATTGGAAGGCTATACCGACTCTAGCTTCCAAAGCGATATTGATGACTCGAAGTCAACCTCTAGGTTTGTATTCATGCTCCATGGTGCTGCTGTCTCTTGGAAGAGTTCCAAGCAAGACAATACTGCGGATTCCAGCACATAGGCCGAATACATTGCTGCATCAGATGCAGCAAGGGAGGCTGTTTGGATAAGGAATTTCGTCTAAGAGTTGGACGTCATTCCTAATGGAGTTGCTCCTGTCCCGGTGTTGTGTGACAACACGGGAGCTTTAGCTCAAGCAAAGGAGCCAAGGTCTCATCAGAAGTCCAAACATGTATTGAGAAAGTACCACATCCTCGGAGAGATTGTGGAAAGTAGAGAAGTGTCTTTTGACATAGTCGGCTCCGTAGATAATGTTGTTGATCCACTAGCTAAGCCTTTACCTGGACCATTATTCGTCAAGCATCGCGAATCAATGGGTTTAAAGCATATGGGTAGTTGGCTCTAGTGCAAGTGGGAGATTGTTAGAGTAGGTGCCCGTCGAGCCAAGTGTTGGCCGAGTGTTCACAATGAAACTCTATGTATAAGCAATCTTTATTTTAGTAATATTTGATATTATTATTTTGGCACATCTTTATCTGTATACCCATGCTAGTTACATAGATAAAGCCCTTGAATATACAAATGGTAGAAAGAATATGAGATGCTCATATGATAGGTATCATGAAACTCATATTTGTAATACTGTATATTCTAAACGGTTCCTAGTCGATTCAGCCGCCACTAAGAAGGATATAGGCCGCTCGAGTTCGAGACTAGTATCTGCGATGTGAGTACCATGTTTCATTGGTAGGGGACAATGTGATGTCCGAACATGCAGATAGGTGCTCCTTGTTGAGTGCACTGAACAACCCTCCATTAAAGGACTTTCCAAGTGGTTCTCACTTATCGAGTGGAAATGTCCTAGTTTATGGTTGTACAGAATTAGTCCTTATGACCCGGGACAACATTGAGACTCTATCTGCTAGAATTACACTTTGACTTGTTTACCGACTCTCATGGGGTCATCAGGTGGTAAGGTTGGGTGTTCTGTCGAAACACATAGGAGTCGATGCATTGTAGTCGGGGATTCACCGCTTACCTTCGGGTATGGATATCCTATGTGTTATCATGTGTTAGTAGGTTGAAATCTCTGGCCAGAGTATGGTGGTAATTATGAAAGGGGTTTCATAGATTACACCATCGATGCAACTACGACATGACACATAGTATCGATTCATTGACAACTCTCGATAAACCAATGGTTGTCGAATCGATCGGGATATATGAGTTGAAGGGACCGTACAGTACGCTAACCATAATTGAATGGTTCTTGCAGGCACTATCATTTGATACCTAGGGAATCATGTAAACGATGCTGCTAGGCGTTTAACATGATTGGTTGGGTACTATCAGACTTGAGTTCTGACGTTCTTGTTATCAAGGTGTTGATAAATAAGAATGGAGCAATTGGGGTATGCTCATATAAGGACATGTTTAGTCCGAATCACATGGAGATGTGAACCCACGGCTAGTTGTATCAATGAACCATTGAGGGCCACACAAGTACTAGCTTTCTAGATCCCGTTGAGAAGTAAAATAGTTCAATGTGTTGAACGGCTTATAAAGGAGTTTATAAGCGTAAGGAAAATTAGAAGTATGACTTCTATAAAGGAGAAAATAGTTCAATGTGTTGAACGACTTATAAATGAGTTTATAAGTGGAAAGAAAATATAAGTATGACTTCTATGAGAGAAATGTAAATTTTAATTTATGGAAGTGTTCCTAAATTAAAATTTGGCCCAGTGAATTATGTATTTGAAAATTGTGATTTTCATAAACATTATTATGGACTAAATTAAATTAATTCAAGTGTTGAATTAATTAAACACTAGTGGACCTAGTAGAGTCCAAATAATTAAATTAATTCAAGTGTTGAATTAATTAAATCATATTGAGTCTTGTAGAGCTCAATTTAAATTAATTATTTAACTAGTGGGACTTGGGTAAATTCAAGTAATGTTTAATTAGTCTCAAATATGTTTGAGATAATTAAATTTAGTCCAAGGTTTTTAATTTGTTAAAAACCATATTATATATATGCATGCATGGGAGGTGAAGGGTTGGAGACTACTTTTTGGGTTATCAAGGCGTGGCATGCAAAAAGGTGTTTTTGCTTTTAGCTTTTTGCAAGTCCAAGACAAGTCTCCCTCCCCCCATTCTAGATGTGGCTTGGCCGAAATTTCTAAGGAGAATTCTCTCAAAAATTTTCTCTCTTTTCTTCTTCAATTGTTGAGGAGAAAAACACTCACTTCTCAAAGAAAAATCTTCATATTTTTCTAGTGCAAAATATGAATGGATCTACCTAGTTGGTGGTGGGCTTGATTTGAAGAAAGGAGTCCAAAAGAAAGGTGAAGCTTGTAGATTGTCTACCTTCAAGAGCTTAGTTGTTTGACAACTAAGTTGGAGCCATTACATCAATCTATAAGATTGATAGGTAAATTTCTCAAACACCCTATGAATGTGTTTTTATTGTATTTGCTACACTTAGTCATGGTGGCCGAAAATTCTTGTTAAAAATTCGATTTTTGAACTTCCGTTGTGCTTCCGGTCACTGTAACCGATCCCCTTTCAATTTCCATATGAGGATATGATAGGCCAAGGCCCAGTTGACCGGTGAGAGTGTTGCTGGTGTCCCCGCCACCCAGTATTGTGGTTACATGTAGATGGATGCATCGCACAACACGTAGATGTTGACGTAGATGAATATGAAAGTCACAATTAACGATCTGAATTCAACGAATAGAAAATAAATACGTATATGTTGATGAAAATATGAATATGAATATGTTGAGGATGATATGAATATGCTTATGAAAATGTTTATGAAAAAGGATCATGAAAATATTTGTAAAGTTTATGCATCATGAAAATGTTTACAAAAATGTTTATGGTTAAAGTTTATGCATCTTCATGAAAACGATATTTTAAGTAGATGTATTTTTCACTGTTGCATGTGATCTGTATATGTATTACTTGTTATCAAGATTATGGTGTGTTGAGTCTTTAGACTCACTAGGTGTGATTGATGCAGGTGATTATGATAATAATGTTTACGGAGGTCTTGATTGTTGACCTAACTGGACTGAACGTGTACATAACCCGAGGACCGACGCTAGTTTTCAGCACTAGTTATGATTTATGATTTTAAGTGATGTTAAAGATATTTTTACAGCGATTTATTTATGAGTCATTTTTTAGAGGTTATAGTATGAGCTATACTTTTCAAATGTTATTTTTGGGTTTAGTAGAATGTTGGATAATTTTATGATAAGCTATTTCTTTTGGTTTTCAAATTATATTTGGTTGATTTATTTTAAAATGACGTCAAAAAATATTTAATGGTTCGGCCGAATGCTATTTGAGGTTTGGAAAAAAAAATAAAAAATTTCTAGTAATTTTTAAGAAAACGAATAGCAGACGTCTCGTTGGTATCAGAGCAATGGTTCTGTAAAGGGTTGTGCCACCATCAGTGTCGGGAAGCTATGTCGTCAAGCCTCAATTTGTAAGTTTTACATGCTATATATGATTTTAAGATGTTACCTGCATAATTATATGAATTATATGTTTACGTCACATGTTTAATGATATTATGATGATATATGTTTAATATGCTTTAAAATTTTTATATGTGATACGATATGAAATCAAAAATTATTCGATTTCAACGCATGTGGCTTTGTGGTGGAATTGGACTATGTTGAATTTTGGTTTTTAGTATTGACGTTTTCTTTTTGGACCATAAGTTAATTTTGAATATTATGAAGGCTTTTGGGACACGTAGATTTTTTTAAGAAAATATTTATGATTCATGGTTACTAGTTGAATTAATTTTTGGGAATTACTCATAAGTAATAATTATTCGAAGACTGCGATTATCTTTGGAAGTAAGAAAATGTACAAATTGGGATTTTAAGTTTGATGAAAGGTAAAGATTGGTTATAGGAATTGAATTTTGGGTAAATAAGTTTAAAAATTATGAAATTTTGTTATGGGAAAATTGTAGGAGAAAATTAAGAATGCCAAGAACTTATGGGTTCATCGTAGGATTTTCAAAATTTAGGACTAATTGGATAATTTTTGAGGAAATTAAGAATTGATTTTGCAATTGTTAAGGAATTTGGAGACTATTTTAGCAATAAGGGAAAATTGAATGGGTTAACTGAAAATAATTTTGTTGATTTGAGCTCGAAAGAATACTTTGAACCTTGAAATATCTTAGGTTATAACGTTATAAGGAATGTTAATCAAGGGTTTTTAAGGATGAATCGATATTAGGCTTGAAAAATCTAAGCGTTAGCGGATATGTTTGGGATTTTAAGATTGAAATGTGATTAGTTGACGAACATTTTGGGTATAAAATATGGAAATTAATATAAGATAAGTATGTTCATCCATCTTTTTATATTGAGAATTTTAAGAAAAGTTGAAATTCGAGGTTATAGTTACATAGCGCTAAGTAATTATAGTTCTTTTTAAGTTGCAATTCACAAAATATGGATTTAGAAAGGAAATTTAATTGGGATCAAGGAGACGCAAGGACATTTTGGAACTTAAGTTTTATCAGAGTAGCGCAGCAGAAGCACTAATTTTTGGGATACTAGAACTGAATCTAAACCTTGGGTTATCAAGTATAAGCGAATTTCGGGGACAAAATTCAATTTAAGAAGGGAAGATTGTAATGCCGCGAAAATTTAAAGGTTCACGCGAATCACATGTATGGAATTATTAAATTTCTTGTGTATTTTAATTAAATTTTTTAATTAAATAAATTAATTATGTTGTGCATATTGACATGTTTAAAATATATTTTTCAACATTGTTGCACAAAATTAAATTTCTAAAGAATATTCGAGTTGCGATCGAGAAACAAATACCGAGGGCTGAAAAATAGAAAATGTTTTTATTAAATAATTTTTTTTAATTATTTAGAATATGATTGATGCTTTTATTATTTTTGAAAATAATGGGGTTTGATGTGATTTTATACGCAGAGACGTAAATTTTATCGGTGTTGGAATTTCAACAAAAATATGAACGTTTTGGCAACCCGGCTAATAAATTCACAAACTTATTTAAGCAAAATTATTTTTAAATCTTTTAGATATTTTAATTAAGTACTAATGGGCCTAATTAACCTCTTAATGAGCCAAAACTTGATTAGTGTTTAATTAAACTATATAATACATAATTAAACCCCATAACCCACGCCCCAACTTTGAGAATTCACTCCAAACTCTCCCAACTCAAGTCACGGCACTCACACAATAATTTTCAAGGGAAAAGATTCAAGTTTTGCAAAGGTTTTCAAGCCGTCTTCTCTTCTCCGTCGTTCTTCAATCGTCAAAAAAATAATCGTGTGTTAAATACGCGAAGGCACACCATAACTTTCTTTCAAACATCTTTCACACCATATTATGTGTATTTAATTATCCTTGCATGAAAAACATGATACACATATTTTATTTACTTTTTTATGCCATGGCCAAAATACTCATGATTTTATTATTCAAAATGTGTGTTAATGATGCATAAAGGGGCTGCCATAGGGCTATAGGAAGGGATGTTTTTCCACATGTTTAAGGGCAACTAAGTGTGTGTTTAAGGGCTAAGAAAAATAGGGAAGGAATAGGAACGAAAATAGACTCCTTATAAGCTTGGACTCTTCGGCTAGGGCTCCCTAGAGCATGCGGCTGCTAGCTGCTGTTATGGCCACGTTCAGGGGCTTAAGAGGTGCGAGCCATGGTCTTAAACAGGATGCACGAGGGCTGGACGCAAGGGCATGGTCGGGTAGGGCATGTAGGTGACAGGTTGAGTGGTTGAGGCTCTTAGGTTTGTTAGGCTATATCTAAAAGCATGTTTTGGGTTCAGTCATGATTCTAGGAAGGGATCGTAGGTGCTGGTCGAGTCGCTTGAGGGCTAGGATCGAAAGTTACAAAGCTAGGGGGGCTAGGGTTTACAAAAGAATAAAAGAAAAATTTCAGTAGGTATCCTAGGCTGTTCGTGGGTTCTAATTGGCTTAATTTGGGTTGAAAAACGTTTATTTATGGGTAAAGAAGTTTTGGTTCAAGTTTGGTAAAGTTTCGAGTCCACACGAGTCAAAACCGGGATGTACGTCTAAGTTTAAAAAACGATTTGGGAAATTAGTCGAGGGCAGAATTTTACGTCTAAGAAATATTTATGGGTGTATTTTAAGGTTATATGTTAATTTTGGAATGATTTGTATCGTTGTTTCGAGGTCTAAAGATAAATACCAAAAATTATGCTGCTGGGGTAAAATAGTCATTTTACACCCGAAAATTTGTAAACGTCATGGCAGTGCCCTGAATGCTGTTTTATGTGCTAATATGATTATTTTCAATGGTTATGAATGTTTATGAAATTTTTATAATTATTTTAGATGTTTATGGAATTTTATATGTTTAGAGATTTTTATGTCAAAATGTTTATTTTAAATGTTTATGATTTAATATGTCAAAATGTTATTTCAAATGTTATGATTTAATATGTTCAAAAGGTTTATTTTAAATGTTTATGATGTTAAAATGTTTATTTTAAAATGTTTTTTGTTTTTTATGATTTTTATATGTTAAAACGTTTATTTAAATGTTTATGGATTCTTATGACGAAACGATAACGTTAAAAGATATGTTCATGCTTGGTTTAAAATAAAAATGTTCTATGCATGTATAAATTTTATAAAGTGATGAGAATATGAAACGTTGAAGGAAGTGAAGTAATTGTGACTAATATGATGATATGTTAGAGATATCTTGAGGGTTATGGTCCCAGTGGGAGCCCGACGATCATATTTTCATTGATACATATATGATGATATGTTGATATGAATGGAGATGTCGTGAGGGGAGAAGGCCCCAGAGGGAGCCCCGACGATCGTATTTCCATATGAGGATATGATAGGCCAAGGTCCAGTTGACCGGTGAGAGTGTTGCTAGTGTCCCCGTCGCCTAGTACTGTGGTTACATGTAGATGGATCCATCACCCAACACGTAGATGTAGACGTAGATGAATATGAAAGTCACAATTAACTATCTGAATTCAACAAAAGAAAAAAGAAATACGTATATGTTGATGATAATATGAATATGAATATGTTGAGGATGATATGAATATGTTTATGAAAAAGGATCATGAAAATGTTCTTAAAGTTTATGAATCATGAAAATGTTTATGGTCAAAATTTACGCATCTTCATTAAAACGATATTTTAAATACAAGTAATTTTTACTGTTGCATGTGGTCTGTATATGTATTACTTGTTATCAAGATTATGGTGTGTTGAGTCTTTAGACTCACTAGGTGTGATTGATGCAGGTGATTATGATAATAATGTTTATGGAGGACTTGATGGTTGATCTAGCTGGACTGAAGTTGCACATAACCCAAGGACCGACGTTAGTTTTCCGCACTAGTTATGATTTATGATTTTAAGTGATGTTAAAGATATTTTTACGACGATTTATTGATGAGTGATTTCTGAGAAGTTATAGTATGAACTATACTTTTCAAATGTTATTTTTATGTTTAGAAAAATATTGGGTAATTTTATGATAAGCTATTTCTTTTGGTTTTCAAATTATAGTTGGTTGATTTATTTTAAAATGATGTAAAAAATATTTTATGGTTCGGCCAAATGCTATGTGAGGTTTGAAAAAAAATATTTCTAGTACTTTTTAAGAAAACGAATAGCAGACGTCTCATTTCAAGTCTGCATTATTTCAAGACCTTTAAGCACACTAAAGTGATCTTACTTCAAGCTGCTGAACTTAGTACACACATATCAGAATCAATTAGATCTTCAAGGATCATATTGTGTTGTCCTATCAACTCAAGCAGTTCAAAGCTAGCCGTTGGAGTATATTGTTGTTTTCTAGTGAACCAGAGGTTTTTAAACATCCAGAACTTGTAAAGTGATAATTAAGAGTTTCAATTTAAGTAGTGATAAGTCTCAGTTGAAGTGATTTGTTACAAGAGGTTATAAAATCAAAGTCTTTTAGTGGTTTGGTGAATAGCCGTTGAAGAATTTGTCTTACAATCTAAAATATGTTAAGACACCTCAATTTGAAGAAAATATTTTTAAAAGTTTATTCACATCTCCTCTAAACTCTAATCTGATCCCAACACATACTATCCATGTATGAATTATTTTTATTATGTTTGATTTTTGAGACCTTGATGCTAGATGAACTAACTATAAGCTATCGGAAACTTAAACTGCTTTTCAACAAAATGAAAATTATTTTTAGATCTCGTTTTAGTGAAACTTAACACCCTCCCTTCTTTTTATCAGGGTTAAAGTTCATCTTATTCCCAATTATTTGAGGTCATTCTCGATTTAGCTGCACCTTTTTTGCATGAAAAGTTTGTTAGAGTAGGTGCACGTCGAGCCAAGTGTTGGCCGACTGTTCACGATGAAACTCTTTGTATAAACGATCTTTATTTTAATAATGTTTGAATTTATTAATTTGGCGCATCTTTATCTTTATACCCATGTGAGTTGCATAGATAAAGTCCTTGAATATACATATAGTAGAAAGAATATGAGATACTCATATGATGAGTATCATGAAACTCATATTTGTAATACTGTATATTCTAAACGGTTCCTAGTCGATTCAGCCGCCACTAAGAAGGATATAGGCCGCTCGAGTTAGAGACTAGTATCTGCGATGTGAGTACCATGTTTCATTGGTAGGGGACATTGTGATGTCCGAGCATGCAGATAGGTGCTCCTGGTAGAGTGCACTGAACAACCCTCTATAAAGGACTTTCCAAGTGGTTCTCACTTATCGAGTGGAAACGTCCTAGTTTATGGTTTTACACCATTAGTCCTTATGACCCGGGACAACATTGAGACTCTATGTGCTAGCGTTTCACTTTGACTTGTTTACCGACTCTTGTGGGGTCGTCAGGTGGCAAGGTTGGGTGTTACGGCGAAACATATAGGAGTCGATGCATTGTAGCCGGGGATTCGCCGCTTACCTATGGGTATGGATATCCTATGTGTTTTTCATGTATGTGTGGGTTGAAATCTCTGATCAGAGTATGGTGGTAATTATGAAAGGGGTTTCATAGATTACACCATCGATGCAACCACAACATGACACATAGTATCGATTCATTGACAACTCTCGATAAACCAATAGTTGTCGAATCGGTCGGGATATATGAGTTGAAGGGACCGTACTGTACGCTAACCATAATTGAATGGTTCTTGCAGGCACTATCATGTGATACCTAGGGAATCACGTAAGCGATGCTGCTAGGCGTTTAACGTGATTGGTTGGGTACTATCAGACTTGAGTTCTGACGTTCTTACTATCAAGGAGTTGATAAGTAAGAATGGAGCAATTGGGGTATGCTCGAATAAGGACATGTTTAGTCCGAATCACATTGAGATGTGAACCCACGGCTAGTTGTATCAATTAACCATTGAGGGCCACACAAGTGCTAGCTTTGTAAATCCCGAAGAGAAGTAAAATAGTTCAATGTGTTGAACGGCTTATAAATGTGTTTATAAGCGTAAAGAAAAATAGAAGTATGACTTCTAAGAGAGAAATATAAATTTTAATTTATGGAAGTGTTCCTAAGATTAAAATTTGGCCAAGTAAATAATGTAGTTGAAAATTGTGATTTTCATAAACATTATTGTGGACTAAATTAAATTAGTTCAAGTGTTGAATTAATTAAACATTAGTGGACCTAGTAGAGTCCAAATAATTAAAAATAATTCAAGTGTTGAATTAATTAAATAATATTGAGTCTTGTAGAGCTCAATTAAAATAATTATTTAACTAGTGGGACTTGAATAGATTCAAGAAGTATTTAATTAATCTCAAATATGTTTGAGATAATTAAAATTTAGTCCATGGTTTTTAATGTGTTAAAAACCATATTATATACATGACATGCTAGGGTTTGCATGCTTGGGAGGTGAAGAGGTGTGGATTACTTTTGATTAAAATATTGCATGGCATGCAACTTTTTCTCCCAACCTTTTCCACACCCAAGACTAGACTTCACTCTCTCATTCCCTCCCTACCTCTTGGCCGAAACTTGCTCTCATTTTCTCTCCAATATTTTTCTTCATTGTGTTCTTCAATTTGTTGGAGAAACAAAAATCTTTTCATTGAAAAATCTTCTTGTTTTTCTAGTGCAAAACAAGAAGGGGTTTACCTAGTTAGTGGTGGGCCTTATTTTGAAGGAAAAGGAGGAGGAGCTTGTAGACTTGTCTTCCCTTTTGAAGAGCTTTGTTGTTCACAACAAAGTTGGTGCCAAACATCAACCTCAAGAGGTTGATAGATAAACTTCTAAACATCCTATGTATGGTGTTATTTTGTAAATGTTATACAAAAACAAAGGGTGGCCGAAAATTCTTGCATAAAATAAAAATTTTTGACTTCCGTTGCGCTTCCGGCCACCGTAACCGGTCCGCTTTCAAGTGGTATCCGAGCTAAGGTTACGGTTTTTGTGTAATATTTGCATAATATTATGTTGAGATCGATTTCTAACCGCTTGAGAATTTTTGTGCATAAAAATCATCAAGGCCGAAAATTTTGAAACAAAACAAAAAAAAATAATATTTTCGGGCAGCTTGCTCCTTTCCGTGAAATCTCGGGCTGCCCGAGAATTTCGGGCAGCATATGGGGCAGCCTTCGGGCTGCCCGAAAGTTTCAGTTTTAAAATAAAAAAAAAAAATTTTTTTTGTTGCCGGAATCCGGCGACGGAGCTCCGGTGACGGCGATGACGACTAGGGTTTCCAAAAGTGTTTTGGACAATCTTAGTGTCATGGGCCTTGAGTTGTTGGGCCATTAGATGGTCAACATATTTTGTAAAATTTAAATGGGCCAAAATATTTTTGGTGAAAAATGAGTTTTGGGCCCTTAAGTTTAAATTTACAATTGTTGCATATATTTTCTCATAAAATAAATAATTGAAGTAGGACTTTAATTATTTATAGTAAATTGTGATTTACAAGAAATTCGATTATAAATAAATTAATTTGAAAGTAGACAAAGGTGTTTGTATACTTTGTTAATTTAATTTATAATTGTGGCGGTTAGTGATTGGATCAAGATATATAATATTGGATCAATTAATTATTATGATAATTAATTGATGGTGTATGATATGTGATATTATGCATGAAGGATGATCAAAAGCCCAAGCCCAATTTGCTAGGTGTATGTTAGGATATTTGTGTTGTATGATTGTAATAATTATCAATTTAAAGTGGGCTTGATTTATGGCCCGTTCCCACCCCCATGAGATGTATCCCTATGTGCCATGGATATTTAATTTTAAATATTAGAATAGTGGAAGATCAAGATTGGAAGATGGTGGCCTTGGTGATTATTAAGATCGAAGACATGTAATATTGGATGCTAATGTAATAATTTAGTTGCATTTGCATCCCGTGCATTTACCCTAGGATTGGACCTAGGCCCGTGTTTAGCTCACACGGGCCATTAGTTTTGGGGCGATTGATCATCCTTGTATTGTTTTCTATTTATAATATATGCATGATATTTTATAAATAATGAGTATGTGCGTTATTATTATTATAATAACAAAGTTACATGAATCCGGAAAACATACGATCAAACATGGCGAGCTTTTAAAATAAAATTAATGATGAGACCTTTCAAAATTAAAAAACCCTCATTTTGAATAAGATTCAAAATTAATATCAAGTCCGAAAAGGGGAATTATAAATTTGTTTATAATTTCCTTGTCTTCCATCGACAATGGGTGCATGTTGAACGCTACCCGTACTCGGGGCTCGACTCATATTATTGAGGGGGCCCTGGGTGCCGGAAAGCTGTGACATCCATTGACATGGTGATGTGAACTACGTGGAACTCCCATGATTTCGGCTCATATTATTGAGGGAACTCATGGCGACCGTCCATTAAGGTTCAATATCGATGGGTTAGGCTTGACACGTAAAGATGAACGACGTCATATTATTGGGTCCTAATCAAACGTGAGACAAAAGTATACGTAGAGGGTTGCATGGCGATGCAATTGGAAACTAACTTTTAGGAATTGTGATTGGCCGATATTATTCGGGATCACAATTCGCTAATTGGACCTTACGTACTTACTGAGGAAAGTGTTTCCCGTTTTCACTAGAGGGTAGTGAAAATGTCAAAACAGTGGGAGCGATAATTTATAAAGTAAAAGTCCAAACTTTATATCTTATTAAATATTTTAAAATAGTCATTAACATTTATCTGTTTTACTTTTCAGTACAAATATTTGACAATGTCATCAATTCGCAACCCGTTTTCCGTTATTCTCGAAAAACACGTTCTAACCGGACCTAACTATATCACTTGGCTAAGAAATCTAAAGATTGTCTTGAACTCGGAGAAAATTGCATACACACTTACTGAGTCGCCCCCTGCTGAGGCTCCGACTAGCTGCACTCTTGAGGAATTGCAGACCTACAAGGATTGGTGCGACCATGACTTGAAGGCGAGGTGTTATATGCAGGCTTCGATGAACGATGAGCTGCAAAGGCGATTCGAGGATGATAAGAATGCTAATGACATTCATATGCACCTCAAGGAGCTCTTTGGTGAGCAGACTCGGCCTCTAAGGCATGCCACAGTCAAGGAGCTCATCACTTTACGCATGCGAGATGGGGCTTCGGTCCATGAGCATGGCCTAAAGTTGATTGGGCTCGTGGATAAACTCGTTGGCATGGATTTGATCTTGCCTTCGGAGTTGACCACTGACGTGCTACTGTTGTCACTGCCGAGCTCGTTCGATCCTTCTGTGGTGAATTTCAATATGAACAAGCTTGAGCCAAGCCTTGAAGAGTTGGTGAACATGCTTGTGACCTTTGAGTCCACAATCAAAAAGGAGAAGCCGGTTCTTTATGTGGGCTCTTCATCTGGCACGAAGACCGGTCCACCTGGGAAGGGAAAGAAGCATTCTTTCCAGCGCCCCAAGAAGAGTGTGCCTCCGAGTCCCGTAGTGGCAGCCGCGCCAGCCAAGGCTGAGAAGACAGTTGACATCTGTCATCACTGCAAGAAGCCTGGACATTGGAGGCGTAACTGCAGGGAATATCTTGCGGAGAAGGGTTCTGGCAAAGGTATGTTCTTTATTTAAGTAAATATCTCGATTAACTCTACTTCTTGGGTATTGGATACCGGCTGTGGCTAACATCTCTGTAATGATTTGCAGGTGATGGGAAGAAGTAGAAGGCTCCGAGAGGGTGAGACCTTCTTGAGAATGGGCAATGGAGCAAGAGTTGCTGCCAAGGCCGTAGGAGATGTTTGTTTAATTTTGAACAATGATTTTAAGTTTGTATTAAGAGATATTTTGTTCGTACCAGACTTGATCAAAAACATTATTTCCATTCCTATGCTTGATATTGATGGATTTTCTTGTTTATTTGGCAAAGGTGTTTGCAATATTTACAAGAATGAATGTTTAGTTGGTACCGGAGAACTAGAAAACAATCTCTACACCTTAAAATTGAAAGATATTCCACTTAACAATGTCCAAGCAATAACAACAACAAATAAGCGCAAACAAGATGCTCTTAATTCGGCACAATTATGGCATGCTCGATTAGGACATATTTCCTCAAGAAGGATGAACAAGCTAGTGGGAGTTGGCATGTTTGATATGTACGATATTAATGCTCTCACGACTTGTGACACCTGTCTAAAAGGAAAGATGACCAAAAATCCCTTTAAGGGCCATGGGAGCGAGCCAAAGGGTTATTGGATTTGATCCATACCGATGTGTGCGGTCCGCTTAGCATCACCACTAAGCATGGACATGCCTACTTCATCACCTTTACCGATGACTTTTCGAGGTATGGGTATGTGTATTTGATGAAATACAAGTCTGAAGCCTTTGAAAGGTTCAAAGAATTCAGAAGTGAAGTAGAGAAGCAATTGGGACGAAGCATCGAGACACTTCGATCGGATCGAGGTGGTGAGTACTTGAGTGCCGAGTTCCAAGAGTATCTTAGGGAGAATGGGATTCTCTCGCAGTGGACTCCGCCCGCTACACCGCAGTTGAATGGTGTTTCGGAGCGTCGTAACCGAACTTTGATGGACATGGTTCGGTCTATGATGGGGTTCACGGAGTTGCCGCCATCCTTTTGGGGATATGCGCTTGAGACAGCGGCACTGTTGTTGAACAATGTCCATACAAAGGCAGTTGACAAGACTCCATATGAGATATGGATGGGTAAGCCTCCCAAGTATTCTTATCTTAGAATATGGGGGTGTCCTGCTTATGTGAAACAGACAGTGGGAGATAAATTGGATAGTCGATCCATTTTATGCTACTTTGTGGGATATCCAAGAAATTCAGTTGGATATTACTTCTATCATTCCCAAGAAACAAAGGTGTTTGTTTCTAGGAACGCAACCTTTTTGGAAAAGAAATTTCTATTGGATAGAAAAAGCGAGATGATAGAACTCGAAGAGGTTCGAGAGACACACACAGTTGTAGAACCCACACCCGAGAAGCCAAGAGAGGAGATACAAGCTCCTAGAAGAACCGAGAGAGTCTCGAGATCACCTATGAGGTATGGTCTGCTTCTTGAAGAGGGCCATGATGAGCCTAACCTTGGATGTGATCCAAGGACCTTCAAGGAAGCGTTATCTGATGCCGATTCATCCAAATGGCTTGAAGCAATGGAATCTGAGATGAATTCCATGCATTCGAATCAAGTGTGGAATCTCGTAGATCCACCTGAGGGAATTGTTCCCATAGGGTGTAAATGGATTTACAAGAGGAAACTTGGGGCGGATGGGAAGGTATTGACCTTCAAGGCGCGATTGGTAGCAAAAGGGTATACTCAAAGTCAAGGTGTTGACTATGAGGAAACCTTTTCTCCAGTTGCGATGTTCAAGTCCATTAGGATTTTGCTAGCCATAGCTGCATGGTATGACTATGAGATATGGCAGATGGATGTCAAGACTGCCTTTCTTAATGGGGATATTAAGGAAGAGATTTACATATCTCAACCTGAAGGGTTTACATCTATCGGAAGTGAGCATATGGTATGCAAACTTCAAAGATCTATTTATGGTCTTAAGCAGGCATCTAGGAGTTGGAACCTCAGATTCGATAGTACAATCAAAGAGTTTGGTTTTACTAAGAATCCTGAGGAACCCTGTGTGTATAAGAAGGTCAGTGGGAGTGCTGTGACATTCCTTGTTCTTTATGTTGATGACATTCTACTCATTGGGAATGATGTAGGAATGTTGCAATCAACTAAGATATGGTTAGCAAGTAAGTTCTCGATGCAGGACTTGGGTGAAGCATCTTTTGTATTGGGAATACAGATCTATAAAGATAGATCAAAAAGATTGCTTGGTCTCACCCAGTCCACATACATTGATACCATCGTGAAGCGGTTCTCGATGGATGAGTCCAAGAAAGGACATCTACCAATGTGTCATGGCGTGTCCCTATCCAAGTCTATGTCTCCCAAGACTGATGCAGAGATAGCGGCGATGACACGAATTCCGTATGCTTCGGCTATTGGTAGCATCATGTATGGGATGATATCTACACGTCCTGACGTGGCATTTGCACTAAGTGTAGTGAGTAGATATCAATCCAACCCTGGTCTTCCACACTGGAAAGCTGTGAAAGACATCCTCAAGTATTTGAGAAGGACCAATAAATTGTTCTTGGTCTATGGGGGTGGAGAACTGAAATTGGAAGGCTATACCGACTCTAGCTTCCAAAGCGATGTTGATGACTCGAAGTCAACCTCCGGATTCATATTCACGCTCAATGGTGGTGCTGTCTCTTGGAAGAGTTCCAAGCAAGACAATACTGCGGATTCCACCACTGAGGCAGAATACATTGCTGCATCGGCTGCAGCAAAGGAGGTTGTTTGGATTAGGAATTTCGTCCAAGAGTTGGGCGTCATTCCAAATGGAGTTGCTCCTATCCCGGTGATGTGCGACAACACGGGAGCAATAGCTCAGGCGAAGGAGCCAAGGTCTCATCAGAAGTCCAAACACGTATTGAGAAAGTACCACATCCTCAGAGAGATCGTGGAAAGAGGAGATGTCACGATTGAAAAAGACGGCTCCACAGATAATTTTGCTGATCCACTAACTAAGCCTTTACCAGGACCATCATTCGAGAAGCATCGCGAATCAATGGGTCTAAAGTGTATGGGTAGTTGGCTCTAGTGCAAGTGGGAGATTGTTAGAGTAGGTGCACATCGAGCCAAATGTTGGCCGACTGTTCACGATGAAACTCTTTGTATAAACGATCTTTATTTTAATAATGTTTGAATTTATTAATTTGGCGCATCTTTATCTTTATACCCATGCGAGTTGCATAGATAAAGTCCTTGAATATACATATAGTAGAAAGAATATGAGATGCTCATATGATGAGTATCATGAAACTCATATTTGTAATAATGTATATTCTAAACGGTTCCTAGTCGATTCAGCCGCCACTAAGAAGGATATAGGCCGCTCGAGTTAGAGACTAGTATCTGCGATGTGAGTACCATGTTTCATTGGTAGGGGACATTGTGATGTCCGAGTATGCAGATAGGTGCTCCTGGTAGAGTGCACTGAACAACCCTCTATAAAGGACTTTCCAAGTGGTTCTCACTTATCGAGTGGAAACGTCCTAGTTTATGGTTTTACACCATTAGTCCTTATGACCCGGGACAACATTGAGACTCTATGTGCTAGCGTTTCACTTTGACTTGTTTACCGACTCTTGTGGGGTCGTCAGGTGGCAAGGTTGGGTGTTACGGCGAAACATATAGGAGTCGATGCATTGTAGCCGGGGATTCGCCGCTTACCTATGGGTATGGATATCCTATGTGTTTTTCATGTATGTGTGGGTTGAAATCTCTGATCAGAGTATGGTGGTAATTATGAAAGGGGTTTCATAGATTACACCATCGATGCAACCACAACATGACACATAGTATCGATTCATTGACAACTCTCGATAAACCAATAGTTGTCGAATCGGTCGGGATATATGAGTTGAAGGGACCGTACTGTACGCTAACCATAATTGAATGGTTCTTGCAGGCACTATCATGTGATACCTAGGGAATCACGTAAGCGATGCTGCTAGGCGTTTAACGTGATTGGTTGGGTACTATCAGACTTGAGTTGTGACGTTCTTACTATCAAGGAGTTGATAAGTAAGAATGGAACAATTGGGGTATGCTCGAATAAGGACATGTTTAGTCCGAATCACATTGAGATGTGAACCCACGGCTAGTTGTATCAATGAACCATTGAGGGCCACACAAGTGCTAGCTTTGTAAATCCCGAAGAGAAGTAAAATAGTTCAATGTGTTGAACGGCTTATAAATATGTTTATAAGCGTAAAGAAAAATAGAATTATGACTTCTAAGAGAGAAATATAAATTTTAATTTATGGAAGTGTTCCTAAGATTAAAATTTGGCCAAGTAAATAATGTAGTTGAAAATTGTGATTTTCATAAACATTATTGTGGACTAAATTAAATTAATTCAAGTGTTGAATTAATTAAACACTAGTGGACCTAGTAGAGTCCAAATAATTAAAAATAATTCAAGTGTTGAATTAATTAAATAATATTGAGTCTTGTAGAGCTCAATTAAAATAATTATTTAACTAGTGGGACTTGAATAAATTCAAGTAGTATTTAATTAATCTCAAATATGTTTGAAATAATTAAAATTTAGTCCATGGTTTTTAATGTGTTAAAAACCATATTATATACATGACATGCTAGGGTTTGCATGCTTGGGAGGTGAAGAGGTGTGGATTACTTTTGATTAAAATATTGCATGGCATGCAACTTTTTCTCCCAACCTTTTCCACACCCAAGACTAGACTTCATTCTCTCATTCCCTCCCTACCTCTTGGCCGAAACTTGCTCTCATTTTCTCTCCAATATTTTTCTTCATTGTGTTCTTCAATTTGTTGGAGAAACAAAAATCTTTTCATTGAAAAATCTTCTTGTTTTTCTTGTGCAAAACAAGAAGGGGTTTACCTAGTTAGTGGTGGGCCTTATTTTGAAGGAAAAGGAGGAGGAGCTTGTAGACTTGTCTTCCCTTTTGAAGAGCTTTCTTGTTCACAACAAAGTTGGTGCCAAACATCAACCTCAAGAGGTTGATAGGTAAACTTCTAAACATCCTATGTATGGTGTTATTTTGTAAATGTTATACAAAAACAAAGGGTGGCCGGAAATTCTTGCATAAAATAAAAATTTTTGACTTCCGTTGCGCTTCCGACCACCGTAACCGGTCCGCTTTCAAAGTTCACATACACACCCTTAGGTTTAAGGCTCGTCGAGGTTCTGTCTTTGCACATGGACAGAAGGTTAGACTGCCCTTTGATGAATCAAGCAACATTAACCATAAAATGCAAGTTTGGTGAACTTTAAGGGTCAAGGCCACTTTTAAACCACATTCATTGTAGAGGTAATAAATCCATAATTAAGTGCATGATACCAAATATTCATTTTCATTTAAAACTTAGATTATTTGGTTGGTTGTTTTTAATAATTTACAATTCACGTAATCCAAAAAGCATTATATATGATGAAATTTTCTTCAAATATTCAAATTTTAGGATATAATTCTAGGAAATTTCACCTCAATAAAGCAATTGTCTCGCCTTGTGCCTAGACTCTAGGATACTTGTGACTTGTGAGGCTTAGTGCACCTTGAGCCTATGATAACTATGCAACCAAACTAACTGGAAGCAACATTTCATCGCACTCTACCAACTTTATTGATATGAATCTGGCTGGGCATGGCGTTCAAAGGATCAGTAGGAGGATTCGTGATGCATGGGAGTATGTTCGGAGGTCAAAGGAATATTATTCAAGCATTGTTGAAGACGGCCGAGCGTACACGGATGTGCACACGGACCTGCACACGGGGTCCGTACCCTTTACAGTCAAGGATGAAGAATTCCAGTGTCTACACGGACCCAAGCACGGACCAGTACACGGGGTCCGTGTCCTATGATATTTGCGAAGACCGAGTGTACACGGACCCGTACACGGAGGTGGACACGGGGCCTGTGCCCTTTGTTTCCAGCTGAAGGTGATTTCCCGAGAGTACACGGACCCGTACACGGAGCCTACATGGGGTCCGTGTCTGAGGCGGCTGAGCGAGAATATTTTCCTTCTTTAGAGTTTTAACTTTTTGGGTAACTAGATTTGTGATATCTTTTCATTATTAAAAAGTGTTTGGACGAAATTTGAGACACAATTGACATATTATTGATATTTTTATCAAGTTTAGAGTTTTCTCTCAAACTTTTTCAAAGCTTCGCTTTGTAACAAAAATCAAACTTATCAAAGTTTCTAACTTTGTGGCGTTTGTCGATCGTGCTTGTGCGGATTGTCCTAGACTTGTTCTTTGAAGGTTCTTTATAGTTTTCGATTGTTTATTTCGTGATTATTGTTGCTAAACATTTCATAGTTAGAGGTGAAAATCACAACACACACTTGATTCAAAAGATCGGGACAACACATCGATCCTTGTTCGATATTAAATTGAGGGCGCGATTCATATTTAATCGTGTTTGCTTTTTATTCGTACGTGGATTCGTATCATTTGGTATTAGAGCTTTAGGTTCCTTTTGATTCAAGTAAGTTTATCAGTTTTATTTTCAGACCTGTATTTATCTTTGTTCGTTGTCAGATCTGTTTTATCCGTTCGTCCTTAGTCTTCGTGAATCTGTGATTCTCGAAATTTGGTGCATTTTTTTTTCCTTTCCCCTTGAATTTTCGAGTTTCAAGTACAGGAAAAAAAAAGAGAGTACAAAAACTCGAAAATTTTGCCACAAATTTTTGTTGGTATTTTGTTCTATCCTCTTGTGGGAGCCATATTCAAGTGCCTCTCACAATAAAAAAAATATTGTGCTATTATTTAGCATTGAATATTGTTCTTATCTCTATTGTGAGTCATATTCAAGTGACTATCACAATAAAAAAAATCAAATTTCTTGTTTTACGCAGTCCGTGTAAGTCAGTTACGAGTGTCATGAAGTTGAACTTGTGAGTTTGATGCACACAAGCTACAAAGCCTGAAAAGCAAACCCTGCGAGAGAATTCTCAAAATTGAGTGAAGTACTTGAGGGCGAGTGTTTATTTCTTGGAATGACGTGTGAGGTTTTGTAGTGAGGACAAAAAAAATTAAAGAAAAAAAAAGAGAGTCGAGTGAATTTTCATTGGAGTGATCAGTGAGGATTTGTGGTGAGGAAATTTTATTGTATATTGTTTTCTACTAACCTTTTCTTGCAGGTATAATGATTGACGATCGTCAATTTCAATCAATGTTAGGAGGGTTGGATAGAATGTGGGAGAAAGAGTTTAAGCCTCTACGAAAAAAATATAGGGGGTGTGAAGAAGAGGCGATGCATGATAGGCATGTTGATGAGGGTAGTCGAGGTAGTGGAATTTAAAGAAGTAGAGCATTTCATTTGCATCATGATGAAGATAGGCGATGTGCGGAGAATAGAGGAGTGGGTAGGAGAGGTGAACGTGATGTGCATAGAGAGTCTTTGACATCCACTTGGCGAGAGAGTTTGGGAGAGAAAATCTGTGGTAGGCCAAAGAAGGAGTCGAGACGTGAAGCTAGCAAATATGAATATCAAGGTACATTTAAAAATTCAATTTATAGTACTTTTGATTTTATATGTTGTTGGTGTTTTGAGGTCGGACATGATATCGGTCAATGTCCACGTGATGAGGATGCCGTAGTAAAACCACCGGTTAAGCTTAAATCTCAGATGGAGGTTGGTGTTGAGGTTGAGGTTGAGAGTGTAGTTAAATCTGAATCTGAAGTTGAGGCCGTAGTTTGTTGGATCCCGGTTTTCTACACGCCCAAACGCAGCAGAAGTTTAAACTTTTTATTTATTTTTGACAATCAAAATATATTTTGTTTTGGGCGCTCATATGATTTTAACAAAAACATTCATAGGGAGTTGAAAATTATACCTTTGTGAATTAAATCACTTGGCTCCAACTAATCCGTTAAGGACGGATTAGCTCTTGATGAATCCCTACGAACTTTTTCGATTCTTCTAATTAGGTCCACGAATAGAAGATTTGTTCCTCTTCTAAATTGCACTAGAAATTTAGAAGAACTATTACGTAGAGAAAAATATTTTTGAGAGATGATTCAAATCTCTTTTCTTGAAATAGTGACCAAAATAATTTGGAGGATTTTTTTTGAAAGTCTTTCACCTGAATCACCAACAAATTCAAGACATGGAGGCTAGGTTATTATTTCTTTTATTTCTTTAAAAATAAACTTAACCTAAATTTCATAATTAACATTAATGTGCTTGATTAATTAATTGGGCTAGTCCAACTAGTTTAATTAATTAATCAAAGTCCATTACTAACTTTAATTATTTAATATGTTGGACTTGTACTCCTACAAGCCCGTTAAACATATTCTCATTATATTTAATTTAATAATTAATAAACTCAACTTTTGAGTTTAATAAATTAAATTAATTATAAATTCAACATTTGAATTTATTATATAAATTGTAAATTCAACTCTTTGAATTTTATCACCTCCAAAATTTAATATTTAATAAACCCAACTTTTGAGTTTAATAAATTAAATTATCAAATTTTATAAATTCAACTCCTTGAATTTATTCTCTCCAAATTTCATAAATTCAACTCCTTGAATTTACTATATCATAATATAAATTCAAATCCTTGAATTTATTTTCTTATGGGAACAAACAATCCAGTACTTGTGTGACCCTCAATGGTTCAGGGATACAGTTAGCCGTGAGTTCACAACTCTTTGTGATTCAGGACATAATCCTTTATTCGGGCTTACCCTAGTTAGCCCCATTCTTTTCATCAACACCTTGATTAAGAATGTGTAGTGACCCGTTCCAGAATCACCTACTAGTTGAGAACTAAGCATGCAATTAACCTAATAACAATAATCAGAGATAACAGCGGAAAAGTCAACAAAATAATGGTTATACAACCCAATCGAAGTCTAGAATAACTCAAAATAAAATATCCAATACAACCATATCGAATCAAAATAATACCGATAAACTAAACCAACCAGCTACTCAACGTCCTCCTCCTGCTCCTCCTGAGCTGTCCAACCTGAGGCCTGCCCCGTGGGAATGGGGTGTCCAAGAATAAACAAAACCGAGGACGTGAGCGATAAGAACGCCCAGTACAAAAGTATGAGTATACAGACCTATATGAAATGCACATGCTATGATCATGATACCGGGGTAGTCAAGAAACAGGAGTCACAAAAGGATCTCAACAATGCTCAGTCTAGAGGCGCCAAGTGGATAGTGCCGCGCGGTCCAACCTCTGGGTCACTGCATCCACTACAAGACAGACGTGGACCTAAAATGTCCCGGACCACCGAAGCCCTCCCGACCCGTCGGCCACTGTGTACTCTCGGTGTCCATGCGTCCACAAGACAGGGCTGAGCGGCCCCAAGATATAGCTTATCTCGAAAGAGATACAGCTCAACAGTAAAGGCTATCTCGAAGGAGGTACGGCTCAACATGAAATGCAACGTGCAGTAATAAACGTGACATAATAGCATGCATCATATGACATATATCAATGCACCACATAATCATGCAACACATATAAGAATGTATACTCAACCAGGATATCTCGGATAGTACTTTCGTACCTCTATCACAGCAATCCTAATTCACTGGAACAACCAGACAACAGGTCTAATCCAAGCCTATTCATCAAGTGAAAACCATCACTAAACTTATCTACCAGACTTAACTAGATAATCCTGAGATAAATACTGATAAAATTCCAAACCTTCGTCCGTCGCTAGCCCGCTGATGCCGCTAGCTCCCAACTAGAGCACAGCTCTGCTACAAGACCAGCAGCTCCCCGCTAGTGCCCAAATCTCGGAACAAGACTAGAACCTGTCAGAAACGACTGAAATGCTATGGAATTCTCTGAATTGGCGAGTCAAAATGAGGAAATCCGACCACTATTTATAGGCCATGTTCGGATCGTCCGAACCCTCTTCGGAACGTCCGAACTCTTACGTGTCCATCGGCTCTTGACAGCTCATGATCGGATCCTCCGATCATACACTTCGGACCGTCCGAACATGCACGTGTCCAGCTGCTCTTGACACCTCATGATCGGATCCACCGAACCCACCTCGGACCTTCCGAACTCTTCGGTGCTTCCGAACCATCTTCGGTCCGTCCGATCATGACTCGGTCAAAATTACACATTAAACCTTCTTAATTACCATTACTCCGTTAATTACCCAATTTGGAATTCGGGCTACTACATTCTCCCCCCCTTAAAAACGATTTCGTCCTCGAAATCTAGGCAAGAGAATAAAACACCATTGTAATACACTGCAAATATTCTTTATTACAACTGTATAACAATTACATCCCAGGCTGATCCTGGTTCAGCGCAAAAACCTGACCTTGGGCACGAGGTCGAAGATTCGAACTACCCATTGCCTGACCCTGTCTCCTCTGCTGAACAGTCGTCTGGGATCCAGAACCGGATCCTGCTCCACCTCGCAACTGAGGACAATTCTTCTTAATATGCCCCATCTCTCCGCACAGATAACAAGCTCCTGCGGCTACTCGGCATTGCTCCGATGGATGGTTCTTCCCACAATGCACACAAGCATCCTTCTTCTCACCAAAGCGAACATCACCGCTAGACCTTGATCCAGATCCAGAAGAAGAAGAACCTGACTTCTTGAAAGACTGAGGTCGAGGGCTCAAAGTATGCGAAGGTCTAGAAGAAAAAATAGCCCTACCACGCTGGAGACTGATCTCTGCCTGGCGACACCGGTTCACCAACCCATCGTACGAAGTAGGATTATCACAGACAGTGACTCGATCAAAGATCTCCTGATTAAGGCCCTGGAGGAAATAATCATACTTGGCTTCAGAACTGCCACTGATATGAGGAGCGAAGGGTAACAACTCAAAGAATTTCTGCTGATACTCATCAACAGACATACTCCCCTGCTTAAGGTTCAGGAGCTCAATCGTCTTGGCCTGGCGAAGGGCTGGAGGAAAGTACAGCTGCATGAACGCTGCACGGAAATCGACCCAAGTCGCTCTACCCTGCGACTGAACTATCGGCGCAGAAGTTGATCGCCACCACCTGCGAGCACGGCCCTCGAGAAGAAAACTAAGGGTCTCCATCTTCTGCTCATCGGTGCACTGGAATGCGCGAAAACAACTCTCCATGCGCTCTAACCAATCTTCCGCATCATCGGGAGTCTCACCGCCAACTAAAGGCTTAGGCCCCATCTGCATGAAACGATGCATATCGAAACGCCTAGGACCATCCCAACGATGACGATGCTCACGATGACGTCTATGATCGTCCTGGTCACCCCATCGACCTACACTCCCCTGACTACTCCCGTCACCAAAGTGGTCAGCCATTGCTACAACATAGAATGGGGAAACTAGTAAATTGGTCAACGGAAATCCCAAAACAGAAATCTATATCCCAAAATCGTATGCATGCTCTGATACCATAAATGTAGTGACCCGTTCCAGAATCACCTACTAGTTGAGAACTAAGCATGCAATTAACCTAATAACAATAATCAGAGATAACAGCGGAAAAGTCAACAAAATAATGGTTATACAACCCAATCGAAGTCTAGAATAACTCAAAATAAAATATCCAATACAACCATATCGAATCAAAATAATACCGATAAACTAAACCAACCAGCTACTCAACGTCCTCCTCCTGCTCCTCCTGAGCTGTCCAACCTGAGGCCTGCCCCGTGGGAATGGGGTGTCCAAGAATAAACAAAACCGAGGACGTGAGCGATAAGAACGCCCAGTACAAAAGTATGAGTATACAGACCTATATGAAATGCACATGCTATGATCATGATACCGGGGTAGTCAAGAAACAGGAGTCACAAAAGGATCTCAACAATGCTCAGTCTAGAGGCGCCAAGTGGATAGTGCCGCGCGGTCCAACCTCTGGGTCACTGCATCCACTACAAGACAGACGTGGACCTAAAATGTCCCGGACCACCGAAGCCCTCCCGACCCGTCGGCCACTGTGTACTCTCGGTGTCCATGCGTCCACAAGACAGGGCTGAGCGGCCCCAAGATATAGCTTATCTCGAAAGAGATACAGCTCAACAGTAAAGGCTATCTCGAAGGAGGTACGGCTCAACATGAAATGCAACGTGCAGTAATAAACGTGACATAATAGCATGCATCATATGACATATATCAATGCACCACATAATCATGCAACACATATAAGAATGTATACTCAACCAGGATATCTCGGATAGTACTTTCGTACCTCTATCACAGCAATCCTAATTCACTGGAACAACCAGACAACAGGTCTAATCCAAGCCTATTCATCAAGTGAAAACCATCACTAAACTTATCTACCAGACTTAACTAGATAATCCTGAGATAAATACTGATAAAATTCCAAACCTTCGTCCGTCGCTAGCCCGCTGATGCCGCTAGCTCCCAACTAGAGCACAGCTCTGCTACAAGACCAGCAGCTCCCCGCTAGTGCCCAAATCTCGGAACAAGACTAGAACCTGTCAGAAACGACTGAAATGCTATGGAATTCTCTGAATTGGCGAGTCAAAATGAGGAAATCCGACCACTATTTATAGGCCATGTTCGGATCGTCCGAACCCTCTTCGGAACGTCCGAACTCTTACGTGTCCATCGGCTCTTGACAGCTCATGATCGGATCCTCCGATCATACACTTCGGACCGTCCGAACATGCACGTGTCCAGCTGCTCTTGACACCTCATGATCGGATCCACCGAACCCACCTCGGACCTTCCGAACTCTTCGGTGCTTCCGAACCATCTTCGGTCCGTCCGATCATGACTCGGTCAAAATTACACATTAAACCTTCTTAATTACCATTACTCCGTTAATTACCCAATTTGGAATTCGGGCTACTACAGAATGTCAGAACTCATTTCTGATTGCACCCATCGGATCATGGTAAGAGCGTCTAGTAGCATCGTCCCATGATCCCCTAGGTATCACTGATAGTGCCTGCAAGAACCAGTCGATTATGATTAACGTACAGTACGGTCCCTTCATCTCATATATCCCGATCGAATCTGCAACCATTTGTTCATCGAGGGTTGCATATTAATTCGATAACTATGTGATAACTATAATAGTGGCATCGTGTGTACTATTTGGAGAACTCTTTCTCCAACGTACATCTCGTACTCTGGCCAGAGATTCCATACACTATTATTTCATTAGATCACATAGGATATCCACACCCGTAGGTGAGCGGTGAATCCGCGACTACAATGCACTGGCTCCTATATGTGTCGCAACTGTGCCCAACCTCGCCACATGATGACTCTCCTGGAGCCGGTAAACGTGTCAAAGCACAACCCTAGCATATAGAGCCTCAGTGTTGTCCCGGGTCGTAAGGACTAATGGTGTACAATCATAACCACGGACTTATCCTCTCGATGAATGATAACCACTTGGAAAGTCCGAGGGAGGGTTGTTCGGTATAATCATCAAATGACTACCCATCTGCATGTTTGGACATCTCCATGCCCTTACCAAGAAACACAGTGCACAACATCACAGATGCTAGTCTCGAACTCAAGCGACCTTTATCCATGTTTTAGGCGGCTGAATCGACTAGGAACGAATTTAGAATATGCAGTGTTTACAAATGAGTTTCAACATCGAATTACGATTCATTTGTATTAAAGCATAATCAAGGACTTTATCTATGCTATTTGCATCGGTATACATATAAAGTATAACAAGACCATATAAAGTTAAATTATATTAAAATAAAGATTGTTTATTTCACTTGAGTCAATAAATTCCCTAGCCAACGGTTGGCTTGTAGGGCATCTACTCTAACAATCTCCCACTTGCCCTAGAGCCAACTACCCTTAATCCCATTGCTTCGCGATGCTTTTCAAACAATGGTCCTGGCAAGGGCTTTATAAGTGGATCAGCAACATTATCTACAGAAGGGACTCTTTCAACTGATATGTCTCCTCTTCCCACCATCTCCCGTATGATGTGGAACTTCCTTAGCACATGTTTGGATCGCTGATGAGACCTTGGTTCCTTTGCTTGCGCAACGGCACCAGTGTTGTTCTAGTACAATGGGACTGGATCAACTCCATTAGTAATAATACCCAACTATTGGACAAAATTCCTCATCCAAACTACCTCTTTGGTTGCATCAAATGCAACAATGTATTCAGCTTCAGTGGTGGAATTCGCAACAGTTTCTTTCTTGGAACCTTTCCAAGAGACAACTACACCATATAGCATGAATACAAAACCAGAGGTCGATTTTGAATCATCTATGTCACATTGGAAGCTAGAATCTGTGTAGCCTTCCAATTTCAATTCTCCTAAGAATATCTTTCACGGCCTTCCAATGCATTGGACCAGGGTTCGCCTGATATCTGCTTGTAACACTCAAATCGTAAGCAACATCAGGACGTGTCGATATCATACCATATATGATACTACCAATAGCTGACGCATATGGAATACATGTCATCATCTCTATCTCTTCATCAGTTTTGGGACACATAACTATAGATAGAGTAATACCATGACACATTGGTAAGTATCTTCTCTTGGACTCTTCCATAGAGAATCGTTTTATAATGGTATCGATATAGGTGGCTTGGGTGAGTCCGAGCATCCTCTTTGATCTATCTCTATAGATCTGTATTCCCAATACGTAGGATGCTTCACCCATGTCTTTCATGGAGAATTTACTTGCTAACCATACTTTAGTTGATTACAATAATCCTACATCATTCCCCATGAGTAGGATATCATCAACATAAAGTAATAGGAATATCACTGCACTCTCACTAACTTTCTTGTACACGCATGGTTCCTCAGGATTCTTAGCAAAACCAAACTCTTTGATAGTGCTATCAAATCTGATGTTCCAACTCCTTGACGCCTGCTTGAGACCATATATTGATCTCTGAAATTTTGCATACCTTATGCTCACTTCATACTGATGTGTATCCCTCAGGTTGAGACATATAAGTTTCTTCTTTGATGTCTCCATTGAGGAATGCAGTCTATACATCCATTTTCCATATCTCATAGTCATACCATGATGCTATGGATAGTAGTAATCTAATGGACTTAAACATAGCAACTGGTGAAAAAATTTCCTCATAGTCAACTCTTGCCTTTCAGTATAATCTTTTGCAACCAGCTTTGCTTTGAAGGTCAATACCTTCCCATTCACCCCAAGTTTTCTTTTGTAGATCCATTTGCACCCTATGGGAACGATTCCCTCAGGTTGATCCACCAATGTCTAGACTTGGTTTGAATACATAGAGTCCATTTTTGACTGCATGGCTTCAAGCCATTTGGTTGAATCAGTATCAGATATTGCTTCCTTAAAGTTCATTCGATCATATCCAACACAAGACTAATCAAGGCCTTGTTCGTGAAGAAGCGTATATCTTGCAGGTGGTCTAATAACACTATCAGACCTTCTAGGAGCTTGTACTTCAACTACTGGTTCTTGGGAATTGGGTTCAACTTCTATAGTTGAGGGAGTATCTTGAATTTCTTCAAGTTCTATCATATTTCCTTTTCTATCTAATAGAAATTCCTTTTCCAAAAAAGTGGCATTTCTTGAAACAAATACTTTTGCTTCATTGAGATGATAGAAATAATATCCAACAGAATTCTTTGGATATCCTACAAAGTAGCACAAAGTGGATCTACTATCCAATTTGTCTCTCACTGTCTGCTTCACGTAAGCAAGACATCTCCAAATTCTCATGTAAGAATATTTGAGAGTTTTTCCCATCCATATCTCATATGGTGTTTTATCCACTGCTTTAGTATAAACATTATTCAACAACATTGCCGCAGTTTCAAGCGCAAAGCCTCAAAATGATTTAGGCAATTTAGTGAATCTCATCATTGATCGAACCATGTCCAACAAGGTTCGCTTACAATATTCAGAAACACCATTCAATTGTGGTGTTACTGGTGGAGTCCACTGTGTGAGAATCTCATTCTTTTTTAGATAACCCAAAATTCAGCACTTAAGTATTCTCCACCTCTATCAGATCGAAGTGTCTTAATACTTCTTTTCAGCTGATTTTCTACTTCAAATCTGAAATTTTGAACTTTTCTAATTCTTCAGATTTGTGTTTCATCATATAAACATACCAATACCTCGAATGGTCATCAGTAAAGGTAATGAAGTAGGATTGCCCATATTTTGTGCTAACACTTAGCGGGCCACAAACGTCTGTGTGGATTAAATCCAGTAGACCATGTGCACGTTCCACGTTTCCATTGAATGGAGTCTTGGTCAATTTTCCTTTTAGACAGGACTTACAAGTAGGTAGAGAATTTCTGTCTGACAAGTCAAACATGTTTTCTCCCACTAGCTTGTGCATCTTTCCTTGGGAAATATGACCTAGTCTAGCGTGCCATATTTGTGTGGGATTTGGATCATCTAACTATCTTTTGGTTTTTTTTGAAATAATGTTTACTTTGACATTCACCTATCATTTCCAGAATATTTCTGGCGCATATAATTTCTTATGTCTGGACTTCTTGCAGTGAAATAAATATGTTCTGACTTATCGGACTTTGTGGGCCCTTTAAGTGTTCTTCGGAGTTTGCCTCTTATTGGGTTTGTTTTTTCTTGTGAGGGGCGGACCATTTCTTTTCCTTACCTTGTGGGCCATTTTTCGTCTGACGAAAAGTCCATTAGAAAAACAATAATTTTCTATTTTATAGTGATCTCATAAGGTATAAACGTAATGACTAGCTCTTCAAGGCTATCATCTATCTTATTCAATTCACCATAACCCCGTCAAATGAGGAAGAGAAATACAACAAATTGATGTTATCCAGTAACTCGTTAGGAATCTCATATTCCAAGCCCACCACATTCTCAATAAGCCCAGTCATATGTACACCACGCTCATGGGCCAAAGCCCTATCTTGCATGCGTGTAGTCATGAGCTCCTTGAAAGTGGTGTGCATAGTTTTATGCACCATGCAACTCTTGCACGTGCATTCGAATGTCAGCAGCATTCAAAATTTCCTCAAACTGTCCCTACAGTTCATTTGACATAGAATCGAGCATGTTACACTTTAGCTTGTATACTATGGTCCTACCATCTTGCATGCTTTGTCAGTTCAGCAGGACTAACATTAGTATGTATGCCATTTTCTCCGAATTCAGAACAATTTTCTCAACCAGTCTTGAAAATTAGATTCGGTTAGCTTTTTAATAACAAAATTGGATTATGTGACGAAATCGAAAATATACTAATACGGAAACAGAATAATGGTTGCTGATTATTTTAAAATAATTTTAAGATATAAAATATGGATTTTATTTTATAAATCTCCCTCTCACTATTTTGACATTTTCACCACCCTCTGATGAAAAGGGGAAATCATATTTCCTCAGTGGGCACGTAGAGTCCAATTATCCAATTATAATCTCGAATAATATCAGCCAATTATAATTTCTAAAAGGTAGAGTCCAATTGCATCCCTATGCAACCTCCGCGTGTTTTGCCTCACGTTTAATAAGGACCCAATAATATGACGTCGTTTATTTTCGCGTGTCAAACCAACCCATCAATATTGAATTGTAGTAGATGGTCGCCATAAGTTCCCCCAATAATATGAGCCGAAGTCATGGGAGTTCCACTCAATTCACATCATATGTCCGGTAGAAGTCACAGCTTTCCGGCGTACAGGCCTCCCCAATAATATGAGCCAGACACTGTCCTGCGGGTAGCGATCAACATGCAACCACGGTTGATGGAAGGCAAGGAAAAATTAAACTCTTTTAATTTTTAATTTTCCGATTTGATATAAATTTTGAATCATATTCAAAATGAGGGATTTTAATTTTAAAATTGTCTCATCACTTTATTTTAAAAGTCGTGTGCCATGAGTTTGTATGTTTGCCGGATTCATGCAACTATATTATCTAATAATATACATACATGCATACTACTATATATCGCATATATATCATAATATGACATTCAACAATAAATAAGGATGATCGGTCGCCAAAACTATTAGATCCATGTGAGTCATACATGGATCCAGGTCCAACCTAGGTGAATGCATGAATGCAAATGCAATTATACAAGAGCTTCCAATATTTTACATGTCTTCATCTCGTTAATCGGGCCCAGCATCTTCCAGTCTTGATCTCCCACTATTTCTAATAATTACATTTAAATAGCCATGGCACATAAGGGATACATCTCATGGGGTGGGAACGGGCCATAAACCAGGCTCACTTTAATAATATCAAATATTAACAAAATGAATAAAAACAGTAAAATATCCTAACATACACCTAACACATTGGTCAAGCCTCTCGATCATCCTTCATGCATTTAATATCGAATATTAACATCAATTTGACTAAACAATTTAATTAATTGATAAATCATATATCTAATAATTTTATTACTAACCACCACAATTATTAAAAAATTTAATAAATTAAATAAACTCCTTTATTTAATTTCCAATTAAATCAATAATAATTGATTTCTTGTAAAAACTCATTTTTATCATAAATAATTAAAATCATATTCTAATTATTTATTTCACAAGAAAATTATTAATTTTCCAAAAATTAATTTCCAAAATAAAAATTGAATCAATTTTACCCAAAAATTTGAAAAATCAGAAAATCGCACCCCAGGCCCAAACAATTCAAGCTCATTATTCAGCGCGCTTCCCGAGACGCTCCCGGGCAGCCGCCCGCGCTGCCCGCACGCAGCCCGAACGTTTCGGGCAGTGGCGGCAGCCCCTGTGCGCGCCGGGCGCACAGGTGCGCGCGACGCAGCGCGGCGCGTGCGGACGTTCCACACGCCGCGCTAGCGCAGCCGTCGCGTCCGCACAGCGCGCTAGTGCGGCCGCCGAGCGCTGTGCGGACGCTCCGCACAGCGCGCGCGGCCGTTGCGAGCCCCCGTGCGCGGCCCTGCGCGCACGGGCTGCCCGGAACAGTTCCGGGCAGAAACGAAATTTTTATTTTATTTTTTCGAAAATCTGGAAAAATAAATTTTCATGGTGCCATAATTTTCTGAAAAATTTTCTTGTGTGGTTAGAAAAAAAAAATTATTCAATATCAAAACCATACGATCTAGAAAAAAAACTTGGCTCTGATACCACTGTTGGATCTCGGTTTTCTACACGCCCAAACGCAGCGGAAGTTTAAACTTTTTATTTATTTTTGACAATCAAAATATATTTTGTTTTGGGCGCTCGTATGATTTTAACAAAAACATTCATAGGGAGTTGAAAATTATACCTTTGTGAATTAAATCACTTGGCTCCAACTAATCCGGTAAGGACGGATTAGCTCTTGATGAATCCCTACGAACTTTTTTCGATTCTTCTAATTAGGTTTACGACTAGAAGATTTGTTCCTCTTCTAAATTGCACTAGAAATTTAGAAGAACTTTTACGTAGAGAAAAATATTTTTGAGAGATGATTCAAATCTCTTTTCTTGAAATAGTGACCAAAATTATTTGGAGGATTTTTTTGAAAGTCTTTCAGGTGAATCACCAACAAATTCAAGACATGGAGGCTAGGCTATTATTTCTTTTATTTCCTTAAAAAGAAACTTAACCTAAATTTCATAATTAACATTAATGTGCTTGATTAATTAATTGGGCTAGTCCAACTAGTTTAATTAATTAATCAAAGTCCATTACTAACTTTAATTATTTAATATGTTGGACTTGTACTCCTACAAGCCCATTAAACATATTCTCATTATATTTAATTTAATAATTAATAAACTCAACTTTTGAGTTTAATAAATTAAATTAATTATAAATTCAACATTTGAATTTATTATATAAATTGTAAATTCAACTCTTTGAATTTTATCACCTCCAAAATTTAATATTTAATAAACCCAACTTTTGAGTTTAATAAATTAAATTATCAAATTTTATAAATTCAACTCCTTGAATTTATTCTGTCCAAATTTCATAAATTCAACTCCTTGAATTTACTATATCATAATAGAAATTCAAATCCTTGAATTTATTTTCTCAACAGGAACAAACAATCCAGTACTTGTGTGACCCTCAATGGTTCAGGGATACAATTAGCCGTGAGTTCACAACTCTTTGTGATTCAGGACATAATCTTTTATTCGGGCTTACCCTAGTTAGCCCCATTCTTTTCATCAACACCTTGATTAAGAATGTCAGAACTCACTTCTGATTGCACCCATCGGATCATGGTAAGAGCGTCTAGTAGCATCGCCCCATGATCCCATAGGTATCACTCATAGTGCCTGCAAGAACCAGTCGATTATGATTAACGTACAGTACGGTCCCTTCATCTCATATATCCCGATCAAATCTGCAACCATTGGTTCATCGAGGGTTGCATATTAATTCGATAACTATGTGATAACTATAATAGTGGCATCGCGTGTACTATTTAGAGAACTCTTTCTCCAACGTACATCTCGTACTCTGGCCAGAGATTCCATGCACTATTATTTCATTAGGTCACATAGGATATCCACACCCGTAGGTGAACGGTGAATCCGCGACTACAATGCACTGGCTCCTATATGTGTCGCAACTGTGCCCAACTCGCCACCTGATGACTCTCCTGGAGCCGGTAAACGTGTCAAAGCACAGCCCTAGCATATAGAGCCTCAGTGTTGTCCCGGGTCGTAAGGACTAATGGTGTACAATCATAACCACGGACTTATCCTCTCGATGAATGATAACTACTTGGAAAGTCCGAGGGAGGGTTGTTCGGTATAATCATCATATGACTACCCATCTGCATATTTGGACATCTCCATGCCCTTACCAAGAAACGCAGTACACAACATCACATATGCTAGTCTCGAGCTCAAGCGACCTTTATCCATGTTTTAGGCGGCTGAATCGACTAGGAACGAATTTAGAATATGAAGTGTTTACAAATGAGTTTCAACATTGAATTACGATTCATTTGTATTAAAGCATAATCAGAGACTTTATCTATGCTGTTTGCATGGGTATACAGATAAAGTATAACAAGACCATATGAAGTTAAATTATATTAAAATAAAGATTGTTTATTTCACTTGAGTCAATAAATTCCCTAGCCAACCGGTGGCTTGCAGGACATCTACTCTAACATAGTTGAACTTAAATCTGAAGTTGATGCTAGATTTAGTGATGATGATGGTATTCCATTAGTTGATGAGTCGGAGGATGTTAAACAATGTATAATGGAAGCTGAATCATTAGGTGGAGGAGCAATTATTGTACATACATTTATTGAGGGACAAAATGTTTCATTTGTTCAGTTGAATCCACATGTGCTTGAGGATCAATTGATGTCTATGAATGAATTGAGTGGGAAGAAATATGATACGGTCGAAAGAAAGAGAGAACAAAAGAGTGAGATGGCCATAAAAAAGAAAAAAGAGATAAAAGAAAAAGAAAAAGGGGCCAAAAGAAAAGAAAAAGAAATTAAAGGCCTAAAAGAATGAAAAGAGTGAGGTAGAGAGTTACTTATTCTTGAATAGACCATTTCATGTACCTTTGTACAAAATGGTTTATCCATATTGTGATGATATAGCCGGTTCAACTCCGAGCATTGCCATTTCTTATTTGCAGGATCTTGGAGCTGTCATGACGAGGAGGCAAATGGGTCTTGTTGAAGGGAGAACCCGATGGGCTGAGCCGCACGAATGCAAGCGCGATCGCAAGGAGGTAAGGTTAGTAGCCAACGCAACGACTATGAGGTATGAGCTATTTCCCCCTAGTAATTATTTGAGTTTTAGTTTTTATGGGTTTGATATTAGTGAGGAACCACATGCTTTAAGTTTAGATATTATTGATGGTGATCCTTCACAATTTGTCAAATTGATGAGTCTTTGTTATAACAATGAATTGTATGCATTGTGTTCAAATCTTTGTGATGAGTTAAATGTTTACATGGGTAGTACGCCTAGTGTGTTCTATTTGCATGATTCCAACGTGTTTGATGAAGACTTTGGGAAGAGCATGAATGAATATATGAATTTCTTTGTTCATGATGAATAAATTTTTAAGGAGATTAAATTGTTCATGTTATGCTCATTTTATGAGTTACCCGCTAGTGATGCATAATGTTATGATTTCATTATTGATAAGATGCATGAATTTCTATGTTGGTTACATATGAAGAGGTATATCGAAGGTGTTGTGACGAGGGTCTTGCATGTATGAAGATAGCAACTAGGCTAGGGTGTGACACCTCGACCCAATTACAATAAAATACAGCGGAATTTAAAATTTTCTTTCAAATGGAAGGAGTTTCAAAATACATTACCACAAAATGTTTAAAGGTAACTACATGATCATTTGAATGATATAACAAAAATACAAAATATCATTCCTATGATCATGTTCCACAAATGCTTGCAAAATAACATCTTCCTTCCAAATTCATATGCATATGACTCCGGGCCACAATCAACGTCCTGGTCCGTCACTCTTAGCTGCATCACATGAAATAACTGAAATGAGTATAAAACTCAGCAAGTGGAACTCTTACATAACAATGAACATAACATACTCTAAAATCATAACTTTGAAAACATAAATACCATCAACTCTGAAATAAATATCATAGCAATAGCATAGCAATAAGATGATATTTCTCTTTACTCTGGTTGGATTGATATCAATAGTATCTCTGGCTCTGGTGCTCGTATCCCTATCGATATAAACCGATAACTCTGAGGGATATAAGCCTATGGTCGTTGATCAACTAATTGCATGCAATCTCTGACTATGTATCTATCAATCCAATAAAATATTTGAAACTCTCTCTTGGCATTTAAACAAACACTTTGCATACTCTTTCTTTTCTCTTGTATTCCCTTTTCATAATTGAGACATTAAATTGTCTCCAATATACATAACAATGAAATCAATACATACTCAAGAATCAAATGAAGGGAATAGCATATTAAAACCTTTGGAATACCATACATATATTATCATGTGAGCACAAGAATGAAATTCCACTTACAACCACTTGAAACACTTGAATCTAAGCTCTTGGTACACCACCTACAACATTAATCCATAAATAAAACCATCAACATCTCAATAATCAAACACCCATGACAATTAACCCATAAATCCAACTCATCCAATATACCCATATCATATCTCTTCCAATACCAAGAAATAACTAAACCAAAAGACTTACCTTAGTTCCTTGAACAACCAAGAACCTTGATCTCAACTCAAATCACCAACTAAATCCAAGAATCAAAGGTAGGAAATGAAAGAAATGAAGGAAACCCTAGTCTCCAAGGAGAGAAAAACGAAAAAGAGGAAAGAGAAATGAGGAAAAGTGAACCAATCATCCAAATAAGTCACTTAAAACCTCGAGCTGTGCGTGACCGCGGGTGCACTCCTACCAATACCGCGGGTGCGCTGAGCTCACGGCCAACCACTCAAAATTCTAAAAACAGCGACCGCGGGTGCGCTCTTATCCTGACCGTGGGTGCGGTGCATCACCACGGGTGCGGTGTCCTCTCTACCGCAGGTGCGGTGTTGCTACGGCAATTCTCCCCAAAATCATGAATTACGACCGCGGGTGCGGTCCTGCACTGAGCGCGGGTGCGGTCTGGTCACGGCCAAGAACAATACCAAAGCAACTAAAATCGAACCGAGGCGCTGAAACAAAACAACTACTAACAACGAACGCCAACAAGGCCACAAAACAATAATAACTAACCATGCTATAACCCATAAACACAACTCTTAACATCTAAATCAAATAACCCAATAAACATATTAGACTTAAACCGTACCGTACACCAGGCTCGGCTATTACAATCTCCAATCCTTAAGGGAATTTCGCCCTCGAAATTGACGTCACTGCACGAACAACTCAGGATACTTCTCTCTCATCTCCTCCCCTGGTTCCCACGTGGCCTCTTCGATCAAATGATTCCTCCAAAGGACTTTAACAATGCCGATCTCTTTGTTCCTCAAAACTCTGACTTTGCGATCCAGAATCTGGACCGGAACCTCTTGGTAGGTCAAATTCGGCGTCAAATCCAATGGCTCGTGGTGAAGAACATGGGAAGGATTCGCAATATACTTCCTGAGCATCGATATAACTCTATCAAGATCTGGCGGTAGGGCTAACCTGTAGGCTCGATCACCAACTCTGTCCAAAATCTCAAATGGGCCAATGAATCTCGGACTCAACTTACCCTTCTTGCCAAATCGCATCACACCCTTGAGAGGTGCAATCTTCAAAAACACATGGTCGCCAACCTCAAACTGCAACGGTCTGCGACGCACATCTGCATAGCTCTTCTGCCTCGACTGCGCAGTCTTCATCCTCTCACTGATAACGGCAACAACATCGGCTGTCTGTTGGACCAACTCTGGACCCAACATCTTTCTCTCGCCAACCTCATCCCAAAACAAGGGAGATCTACACTTCCTGCCATAAAGTGCCTGATACGGTGCCATGCCAATCGTTGCTTGGTAGCTATTATTGTACGTGAACTCCACAAGAGGCAATTTGGAATCCCAGCTACCTGGATAATCAATAGTACAAGCTCTGAGCATATCCTCTAGAACCTGAATAACTCTCTCTGATTGACCGTCGCTCTGGGGATGATAAGCTGTACTAAACGCTAACTGTGAACCCATAGCTCTGTGCAAACTCTTCCAAAACTCTGAAGTAAATCTGGGGTCACGATCAGACACGATCGACACTGGAACACCATGAAGTCTAACGATTTCAGCTACGTACTCTTCGGCATACTGATTCATAGAGTACGTCGTCTTGACTGGAAGAAAGTGCGTTGACTTGGTCAACCGATCAACAATAACCCAAATGGAGTTAAAACCCTTCTGCGTCCTAGGAAGACCAGTCACAAAATCCATCGTAATATGCTCCCATTTCCACTGAGGAATCGGCAATGATAGCTATGTCCTAGCAGGTCTCTGGGGCTCAATCTTCACCTGCTGACAAGTTAGGCACTGAGAAATAAACATGGCAATATCTTTCTTCATACCTGGCCACCAATAGAGTCTACCAAGATCCTGATACATCTTAGTGCTGCCTGGATGTATCGAATATGGCGCGGTATGAGCCTCTGTCAAGACGTCTCGCCGAATATCATCACTAGCGGGAACACAAATACGGCCTCTGAAAGTCACCAAACCATCTCCATTCAATCCAAACTCTGAGTTACCTTTCTCCTCTGCTCTAGCTCTCAACTCTGTCAACTGAACATCAACAGTCTTCTCTCTACGGATCCTGTCCGTCAAGGTAGCCCGAATGACCAACGCTGAAAAGCGAGCAATGGTCCCCGGAATCACTAAATCAATCTCCTCTCGCTGCAAATCTATCAACAACGGCCTCTGAAATAAAGAACTCAAAGAAGAACTCGACTTACGGCTCAAAGCATCAGCGACTACATTCGCCTTCCCCGGGTGGTAACTGATCGTCACGTCATAGTCTTTAACAAGCTCTAACCACCGCCTCTGTCGCATATTGAGCTCTTTCTGGGAAAACAGATACTTCAAGCTCTTGTGGTCCGTGAAAATCTCACACTTTTCGCCATATAAATAATGTCTCCAAATCTTCAAGGTGAAAACCACAGCTGCTAGCTCCAAATCATGCGTCGGATAATTCTTCTCATAGTCTTTCAACTGGCGAGAAGCATAGGCTATGACCTTACCACGCTGCATCAACACTGCACCAAGACCCTTCTTCGATGCATCAGTATACACAACAAAATTCTCTGAACCACTGGGCAATGAAAGAACATGAGCTGTCGTCAACTTCTCCTTCAACTCTTGGAATGCACTCTGACAATCATTGGACCACTCGAACTTCACAGTCTTCCTCGTCAGATTGGACAATGGCAGGGCAATCTTGGAAAAGCCTGAAATGAAACGACGATAATAACCTGCCAACCCAAGGAAACTGCGTACCTCAGATACAGTGGTAGGAATAGGCAACTTCTGAACCGCCTCAATCTTCGTAGGATCAACAGCTATGCCATCCTTTGAAACAACATGGCCTAGAAAAGAAATCTGCTCCAACCAGAACTCACATTTCTTCAGCTTAGCAAACAACCTCCTCTCTCTCAACAACTGAAGAACAACTCTGAGATGCTCTGAATGAAGCTCTCTGGTCTTGGAATAGATCAAGATAGCGTCGATGAAAACAATGACGAAGCTATCCAAATAAGACTTGAACACACGGTTCATCAGGTCCATAAAGACTGAAGGGGCATTGGTCAGACCAAAAGACATCACAAGAAATTCGTAATGACCATACCTGGTCCGAAACGCCGTCTTAGGGATATCAGACTCCCTAACTTTCAACTAATAATAGCCCGATCGAAGATCAATCTTCGAAAATACTGTAGCCCCATGCAGCTGATCAAACAAATCATCTATCCGTGGCAACGGATACTTATTCTTGATAGTTACTTTGTTGAGCTCTCTGTAGTCAATACACAGCCGCAACGACCCATCTTTCTTCTTGACAAAAAGAACCGGAGCTCCCCAAGGCGAAGAACTCGGTCGAATAAAACCCTTGTCTAAAAGATCCTGCAACTGCGCTTTCAACTCCTTCATCTCGGTAGGGGCCATCCTATACGGAGCCCTAGAAATAGGAACCATACCTGGAGCTAGATCAATCACAAACTCAACATCCCTGTCCGGCGGCAAACCCGGCACATCATCCTCAAAAACATCAGCGAACTCTCTCACCACATCAATATCATCAATATTCAACTTAGCCATTTTATTCACATCAACAACAGAAGCCAGAAACCCCTCACAACCTCTACACAACAACTTCTCAGCCTCAAGACAAGAAATAAAAGGAAGGACCAGCGAAGTACCTGCACTGGCGAGCAAACCTTCCCTATTGCCATCATCTGCAAAAGTCACCGTCTTAGCAATGCAATCAATCACTGCACGATAGGTCGATAGATAGTCCATGCCAAGAATAACATCAAAGGCAACCATCGGGATAACAATCAAATCAGCACAAACCACTCGCTCATCAATACGAACAGAGCACGCAAATACAATAGACGTCGGGCACAACACGTCCCCCGAAGGCAATACAACATTCAACTGGAGGGGAAGAATGGAAGGAACTATACACAAAGATCTCAAAAATTATTCAGACATAAAAGAATGAGTAGCACCAGTATCAATCAATGTCGTAGCTACTCTGCCTGAAATTAAAATAGTGCTAGAGATCACAGAAGAATCATGGTTTATACCTTCCTTTGTCATGGTAAAGATGTGTCCCTGCACCTTCTCTTGGCCCGCTCCTCTTGGACAATCTCTGGCAATATGGCCTGCAGTGCCACATCGATAGCAAGAATGGGTACCAAACCTGCACTCTCCCCGATGATGTCTGCCGCATTTGGGACACAAAGGCTTATCTGAATCAGCTAGAGCTGCTGGTGGTTTAGGACTCGGCTCCATCTTGCCTTTCCCCTTGAAACGATCCTTGCCTCGCTGAATCAGACCTTGACCCTCTGAGCAATGGCCTGATGCCTCGCTTGCCTCTCCCTAGCAATGTCTTTCTCGTCCTGCTCAGCCAACAAAGCCTTGGACACAATCTCTTTGAAAGTCACAGCTTTAGACATGTTGATATCCCTCCGAATCTCTGCTCTAAGGCCTCGAATGAAATGAGCGCCTTTATCTTTGTCGTTGGAAGCAATATACGGGGCAAATAGACAACCCTCCTCAAACTTCAAGATATACTCATCCACATTCATGCCTCCCTGTCGAAGCTCCAGAAACTCAGTCACCTTCCGTGCTCGGAGAGCATCTGGGAAATACTTGTCGTAGAACAGATCAGTGAACTCTGACCACTTCAATGCTGGAACGTCAACACCAACCTTCGTAGCATTCCACCAAATGCGTGCAGCTTTAACCAACATGAACACTGCACAACTGATTCTGTCCTTGTCCGCATAGTTGAGATGATCAAAGATATCTTCAAGAGCTTTGACCCACTCTACTGCTACCAACGGATCAGTGCTCCCTTCAAACTCTGGCGGATCCATCCTCTTGAAAGTAGTAAAGATGCCATCAGTACCAACTGGTTGAACTACAGGAACTCTACCTTGACCTCTACCTTGACCTACTCCTTGCAATCGAAGCAACTGCTGGATTTGTTCGCTATGAACCTTGGCTTGCTCCTTCAACAACTTGCCGAACTCATCGACAACTCTAGAAGAAGAACTATCCTCACCCTCTACGGCTTTCCTCTTAGGAGGCATAACTCCTACAATGTGCTCACACAACACAAATCAATAGATAACAATGAATAGATGTAGAAGAAGACATACCCGGACAATTGAAAGTAGACGAAGTCATATGCATTGGTCCGAAGAACGATGCTCTGATACCACTAAATGTGACACCTCGACCCAATTACAATAAAATACAGCGGAATTTAAAATTTTCTTTCAAATGGAAGGAGTTTCAAAATACATTACCACAAAATGTTTAAAGATAACTACATGATCATTCAAATGATATAACAAAAATACAAAATATCATTCCTATGATCATGTTCCACAAATGCTTGCAAAATAACATCTTCCTTCCAACTTCGTATGCATATGACTCCAGGCCACAATCAACGTCCTGGTACGTCACTCTTAGCTGCATCACATGAAATAACTGAAATGAGTATAAAACTCAGCAAGCGGAACTCTTACATAACAATGAACATAACATACTCTAAAATCATAACTTTGAAAACATAAATACCATCAACTCTGAAATAAATATCATAGCAATAAGATGATATTTCTCTTTACTCTGGTTGGATTGATATCAATAGTATCTCTGGCTCTGGTGCTCGTATCCCTATCGATATAAACCGATAACTCTGAGGGATATAAGCCTATGGTCGTTGATCAACTAATTGCATGCAATCTCTGATTATGTCTCTATCAATCTAATAAAACATTTGAAACTCTCTCTTGGCATTTTTAAACAAACACTTTGCATACTCTTCCTTTTCTCTTGTATTCCCTTTTCATAATTGAGACATTAAATTGTCTCCAACATACATAACAATGAAATCAATACATACTCAAGAATCAAATGAAGGGAATAGCATATTAAAACCTTTGGAATACCATACATATATTATCATGTGAGCACAAGAATGAAATTCCACTTACAACCACTTGAAACACTTGAATCTAAGCTCTTGGTACACCACCTACAACAATAATCCATAAATAAAACCATCAACATCTCAATAATCAAACACCCATGACAATTAACCCATAAATCCAACTCATTCAATATACCCATATCATATCTCTTCCAATACCAAGAAATAACTAAACCAAAAGACTTACCTTAGTTCCTTGAACAACCAAGAACCTTGATCTCAACTCAAATCACCAACTAAATCCAAGAATCAAAGGTAGGAAATGAAAGAAATGAAGGAAACCCTAGTCTCCAAGGAGAGAAAAACGAAAAAGAGGAAAGAGAAATGAGGAAAAGTGAACCAATCATCCAAATAAGTCACTTAAAAACTCGAGCTGTGCGCGACCGCGGGTGCGCTCCTACCAATACCGCGGGTGCGCTGAGCTCACGGCCAACCACTCAAAATTCTAAAAACAGCGACCGCGGGTGCGGTGCATCACCGCGGGTGCGGTGTCCTCTCTACCATGGGTGCGGTGTTGCTACGGTAATTCTCCCCAAAATCATGAATTACGACCGCGGGTGCGGTCCTGCACTGAGCGCGGGTGCGGTCTGGTCACGGCCAAGAACAATACCAAAGCAACTAAAATCGAACCGAGGCGCTGAAACAAAACAACTACTAACAACGAACGCCAACAAGGCCACAAAACAATAATAACTAACCATTCTATAACCCATAAACACAACTCTTAACATCTAAATCAAATAACCCAATAAACATATTAGACTTAAACCGTACCGTACACCAGGCTCGGCTATTACATAGGGTTTTATGACATGCATGACTTAATTCTTAGTCCTAGTAAGCAATATACTTACATTTGTATGATACTTGCTTTGGTGTTAACTAGGTCTAAGAAGGGGAGGAATTTAATTTTTGTGATACTTAATGATATATTATCATTTGGTGTGTGGTGAAGTTGATGAGTTTATAGGAAAGGCAACAATGATGTTTGGATTTCCAGTGCTGAAGGAGAGAGCAAATGATAAAGTCTACAAACTTGAGCTTAAAGGTAAGCATGTTGATAATATCATCCTTGTTATTACTAACTTGCTTCGTTTTTGTGTAGGAGGACAAGATTTGAGGACAAATCTTTTTGAAGAAAGGGAGTATGATATGAATCTGGCCGGGCATGGCGTTCAAAGGATCGGTAGGAGGATTCGTGATGCATGGGAGTGTGTTCGGAGGCCAAAGGAATATTATTCAAGCATTGTTGAAGACGGCCGAGCGTACATGGATGTGCACACGGACCTGCACACGGGGTCCGTGCCCTTTACAGTCAAGGATGAAGAATTCCAGTGTCTACACGGACCCGAGCACGGACCAGTACACGGGGTCTGTGTCCTATGATATTTGCGAAGACCGAGTGTACACGGATCCGTACACGGAGGTGGACACGAGGTCCGTGCCCCTTGTTTCCAGCTGAAGGTGATTTCCCGAGAGTAACGGACCCGTACACGGAGGCCTACACGGGGTCCGTGTTTGAGACGGCTGAGCGAGAATATTTTCCTTCTTTAGAGTTTTAACTTTTTGGGTAACTAGATTTGTGATATCTTTTCATTATTAAAAAGTGTTTGGACGAAATTTGAGACACAATTGACATATTATTGAAATTTTTATCAAGTTTAGAGTTTTCTCTCAAACTTTTTCAAAGCTTCGCTTTGTAACCAAAATCAAACTTATCAAAGTTTTTAACTTTGTTGCGTTTGTCGATCGTGCTTGTGCGGATTGTCCTAGACTCGTTCTTTGAAGGTTCATTATAGTTTTCGATTGTTTATTTCGTGATTATTGTTTCTAAACTTTTCATATTTTAGAGGTGAAAATCACAACACACACTTGATTCAAAAGATCGGGACAACACATCGATCCTTGTTCGATATTAAATTGAAGGCGCAATTCATATTTAATCGTGTTTGCTTTTTATTCGTACGTGGATTCGTATCATTATATGATGGTGTATCATTTAACTTTTACAAAACAAAGTAAGTGTCTGAGCAGATCATTTATGTGTATACATGTAGTGAGTGCTATCACATAGAAGAAGAAAAAATTGGCTTCATTGCAAAGTAGATAGCCTTTCTACCATTTTACATCAAGGATTAGCACCTGGGAAGAGACGCGCAATGAGGGCAACTTTGTAAATGAAAGATTCGATAGTTATACCATGCAAATGAATCTGCGGCGATAAAATGTCTGATCTGTTAGAGTAGATGCCCTACAAGCCAACGGTTGGCTAGGGATTTTATTGATTCATCTGTAATAAACAATCTTTATTTTGATATAATTTAACTTTTAATGGTTTCGTTATACTTTATCTGTATTCTCATGCAATCAGCATAGATAAAGTCCTTGATTATGCTTTAATACAAATGAATCGTAATTCGATATTAAAACTCATTTGTAAACACTGCATATTCTAAATTCGTTCCTAGTCGATTCAGCCGCCTAAAACATGGATAAAGGTCGCTTGAGCTCGAGACTAGCATCTGTGATGTTGTGTACTGCGTTTCTTGGTAAGGGCATTGAGATGTCCAACCATGCAGATGGGTAGTCATATGATGATTATATCGAACAACCCTCCCTCGGACTTTCCAAGTAGTTATCATTCATCGAGATGATAAGTCCATGGTTATGATTGTACACTATTAGTCCTTACGACCCGGGACAACACTGAGGCTCTTTATGCTAGGGCAGTGCTTTGACTCGTTTACCGGCTCCAGGAGAGTCATCAGGTGGCGAGGTTGGGTATAGTTGCGACACATATAGGAGCCAGTGCATTGTAGTCGGGGATTCACCGCTCACCTGCGGGTGTGGATATCCTATGTGATCTGATGTAATAATAATGCATGGAATCTCTGGCCAGAGTATGAGATGTACTTTGGAGAAGGAGTTCTCCAATAGTACATGTTGTGTCACTATTATAGTTATCACATAGTTATCGAATTAATATGCAACCCTCGATGAACCAATGGTTGCAGATTCGATCGGGATATATGAGATGAAGGGACCGTACTGTACATTAATCATAATCGACTGGTTTTTGCAGACACTATCAGTGATGCCTAGGGGATCATGGGGCGATGCTACTAGACGCTCTTACCATGATCCGATGGGTGCAATCAGAAATGAGTTCTGACATTCTTGATCAAGGTGTTGTTGAAAAGAATGGGGCTAACTAGGGTAAGCCCGAATAAAGGATTCTGTCCTAAATCACAAAGAGTTGTGAACCCACGGCTAGCTGTATCCCTGAACCATTGAGGGTCACACAAGTACTGGAATGTTTGTTCTCGTTGAGATAATAAATTCAAGAATTTGAATTTATATTATATAATATATTAAAGGAGTTGAATTTATGATAATTAAATTTTGAGAGAATAAATTCAAGGAGTTGAATTTATAAAATTTGATAATTTAATTTATTAAACTCAAACGTTGGGTTTATTAAATATTAATTTTGGAGGTGATAAAAATTCAAGGAGTTGAATTTATAATTCAAATAATAAATTCAAATGTTGAATTTATAATTTATTTAATTTATTAAGCTCAAAAGTTGAGTTGATTAATTAATAAACTAAGTGTGAGGCCCGGGGTCGAAGAGGGCGGGGGTTATCGTCGGTGCCATCAGTTGCACGGACAATGAGCGGCTGCTGGCAGGCTTCTAGGTGGAGGGAACATGAATGAACCGGCCCACACGGGAATGAGAGGGATTCCGAGACTGTTCAATGTAATGGACTGTATAGTTGAAGAGGGATTAAAAGATTTGATTTGTACTACTCATATCACGAAGGTGCATCTTCTTTTCGTTAGCTCATCACATAAGAACTCCAAAGTTAAGCGTGCTTGACTTGGGGCAATTTTGGGATGGGTGACCTCCTGGGAAGTTTCTCAGGGTGCGTGTGAGAGGACATCAGCACGCTGGAAAGACCCGTCTTGATACAGTGAGGACAATCATCAAATCTGGGGCGTTACACTAAATATGGTGGATAATATGTTTAATGGGCTTGTAGGGATACAAGTCCAACATATTAAATTATTAAAGTTTTAATGAGATTTGATTAAATTAATTAAACTAGGGACTAGACCAATTAATTAAATGAAACCCATTAATTTTAATTATGTAATTAGGCTATAATTTAATTATAAATAAGACATGCAAAGAAAAAACCTAGCCAAGCACCACATGATTTTCGAGGATCACACCTCTAAAAGAATAAAAAATCGGCCACTTCCTCTTGAAGAATGTTTGAGCCGCCTCTCAAATTTAGTGCAAATTAGAAAAGGAACATATCTTCTAGTCGTGGACTTGATTCGAAGATTGAAGAAAGAAGTCTCTTTAAGAAAGTTCGTAGGGATTATCAAGAGCTATCTCCGCTAACCCCGGAATAGTTGGAGCCGTGTGAATCGTTCACCAAATGTATAAAATTTCAACACCCTATGAATGTTGTTGTTAAAATCATACGAGCGCCCAATGCAAAACATATTTTGATTGTCAAAATAAATAAAAAATTTTAAACTTCCGCTGCGTTTGGGTGTGTAGAAAACCGAGATCCAACATGATCCTCTTGGTGGCCATGGGCTTCAGGATTTCGCCTTCCATTCTTGCTGCCACATCAGACAAGGCACGTTCAACAGGAGGCCTCGTTCTCCACTCGACTAAAGTATTCCAGTGTGTATCATTACTTCTGATCCCTCTTTCAAGTTCCAAATGGAAGCGAATTATGGGTAATGCTCTGATCCTTTCCTTGAGAGATCTCAAAGAAGAATTGGGATCGGCTTTTGAGTTGAGATAGCACCGCAATATTCTTTCAAGAAACGCTATTCTAATGCTCAAAGAGCTAGAAGGATGCGTCAGTTTCTCATAGTTTGGCCAGATGTAGCATTTATTAGGCAATTATTTGATTGAATCCTCGGAGGAAATGCAGAAGGTTGTTGATCTTTGTATGCAACAACAGAAGCAGATCCCATTATAGCAAATGGTTGGTAAAGCTGAGCATGAATCTGACCGAATAGATACAACCCTCTTCCCTTTCCTATAGGCGAAACTACCATAAAAGTTGATTACGGTTAGGAGTAAGAAATATGGAAATTTCTTCCACACTTTTCGCTTCTAAACTGATGCCTTCACCAACTGATATTCGCCTTAGACCAGAGTGTGAAGCGTTTGACTGCAATACAGTGGCGATAAAACAAACTAATTACAAACACTTATAAAATCGCAAGCATTCAGATTTCAGGACCAATTTAAGGTTACATTTTCGAATGGTTAGTTCCAAATTTACTTCAATAGCCCAAATGTAGCATAAATATGATTCAGAATGCCTGATCTCGATGATAGAAAATGGAAATTGAACCAAACTACTAAAGCCCATAAACAATTCTCACCTACAACAAGAGGTGGCGATATTCACCACCATGTGCCAGAAAATTTTAAATTGGCTTCCTAGGCCTCGTGCTAATATTTCAAAAGAAAATATACTGCTATTTAAAAATTGAAAATTTAAACAATAATCCTAGTAATAGCACTTGTTCAACAAGTCAATAAATTGGAAAACTGATTGATCACTTGCTTCATAACAAACTCATATGTGGATTTTGATGACACTGTGAAGCCCAAGACGAATTAACTTCAGAATGCGGACACCTGTAACAGAGGGTCTTACACCCCATCATTTAAGAGAATAGTCATCAAAGAACTAATGATTGGTTCATATGTTCTCATAACTCAAACAAAAACACCTCCAGCATCAACGCACATCCAAATCTATGCTTGGTTTGGACTCCACTACACTCCATTGGCTACACATTTCTTGTTAGAGATAAATGCATTTGAACACAGAGTCAATGGCTTTAAGATCAAGAATTAAATACTTATCCAAATTAACTGCCCGGTAAACTCGGTTGGGAATAAATATAGAAAGTGGACTAGGTCAAGTTATAGTAAATGGAAGATGAGTTCACGTATCGATCCCATAGAGCCTATTATTTAAGTACTAAGATTTAAATTATTCGATTTAATCTAAGCAAACGATAACGAGTGATTTGTAGATAATTTAAACTAATTAAATTAAACTAAATTATGCTAAATTAATAACTAAGATCAAATCTGCTGAACATGTTGGAACTTGGAGATTTTCAATTTCAACAAAATGACCGGGAACACACAACAGTACCAAACCTTGATTATTGTCGCGCATCGGAATTATTTAACCACAGATTATTCGATGTCACAATGAAATTCTCTAATTTAACTATAAATCTATTTCTGGAATTTATAATCCTATTTTCATTTAACAGTCCAATTATTTCTAATTGAATTTATTTAAACAAAAACGCATTATTTAATGATGGAATCACAGCTGTCGCCTAAAATCGCACATTGAAACCGAATACTATTTTTAATCGGTTTAACCGTGTGTTGATTAATATTTTTGAAGCTAAATTTCATCTATTCCTTTTCGAGTCAAGATCGAACAACGAACATGTAAATAATTGGCCAAATTAAATGCAAGTAAATTACGCAAACATTAATCAATAGCATAAAATTAATTCATAAATAAAATAATCCAATGAATGAACAAAATCAATAGTTTGTTCCTATCGTGGTCCTGATCACAATAAAAATACTCCATAAATTCAAAACTAGAAGAAAATATAACATTCGAATTCATGATTGAAACTAATAAAATAAAGGAGGAGAAAATCCCAGCGATGACGCGCGAATCTTGCGTGTGAAGTGCGTTTTATTACCCTTTTCTCCCAATCCCTAGCCATCTTCAAAGTGTCAAAAGTCTCAAAAAAAGTCCCCAATATCTTAGGTTTTCCTCTTTTATATTTTTCTTCCAAAAAGCCCAGGCAAACATGTTATTTTCAAGACCATAATTAATATCTTCCCAAAATTTACAAAAATGTGCGCCAAATCTTAAGCTGATATCAAATGGCACGGACCCCTTGTAAACTTTAGGGTCAGGGTCCATTCCTATTCGCTGCAAAATTCTGTCCGGAAAACCATAGACACAGACCATGTGTAAGGATCCGGAGTAGGGTCCGCGTAGACTCTGTAATTTTCATTCTCGGAAGATAATGGACACGACCCCGGGTACAGGTCCGGATTGGGGTTCGTGTAGAGTCTGTAGTTCTGCTCTTTGGGCTTCTATGACGCGGATCCTTACACGGGGTCAATGTAGGGGTCTGTGTCAGCTCTTTGTGCTAATTCCTATTTTTCTGGATGTTTCTGACATGGAATTGCGAAGCTTGACTTTCTTTCTCTTTCGTTGGCTTTTATCACTTCTTGGTCAAACATGCAAATAGCAATAATAAAACGAATTAAGCGCAAAACTCGGAATAAAAATACCACATAGGCACGAATACAACGAAATAAAGTCCCAAAAATTCTATAGAATTCCTGCTTATCAACTCCCCGACACTAACCCTTTGTTCTTCCTCGAACAAATCAAACATGAAGTAAAGATGAGAAATATCTTAGATTCAGAACTCAAGTAATATAATCAAAACTTCTCCCCGGTCAGAAGATCATGCTTCGAATATCACAAGATTCGTTATCATCGCAACTTAAGATTCAAACATTACCCAATAAAGATCAACAGAATGAGATGTGTGTAGTGTGCAAGTCAGAACTCATACTCATCAACAGGTACTTGGTTTCAGGAACACTTATATTCATTTATTTCTGAAACGCCTCATATGCTTGACTTTCATACCCATCTCTAATAGGTCTTTTCAAGCTTATAACGTAGGGACAAGGTTCAAGGCTACAATAAAAGGCATGGGAATCAAAAGTGAGAGAAAATAAACATATTCTTGCAGCGCATTCATCCAATCTTGAAGTTGCCATCACTTATTGTATTTTTACCATCTTTAGAGCTCTATCATCTCCTTTCTTTTTCATTGTCCTCCAACTTTCACCCACAGATTTCTCGGTTGTCTTCAATACCATACACTTTTCCCCCTCTCTTTTTTTCATAATGATTTATCGACTCCTTCAAGCATATTTCTTCAACTCATTAGAGTATCTTGAATATTTCAACGTGTATAGAAGGTTTATTTCTCTCAAACGTAGGTAGAAAAAAGTGTATAGGATAAAATTCACATGGTTGATGTGGGACATTGAATAAATTACGAACACACAATTCGATTTTTACAGCCGCAAGAAGGGTTATTAGAGACAATAAATGATGTATTGGGTAGCCTTGAAAGGCTTAAACGGTCCAAAGATTGCCTAAATCATCTCTAATTTACCATCGTTCGTATTTTCGATTTGAGGGATAATCAGTCGAGTTCTAGGTTGTTTCTTATTATTTTTTTTAAGCTCACCTTGCACTAATTCACCATCAATGAGTAAAAGTCTGACCACGTGCAAGGAATGAAATGTCAATACAAAACTGGTTCATGTCGGACTCTCTCCTCTAAACTACTACTACTCTCATTCAATACTAGTCATGAAACGATTTCCCGGGTGATCCAAAATTTAAAAGATTATTCTGGTTATCATGTAAAACAAGAGTTCTTCCTTTAGATATAGTCGCATCCTACGTGAAAAGTTTGTTAAGTGTTGTGCAACGATGTGTAACAAAACTGGGCCACACCCCCACATTTTGAAATCAATACTGCCCTCAGTGTAAAGAGATGAAAAATCAAACTAGCAAGAAAATTAAAGCAAAAACATTTCCCTTGAAAAATGTCGAGTAGGCGGAGAAAATGTGGTAGAAATCATAAACTCCTGAAATTTACGATATCGAATACACCAAGAAACGTAAAAAGAATAGGAAAGGCCCACAAGCACACGAATAAACCAAAAGAGGATAAGCATAAAGAATAAAATGGTCCAAAGATAGTAAAGTAATGGAGTCACTGAATAAGTCCCATAAAACCAACATCAAAATATGAATGAAATGATCTTAATGAAAAAGTTTATAAAGTCCTCCACAAGTCCTAAAACAATCAAGCTTAACTACTCGTCGTCGGAACCCACATCCAAATTCTCAATGGACGATGTTTTGATCATGCCAACATTTTGTTTTCTCCTTGTAAAGCTTGGCGTTCTCATAAGCATCCAACCTAAACTCATCCAATTCATTCAGCTGCAATACTCTCTCGTCACATGTGGCTTTATCATCAAAATTCAAGAATTTAGTAGCCCAATAAGCCCTATGTTCAAATTCTACGGGTAGCTGACACGACTTCAATTCCCATACAATAATCTAAAAGGGGACATGCCAATGGGGGTTTTAAAAGCAGTGCAGTAAGCCCAAAGTGCATCATCCAGATTTCTAGACCATTCTTTCCTTCTAGTACCGACAGTCTTCTCAAGAATGAGTTTTAAGTTCTCTGTTCGATATCTCGACTTGGCCACTAGTTTGAGGATGATAAGGTGTGGCCACCTTATGTCGGACCCCATACTTTGCCAACAGACTATCAAATTGACGATTACAAAAATGAGTACTCCAATCGCTAATAATGGCTCTAGGTGTACCAAAACGTGAGAAAATATTTTTCTTGAGAAATTAAACGACAACCCTAGAGTCATTAGTTTTGTATGCAAGTGCCTCCACCCACTTAGACACGTAATGTACAGCCACCAAAATATACTTGTTCCCAAAAAAAACTGGGAACACACCCATGAAATCTATACCCCACACATCAAATATCTCACACACCAAAATACTATTGAGAAGCAATTCATGTCTCCTAGAGATATTACATGTGCGCTGACAATTTGGACAGATTGTAGCATATTCATGTGCATCCTTAAACAGAGTAGGACAATAAAAACAAGACTGGAGGACTTTTGACGCAGTTCTAGTTGCCCCAAAATGGCCTCTGGCCGGACCAGCATGACAATGAACAAAATTTCACTTACCTCTTCTCGGGGAACACATATACGGATTATACCATCTGCACATATTCTAAACAAATAAGGATCCTCTCAAAAATAATATTTCAAATATGAGAAAAATTTATTCTTTTGCTGATAAGTAAAGTGGGGAGGAATGAACTTAGTGGATAGATAATTAACAAAATCGTCATACCACGGTAAACTGGTGACCTCAAAAAGTTGTTCGTCCAGGAAGTCATCGCGAATAATTTCATTGCCTTGACTTGGATTCTCCAAACGCGAGAGATAGTCCGCAAATTGGTTTTCTCCCCCCTTCCTATCGATTATCTCCAGCTCAAATTCCTGCAACAGAAGAATCCAATGAATTATCCTTGGTTTTGCAACTTTTTTGGCCATCAAGTATTTCAAGGCTGAATGGTTGGTGTGCACTACAACTTTGCTCCCTATCAAATATGATCTAAATTTATCCAGAGCAAAAACCACAGCAAGAAGCTCCTTCTCTGTAGTGTCATAGTTCAGTTGGGCAGGTGACAGTGTCATACTAGCATAATAGATGACATGGATGCATTTCTCCCTCTTTTGCCCCAAAACTGTCCCTAGAGCTGCGTCGCTTTCATCACACATCACCTCAAATGGTGATCCCCAATTAGTCGCTATCATCACGGGTGCGGTGATCAATTTCTTCTTAAAAACTTGAAATGCCTGCACACACTCATCGGAAAAATCAAAGCGCATATCTTTTATCAGCAAATTGGTTAGTAGCTTAGCAATGCAAGAAAAATATTTTATAAAGCGTCTATAGAACCCTGTATTTCCTAGAAAACTACGCACTCCTTTGATTTTTGTTGGGGCTAGGAGTTTCTCAATTACTTCAACTTTGGCCTTATCAACATAAATCGTAGTTTCTGAAATTTTGTGCCCCAACACAATTCCCTCTTTCACCATGAAATGGCATTTTTCCCAGTTTAAAACCAAATTTGACGCCTCACATCTCTTCAAGACTTTAGACAGGTTGATCAAACAAGTATCAAATGAGGAGCCAAATACAAAAAAATAATCCATAAATATTTCAATAAAATCCTCAATCATGTCGTGAAAAATTGCCATCATGCATCGTTGGAAAGTTGCTGGTGCATTACATAGACCGAATGACATTCATTTATATGAAAATGTCCCTTAAGGACATGTAAATGTGGTTTTCTCCTGATTTTTAGGGTCAATGGGAATTTACATATTACCCGAATAACCATCCAGGAAACAGTAGAAAGAATGTCCAGCTAACCTTTCCAACATTTGATCAATAAAAAGGAGGGGGAAGTGGTCTTTACGGGTGGCGTCATTAAGTTTTTTATAATCAATGAAAACACGCCACCCTGTAACTGTTCTGGTAGGAATTAACTCATTGTTCTCATTCTTTACGACAGTGATCACACCTTTTTTCGGAACAACTTGTACTGAACTTACCCACCTACTGTCAGAAATCGGGTAAATAATACCTGCGTCTAGTAGCTTTATCACCTTTTTCTTGACCACCTCTTCATAGCTGGGTTTAGACGCCTTTGAGGTTGGGTAGATGTCTTTTGGTCGGCCTCCATCAGAATTTTGTGCATGCAAATGGATAAACTGATTCCCTTGATGTCTGCAATGCTCCAACCTATGGCTTTGATATTTTCCCTCAGAACTCGGAACAGCTTTTCTTCTTCCGTCCCTGTCAAAGTGGAGGAAACTATCACTGGCAGTTTATCGTTATCTAGGAAAAATAGATATTTCAAGTGCAAAGGAAGATGTTTCATCTCTAGGATTGGGGCTTCTTCAATGGATGACTATAGAGGACTTGGGACATGCCCATGCTCCCCGATCTTAGAGTTTACCGTTTTTGAAATCGGTCTGCCAGCTTCCAGATAATGAATACATTCGTCCAGCTCTTGACTTCCCAATTATTGTGGGCTTGAATTGATCAAACAAACCTCCAAAGGATCCTCACACATTAATCCTTGCAAACCACACTCAATGAACTTTTTAAGAGCATCAATTCTAAAACAATCAGATGTATCATTGGGGTATTTGATGGACTGAAAAACATTGGATATCATACTCTCATCATTCAGTCTTAAAACTAGCTCACTCTTATGCACATCTATCAAGGCCCTTCCGGTGGCTAATAATGGTCTCCCTAAAATAAGAGGAATCTCTGGATCCTCTTCCATGTCTAATACAACAAAAGCAACCGAAAAAATGAACTTGTCAACTTTTACTAAAACATCCTCAACAACTCCCCTTGGATATTTAATTGATCTATCAACCAATTGTAGAGAAATTGTAGTTGGCTTCACTTCACCTATTTTCAGCTTTTCAAAGCATGAGTACGACATCAAGTTAATGCTTGCACCTAGGTCACATAAAGCTTTACTAAAAAATGAAGTTCCTATGGTACAAGGAATAGAGAAGCTACCTGGGTCCTTAGCTTTTTCAGGCAATTTATTTTTTAAAATTGCAGAACATTCCTCCGAAAGCTTCACTATCTCAAAATCCACAAGTTTACTCTTGTTTGATAGAATCTCCTTAAGAAATTTTTCATATGAGGGCATTTGAGCTAAAGCCTCTTTCTCTTTGCGCCCTCGGACCTTTGCTTGGATGACCCCTTTTCTTTCACGTCATTTTTCAACATCAACTACCTCTTGCTTCATGGGAGACGTAACTGTGACTGCATTTACACCTTTCGGATTCTTTTCTATGTCACTAGGTAGTGAACCCGAAGCTCATGTAGCCATTTGTGTCGCAAACTGCCCTAGTTGAGTCTCTACTCTTTGCATCATGGCATCATGATTTTGCCATCTCATCTCATTTTTGGCAATTTACTTGGCAAGCATATCCTCAAGATTTTACTTGCTATCTTGTGGCTTGAAACCGAGTGGCATAGAAGGTTCAGTACCTTGCGGAAGTTTAGGTGGTTGTTGAGGAGGCTTTTGTTGTGTAGGATGTTGTGGAGGATTGAAATTTGGTTGCTCAACAGGATTTTCTGATGGCCTCCACCCAGAATTCGGATGATTCCTCCAGCCTGGGTTATATGAGAAACTGTATGGATTATATTGTTGCTGAACTTGGTTTCCCACAAAATTCATTGAGTCCCCTCCAAAGCACTGTATTCCCTCACAAGACATATTTGGCATGAATTGCATGTCACTAGATGATCCACCAAATATCTCAGTGTTTCTTTGAATTTGATTTACTGGCTTGACTGGTATTGATCTATTTTCTTGTAACTGCACCATCTGATGTGTCAATCCATAAAGCTTTGCTGTGATTGCTGTCAAAGCATCCATCTCAAGGAATCCGACTTTCTTATCCCTTCTGTTGTCTTTCCAGCATACATTTATTTCTACCATATTAGATATGATTTCAAGCGCTATAGTTGGTGTTTTCCTGTATAATCTACCGTTCGCTGCTGCATCAAGCATAGATTCCACATATGAATCCACCCCTTAGTAGAACGTCTCAACCTGCTGCCCTATCGAGAAACCATGTCTTGGGCACAATCTCAACATCTTCTTAAACCTTGCCCATGGTGAATTCAATGATTCCCCATCTCTCTGTCTAAACGATGTGATTTGATTTCGTAATTGTATAATCATAGTTGGGGGAAAATACCTATGCATGAAGACCCCCAGTAATCCTGATGCGAACACGGATTTACAAGCCCCAAGAAAGCATGGGATCCCTTAGAGTTGCCAGAGGGACCAATCACGAGGGGACGACTGAAGAGATTCAAGGAAGCATTGCAGGGGCTTATGAGCAAGGATGAAAGACTTACAAGCGAGGTGCAAAGTGCTGAAGGGTTTGTGATGCAGGGGAGTAAGTTTGGGAGCCAAATGAACATTATTCAAGTGATAGATGAAAAGGAGTCCAGAAGCATCGGCGCTCGAGCGGCCAAATATTACCGCCCGAGCGCCACACTTACTGTCTGAGGAGAAAAATTTTAGAACGCCTCGCGCCCGAGCGGTCACATTCTACCGCCCGAACGCGAGTAGTACAGAACCCTCGATGCTCGAGCGGTCAAATTCTACCGCCCGAGCGCAAGTCATTTTCGAAAAATTATTTATTTCCTTGATTAGAGTCCTAATTATTTTGGCAACTAGATATTATTTTCTTTTGAGTATGTAAAAGATATTGCACGAAATTTTAACACAATTCAAATTATTATTGATAGTTTATCAAACTTGTGAGATTTTTTTCTCAAACTTTTTCAAAGCTCCGCTTTGTGTTCATCAAAAATCAAACTTATCAAGGATTTATTCTTGTGACGTTTGTCGATTTATTTCATACGGATTGTCAGGGACAAGTTCTTTGAAGGTTCGTCTGTTTCTCAATTGGTTTAATCGTGAATATTTGTTGCTAAGTTTTATAATTTAAAGGTGAATATCAGAAATCCATACTTGATTCAAAAGATCGGGACAACACGAATTCTTCGTTCGTTATTGAATTAAGGGAGCGATTGTTATTTAATCTTGTTTTCTATTCGTTCGTACGAGGATTCGTATCATTTGGTATCAGAGCTTAGGTTCATTGAATTCAAGTAAGTTTATCGCTTTATTATCTCGTTCTATTATCAGATTTGTTATCCTTTCGTTTCTTTTTCAGATCTGTCTTTCTAGTATATCGTTCTTCGTCAGTTTCTGAAATATTTGGTAATTTTTTTTGTTGGGATTTTCGAGGAAGTACTCAGAAAAAAAAAAAACGAGTACCAAAAATCCGAAAATTCACCAATATTTCTTTTTGGTATTTTGTTCTATTCTTTTTTGTGAGTCACATACAATTGTCTCACACAGTAAAAAAAATATTGATCTTCAAATTGCTTGTCGACGCAGTCCAAGTGAATCGATCTTAATTGTTCACAAGTTGAACTTGATTGTTTGATATCCAAATATAAAGCTTAAGCACACTTTCGAGAATACTATCCAATTTGAGTGAAATTACTTGAGTGCGAGTGAATTTTCTTTGGAGGGCCTAGTGAGTATTTGTTGTGAGCAAAAAAAAAAATAAGAGAGGAGAGACGAGCGAACTTTCTTTGGAGTGATCGTGAGCATTTGGGTGAGGAATATCTATTATTTCTACTTACATTTTCTTTCAGGTACAACTCTAAAAGTAAATGGAGAGAGAGGTAGGAGATAGTTCAAAACAAGGATTATCTAAGGTTCAAATGGAGGCGTTGTTTGGGCATTTTAGTAGGATGATGAGGAACAAATTGGAGCCCTTACATGAGAGGTTGGATAAGCTTGAAGCTAGTGCTAGTGGGAGTAAATCTAAGCCTAAAGATTTGGGTAGAGGAGAAGATGAAGAATATGATTTGGGAGGAGACGAGGAGAGCCAAAATGAGAATTGGGGTAGGAATGGAAGAGGTAGAGGATTTGGTAGAGGAAGAAGAGAAGCTGTGCGACGTAAATATGATGAGAATAGGGAAGATGTCAATATGGGTAGTATTAAGATGAAAATTCCATCATTCCATGGGAAATCTGACCCGGAAGCATATTTAGAATGAGAAAAGAGGGTAGAGTTTGTGTTTGAATGTCACCACTACTCCGAACAAAATAAAGTTAGGTTGGCGGTGGAGTTTCTAGACTATGCTCTCATTTGATGGGATAAACTAGTGACCACTAGGAGGAGGTATAATGAGAGATTCATTGAAACTTGGGATGAGATGAAGAAGGTCATGAGGAACAGGTTTGTGCCCAATCACTATTGCAGGGAGATGTTTAAGAGGCTACAAACTTTGAGGCAAGGATTAAAGGGAGATGGAAGTAGTAATGATTAGAGCCAATATAGAGGAAGATAGTGAGGCAACCATGGCACGTTTTCTTTGTGGTTTGAACAGGGAGATACATGATCAAGTGGAGCTTAGGCACTACTTGGATCAAGACGAGATGGTGCAAATGGCCATAAAGGTGGAGCAACAACTCAAGAGGCGAGGAGTAGGCCGCACCGATCAAATTGGGGGTTCATCATCTTCGTGGAGATCAAATGTGGTGAAACGTGAGGAGAATGAGGTGGTGACCAAGCCCAAGATTGAGACCAAACAAGAGGCGCCTAAACAAGGAGTGCAAGGTAAATTTGAATCTCCTCACTAAATTTTTTAGGTGTTAAGGGTTGGGTCATATTGCTAGTGAATGTCCAAATAAAAGAGTTATGATTTTGAATGAATATGGTGAATATGAGTCTCAAAGTGAGAGTGATGACGAGGGTGATGATGATGAGATGCCTGTGTTAGAGGATCCTGATGAGGGATATGGGGCGGTTGTAGGTGAAGCACTAGTGACTAGGTGTATCATGAGTGCCCAAGTCAAGGATGAGGAGATTAAGCAAAGGGAGAAATGATTCGATCCTGTTATCTTGATTTCTCGAATCGAGAGATCAAATCCTTTTGTAGCCAATAATCTATTAATAAAAATAGAAAAGCTTAATAAAAAAGAAGAAAAAAAATAATAGTAACTTGGTCCCGTGCATCCACCATTATACCCACAATGATCGGCCATACGATTTCTATTCATAATGGTAAGGAACATTTTCCTATTTATATAATTGTATTCCGGAAGCTCGTATCATTGATCCTGATAAACCCCAATTTAGTGCTTCTTCTGCGCCAATAATGCCTACGCCTTCAACTCGTTCTAAAAAAATAGGTCGTTCGAGCTTTTCCTGGGAGTATGGCGTGGGTTACTTCAGCGCCGTAGTTGTTCCATACTAGATTCTTTGTGAATAGCAAGGTTTGCAATCTTATCATAGATGAGAGAAGTTGCACCAATGTGGCTAGTAGTGAGATGGTACAAAGTTGGGTTTACTGACATTAAAGCATCCTCAACCATATAGGCTTCAATGGTTGAATGATTGTGCGGAGGTGAAGGTGAACAAATAAGTGTTGGGTCTTTTTCTATTGGTAAGTACATTGATGAGGTCTTATGTCACGTAGTGCCCATGCATGCTTGTCATATCTTGTTAGGTAGGCCGTGACAATATGATAGGCGAGTGACACATGATGGGTACAAGAATAAGTATTCATTTGTATTGAAGAAGGAATCCATTCCTTTGTCCCCAAAGCAAGTGTTGGAGGACCAATTGAAAAAAAGGAAGAGAGAAGAGGCCGAAAAAAATAGTGAGAACAAAAGTGAGATGGTCCTTGAAAGAAAAGATGAGATTGCTGAAAGAAAGAGTGATTAAAAGAGTGAGATAGCCATACAAAACAAAAAAGAGAGGAAAGAAATTGAGAGTGTAATGCCCGAGATTTAATCATTATAATCAGACGTTGATTAATTGACATGATTGAGATTATAAGAACTCAAATGAACCGATATGACAAGGCCGAGCGTCGTTGCACTTGTTAGCCAAGTATTTGGGCAGAAACTTCGGCGCTCGAGCGGTAGAAAAGCACCGCCCGAGCGCCAAGGTATCACAAGTTATTGCTCGGACAGAAGGTTCGGCGCCCGGGCGGTAGATTTCGACCGCCCGAGCGCCAAGGGTGCGACTTGAAATTTCCGGACAGTATGTTCGGCGCCCGAGCGGTACATTTCGACCGCTCGAGCGCCACCTAAGAATCATGAAATGTGCCACGTTTCATAAGGCATGCAAGGTAGGATATATATATATATGTTAGTAAACGATAATCCTCAGCAAATTAGAAGAAAAGAAGATCGAGGATTCTCCAAGAAAATCCTTACGCCTTTTGTGCGAAATCCGCCGGTCAGATTTTGAATCCGACTTCGGTACTGTGTTCCTATCAACGCAGGCTACAACTGAACGTAAGTTTTGTTACGTTTAGACATGGTTTGACTGTATGATGTTGTCAGAACTGAATATGATTCAAATATGGTGTTTCTGCTATCGTAGACATTATAGAATTGAAGTCAGATTAAAGAACAGACTGCTTCTGTAATTGTTATGATTTTTGGAAAGAGATTGACTGAGATTCTATATCAGAATTGTGTTAGTATTCAGAGTATGAATTATATTGACACAGATTATATGTTCTAGTATTATATTTGTGATGTTCAGATTGACGGGGTTATTCAGATCGTATTGTTATGCCGTCGAAACATCAGTTGAGTTAGATTGATCAGATTCAGATATGATTTCGATTAGATTGTGATATTATTGATATGAATCAGATTGTATCTTGTTCAGATATTGATCAGATTATGTACTGAGTTGAGTATTGATCAGAACAGATTGTGTCTTGAGTTATTCACTGATACAGCGTATTCGATATTGTCATTTCAGATTTGATATGGACAGAGTTGAATACCAGACTTCGTCTTCGTCAGACAGGGACGACAAAGGTATAATTCATGTGATATTCGGGAAGCATAACTCAAATTAGATTAATTTGAGTTTCCCAATAAAATCACATACTAGATTATTGTTTATATTGTTACCTGATTATGCTTTGAATATAGAATTGTATTCAAGCAGGTAAGATAATTGTGATATTCAGTTATGAATATGATTATGCTTTGTTTACAGATTGTTATTCATTGCATTTAAGATAGGAAAGTCTTGACAGCCATTGTCAGACTTCTAGACGTTCGGTGTATCTCAGCTTAGGAGTAGCCATTACTCCTATTGCCAGCCGTCGATACAGCTCGGACCGAAGTCTAGGAATAAGATGTACAGTCGCCCCGAGTGGTTGGGTAGGTGACAGCCAGTGACGTCTTATTCACCCCGGGATCCCTAGAGTTATAGATTGAGTCGAGTCTAGATATGATTTGATTAGGACTGCATGCCTACATGGATGTGGCTCCTAGATCATGGGACCCATCGTTATTGCTTTCAGTTGTGCTAGCATGTTTTTATGATTTAGATTGTTTATATGCATGTTTATCTGATTTGAGTTGCATGCTTAATTTCATAGATTATGAGATATATTGTGTTTCTACATGACGGCATGTTTTATGAATTAGTTTAGTTATATACATGCTTACCATGTTTTATACTGGGATTTATTCTCACCGGAGTTATCCGGCTGTTGTCTTGTTTTGTATGTGTGCATGACAACGGGTGGGGCTGGATCAGGGTCGAGATGACGATGAGAGAAGATGAGTTAGCGTGGTGATTCCGGACTTGTAGCAGACTTGGTTTATTACTTGAATTTAGTAACTGAACCTTAGATTTAAGTTGTACAGTATTGTACCTTTATACTGAAATGTAGTTTTTATACAGACATGTATATTAATTAGATTCCATTACCTTCCGCATTTATATTTTAAAAAGAAAAATTTTTAGACCCTGTTTATCAGAACTGATAATTAAATCCCAACGATGATTAAGAAGATTATTAGCGTCCGGGTCCCCACAACAGGTGGTATCAGAGCCGATAGTTCCTTTAGACTTAGATTATCAGAACGATAGATCCTTTAGATCGAGATAGTCAGAGTTGATAGATCTTTTAGACTGAGATAGAAGAGAATGAGCGGGGTAGATTGAATTTTCTTTCCTTGCATGTGATTGCTAGCATGAGAATTATTTCAATGTTGACTACATTGTGTGTGCTAGCATGATTTACTGCTTTCCCTATTACATGTTGCTTGTTATCTGAGTTGATTGCAGCATATAATTACTAAGCCTGGATCAGAACCGAGTCTGAATCAGAGGTATATGATCAAAGGAGGGCTGAGACAGATTGTATAGAGTATGTACTGATTTGTTTGATATTCAGATATACCGCCTCGGAGAATTCCAGAAAGGGGTAGTACTTCTTTTGAACAGATAGATGCATCAGAAACTCAGATAGAAGCAAAGTTGGCAGAACTTCAGTTATTTCAGCCGCTGATGTTGAGTGGTATCGAGACATCGGAAGATTGTCAGAACTGGTTGGATGACATAGAAATACTATTTGACTTAATTGCTTGTACAGAGGAACAGAAAGTTAAATTGGTAAAAAGAAAAATTACCTTCCGCATTTATATGACATAGAAATACATAAGAAAAATTGCTTGTACAGAGGAACAGAAAGTTAAATTGGATGACATAGAAATACTATTTTATACAGACATGTATATTAATTAGATTCCATTACCTTCCGCATTTATATTTTAAAAAGAAAAATTTTTAGACCCTGTTTATCAGAACTGATAATTAAATCCCAACGATGATTAAGAAGATGATTAGCGTCCGGGTCCCCACAGAGAGGAAAGAAAATTAGAGGAAAGAGGCCAAAAAGAAAACATATATGGCCCAAAAAAGTGAGTTGAAACATATGTTGCACACACATGAACCACTTGTGTTGATTCTTTATAAAGAGATACTCTTTAACACAACTGATATAGCCGAGTCCCTTCCGAGCATTTTTGTTCCACTTTTGCAAGAATTTGACGATATATTTCCGGAGGAGCTACCTCAAGGACTACTACCATTGAGGGGGATTGAACACCAAATTGATTTGGTACCCGGGAGTGCATTGCCAAATTGCCCATCTTATAGGAGCAATTCGGAGGAGACTAAAGAGCTTCAACAGCAGGAAAGTGAGTTGTTAGAAAGAGGTTTTGTGCGTGAGTCCATGTCACCTTGTGTTGTACCTGTTTTACTAGTTTCTAAGAAAGATGGCTCATTGCGTATGTGTGTAGATTGTAGGGCAATCAATAACATAACCAATAAGTATAGGCATCCCATACCTAGACTAGATGATATGTTAGATGAGTTTCATGGTGCATGTATTTTTAGTAAAATTGACTTGAAGAGTGGTTATCACCAAATTAGAATGAGAGAAGGTGATGAGTGGAAAACTTCTTTTAAAACCAAGTACGGGTTGTATGAGTGGATGGTTATGTCTTTTGGCTTAACTAACGCTCCTAGCACCTTTATGAGGTTAATGAACCATGTCTTGCGTGCATACATTGGAAAATTTGTTGCGGTTTACTTTGATGATATCCTAGGGTATAGCAACGATTTGGATGAGCATGTTGACCACTTGAGACTTGTGCTAATCACACTATGGGCTGAAAACTTAAATGCTAACCTAAAGAAATGTGATTTTTGTACAAGCAAACTTTTCTTCCTTGGTTTTGTAGTAAGTACATAGGGGATACAAGTGGATGAAGATAAGGTAAGTGCTATTCGAGATTGGCCATCGCCTACTACTGTTGGTCAAGTCCGAAGTTTTCTTGGACTTGCAAGCTTCTATAGGAGGTTGTAAAGGATTTTATCACATTGGCAGCTCCGATGACGACGGCAATCAAGAAGAACGTTCCATTCCATTGGGGCGAGGAGCAAGAGAAGTCTTTTAATCTTATTAAGCAAAAATTAATAAATGCTCCTTTACTTGTTTACTTGATTTCTCTAATACCTTTGAAATTGAATGTGATGCTTCAGGTGTAGGTATTGGTTGATTCTTGATGCAAGGAGGTCGACCGGTGGCATACTTTAGCGAGAAACTCAATGGAGCCGCCTTGAATCCCACATATGATAAGGAGTTCTACGCACTTGTGAGGACTCTAGAGACGTGGCAGCACTACTTGATCCCTAAGGAGTTTGTGATTCATATGAATCATCAGTCTCTAAAGCACCTTAAGGAGCAACAAAAGCTGAACAAGCGGCATGCCAAGTGGGTGGCATTCATAGAGACATTCCCCTACATAATCAAATACAAACAAGGTAAGGAGAATGTGTTGCAAACTAGATTCTGGAGTTTGACAAAACATGAATCAATCGATTAAATCAACTGATACGCGCAAGCAAATTTGGCAACTGAACTTATCAACTGAAATCAGCTGATACAATGATACAAAGTAAACTGATCAGTTGGAACTGATCAGTTAAAACATTCAGACGAATGCCTTAAAGTCTCTCAACTGAAGATGTCTCGGGAAAGAATAAAGAAGACATAACAGATTACCAGAGCGCCGCACAACAACCAAGACTACTTAAAACAACGAATTCCGGACAAAGCAATCAAGACGCCGAATTACAATAAATGAAGCAAACAATATTGAAGGAATAATCAAGTGGAAACCAACGGATACAAAGATTCAAATTTATCTCAAGATTACCGTTGGAAAAGAAGAGTATAAATATGGCAGAAGAAAAAGAAGAAATAACGATCACTCAATCTTAAACTTGTTGTTACTCTGTTAAAATCTTAGCTCACTCTCATTTGAATTACTCGTAGCAATCAAGGCTACAATCTGAGCTTATTAGCACTCTGTAAAAGTTGTTAGATTCAATTGTTCTAATATCAGTTACGCATTGAGAATATTGTGTAGAACTAAGAGTTTCAGTTTTGGCAGTAGTAAGTCCAAACTGAAGTGGGTCTGTACAAGTGTTGTACTTGATCAAAGTCTTTTAGTGAATATCCTATCCTTGTGATAGAAGGGTTGATGTAGGAGTAATTAAATTCTCCGAACATCCAAAAACAACTCTTGCATATTTCTTTCAGTTTCGTATTCTATATTTCAGTCAGTTAATTTTCGCTACTACTCTAGTTTAACTGATTGTTATTGACCAACAAGATTCCAAAATTCAGTTTGTCACCAACATGAACTAAAATATTATTAAAGAACAATTTTAATTGTAAGTGTTTATTCAACCCCCCCTTCTAAACACTCTTGTTACGACAACCGATCCTATCAAGTGGTATCAGAGCGGTTGAATCTTGTTCTTGAATACTTCTGATCTATAAATCTGCTAGCATGACTTCATTCAATAAAATTCCTACGTTCTCAAGAGAAGTTTTCGATGACTGGAAAATCAGAATGCAGGCTCACTTAGCTGCACAAGATGATGACATGTGGTATGTCATAACAGACGGACTCATGAAGATTCTCAAAGCAAACACAGCAATTGCCATAACTGTAGGGGCACCACAGATAATTCAAAAGCCCAGAGAAGAGTGGACAACTGAGGACAAAAGAAAAGCCAATCTTGACAATGTGGCCAAAGATACTCTGTACAAAACACTGGACAAAGCAACATTCAACAAAATAAACATGCAAAACAACAAAAGAAATTTTCGAAAAGTTGATTCAGTTATATGAAAGAAATGACCAAACAAAAAAAAATAAACTCTCTGTTGCTGTTCAGAAATTTGACAATATCAAAATGAAGGTTAGAGAATCAATGAATGAGTATGATGAAAGGGTGAGCAGTATTGTAAATGAATTAAATGCACTTGGAAAGTGTATACAAACAAAGAAGTTGCACTGAAAGTGATGAGAGGCCTTCCAAAGAATGTGATGTCAAAAATATGGCCATGAGAGAGTCTAAAGACTTAAACCAGATCGAACTTCATGATCTATTCGCTGATTTAAAAGCTTATGAATTTGAATTGCAGAACAGAGAAGGAGAACCATCTACTCCTACAACTACAACTTCTTTAGCAGCTGTCAGAACTGAACCAACCAGTTCAGCCGAGAAATCTGCTGATCAGTTAAGCAATGATACTATGTCTTTATTCATCAAAACGTTTGGGAGGTTCATGAGAAAGAACCAAGGAAACTTTCAGAAGCAATACCAGAGAAATAATTCCAAAGAAGAAACAAATGCTTGCTACAATTGTGGCAAAACAGGTCATTACATTGCTGACTGTCCTAAACCTAAAAAGGACAGTCAAGGATCAACTGACAGAAGAAAGAAATCACATGAGCATAAGCGAAGACCCAGAGATGATAAGAAAATCTACAGAATGAAACATGAGGTTCTATTAGCTGAAGAGAACAAATCGAAATGGGCAGAAACTGATAGTGACGAATCAGAACTAGAAAGCTCATATAGCTCAAGTGATGAAGAGGAAGTCAAATGTCTAATGGCCAATGATACAGAAGCAGAATCTACAAGTCAACAGGTATTTGATTTTAGTTCAACTGATTTTACACGAGAAGAACTCATTTAACATTGCATGAAATGGTAAATGAGTACCAGAAACTTGCATCATCATTTGAGGAAATAAAGTCAAAGCAAAATGATCCCATGGACAATAAAACCAAAACTGATGAATCAGTTGATGGGTTGAGTCTAAAAAGGGAAATTGCTGAGTTAAAAGCAGAGAGAAAGAAAGATCAGTCGCTGATCCAGAAATTGATCCTTGAAAATTCAAAACAGATTGAACTCATTCAATCTTGGAATAAGTCGTCTACTGCACTGAATGAGATGCGGAATTCACAAAAATCAGTTTCTGATAAAGCTGGTTTAGGGTTCAGTAATCAAGGAGAAACGTTTTCAAATGATACTCAACCAAAGCTGACAAATGAACAAAGGGAAGTACATTCACTTTGTCAAATCAGCAGTGGTACAAGAACAAATTGAGTCCAGTAAACTGACTGAACAACCTACTGAGAAGTTGAACAAGGCTAGAAGATATGAGATTGGATATAGTCAAAAGCTTTCAATTGATTCACAAAGCGGGTCATCAAAAAGATTTCACAAAAACTATTCGAATGGCTATATCAATTACTATAACTGCAAGCCAATTCAGAAGAGATACAGATTGAACAATCAGTTGAATAAGACTAAACCACATACTGTATCATCTGTACACTACTCACCAAGCACACAAAAGCCGAGAAAGACCATTTGGAATACAGCTACTGGAAATTCAGTTAGACTAATCCAAGTATGGGTTCCAAAGGGACTAATAAGTTTTGGACCCAAATAGATATGGGTACCAAATCATATTATGTGTGTGCTTCCAGGTAACAGGTACAAATAAAAATTCAATATGGTATTGGACAGCGGTTGCTCACGACATATGACAGGAGATGCAAATATGCTATCTCAACTGACCAAATATAGAGGTCCAAACATCAGTTTCGGAGATAATTCCAAAGGTAAAACCGTGGGTAAGGGTAAGCTTATCCATGGTAACTTTACTATTAAAGATGTTTTATTAGTAGAGAATCTGAGGTATAACTTGATTAGCATCAGTCAGTTATGCGACAATGGATTCTCGGTACAATTTGATAAAAACTCATGCTCAGTTAAAACATCAACTGATGAAATCATACTAACTGGCAAACGATGTGGAAACACATATAAAGTCAGTTGGAATGAACAGCCTCATGCACCAGTATGCTTTATTGCTTCAAAATCATCTCAAAACTGGTTGTGGCATAAAAGGTTAAATCATCTAAACTTTAAATCCATTGCATATCTGAGTAAACATGAACTTGTAACTGGTTTGCCCAAAATAAATTTTTCAAAAGAAAAACTTTGCTCAGCATGTCAGTATGGAAAACAAGTACGATCTTCTTTCAAAAACAAGGGCTGTAAATCTTCGTCCCGATGCTTAGAACTATTGAACATGGATCTCTTTGGTCCAATACCAGTCATGAGCTTAGGGGGAATGAAATACACCTTGGTGGTCGTAGATGATTTTTCAAGATTTACTTGGGTTATCTTTCTCAAATCCAAAGACCATACGGCTGCACAACTGATTAAACTCTTTAAAAGACTTTTAAATGAAAAATCAGTTGGAATTGATCGAATCAGATCTGTTCGAGGAACTGAATTCATAAATCAAACACTTTCAAGCTTTCTAGAAAATGCTAGAGTCAAGCATGAGCTCTCAGCAACAAGAACTTCTCAGCAAAACGGTGTAGCTGAGAGAAGAAATCGAACCCTTAAAGAAGCTGCTAGAAAAATGCTTGCTGATTCTGGTATTTCTTAAAGATTTTGGGCAGAAGCATTAAACACTGCATGTTATACTCAGAACAGATCAATGATTAATAAGAATCATATGAAAACACCATATGAGATCTGGCATGGAAGAAAATGTATAATCACTTATTTCAAAATATTCGGCTGTAGATGTTTTATTCATGATAATGGTAAAAATTACTTAAAAACATTCGATGCCAAATCTGCAGAAGGAATATTCCTTGGATATTCATCAGTTAGTATAGCTTATAGAGTCTTCAATAAGAAAACTTTAAATGTTGAAGAATCTGTGCATGTTGATTTTGATGAAACTGTACTAACTGATAAGCCAACTGATCAAGTTGAGCTAGCTGATCGATTTACAGATATCAGATTGGAAGATGATGACAAAGATGAAAGTCATAATGATCAAAACATTTTTCAAACACCAGAACCAGAGATATTTGATCAATTAAATGAGCAGGAAGTCAATGCTGACAATCAGTTATTAAAGCAAACTGATAAAATTCAAATACCAGCTGACGAGGCATCAACTGAAGCTGAAAACTGCATTCAGTTACCAACTGAAGAAGTTGCTGATGCAACAAATACAGAGTATAGATGGAGAAAATCACATCCACCACAACTGGTAATAGGAAATCCATCTGACCCAGTAAGAACTCGCAATCAAATGTTAAATTTATTTATTCATTCAGCCTTTGTCTCACAAATGGAACCAAAGAAAACTGATGAATCTCTTGCTGATACTAACTGGGTAAATGCTATGCAAGAAGAGCTGAATCAGTTCACTCACAATAACGTCTGGAAATTAGTTCCAAGACCAACTTGAAAAACCATTATAGGTACAAAATGGGTGTACAAGAATAAACTAAACGAGGACGGTTCAGTTATACGCAAAGACTAGTAGCACAAGGATATAGGCAAGACGAAGGAATTGACTACGATGAGACGTATGCTCCAGTTGCAAGATTGGAAGCAATCAGAATATTTCTTGCTTATGCATCTCACAAAAACTTCAAAGTTTACCAGATGGATGTGAAGAGTGCATTCCTAAACGGTCAGTTACAAGAAGAAGTATATGTTGAACAACCTCCAGGTTTTGTAAATCACAAACTTCCTGATCATGTATACTATTTGAACAAAGCATTATATGGTCTTAAACAAGCTCCCAGGACTTGGTACGAAACTCTTTCAAAATTCCTAACTGAACATGACTTTACAGTCGGATCAATTGATAAGACCTTGTTCAAATTTACTAAAAATAATCATATTCTATTAGTTCAAATTTATGTTGATGACATAATATTTGGGTCAACTAACCCCAAATTGTGCGAAAAATTTTCTAAGTTAATGCAGGACAAATTCGAAATGAGTATGATGGGTGAACTGACATTTTTTCTTGCACTGCAAGTGAAGCAACTGGAAACTGGTATATTCATTAGTCAAAAAATATATACAAAGGAGTTGCTAAAGAAATTTGGTATGGAATCATGCTCAGCTGCAACTACTCCCATGAGCTCATCAGTTAAACTAGATACTGACGAAGGGGGAATATCAGTAGAGGCGACATTATATAGAGGATTAATAGGTTCATTGTTGTACCTAACAGCCAGTCGACCTGATATTGTTTTTGCTGTCTGTATGTGTGCCAGATTTCAAGCAAATCCTAAGCAATCACATCTCTCAGCTGCTAAAAGAATTCTGAGATATCTTAAGGACACGCAAAATGTTGGGCTATGGTATTCCAAAGACTCCACCTTCAATTTAGTTGGATATTCAGACGTAGATTATGCAGGATGTAAGCTTGATCGCAAATGTACAAGTGGATCTTGTCAGTTCTTAGGAGACAGACTGATCTCTTGGTTCAGCAAGAAGCAGACATCCATAGCTACCTCAACAACAAAAGCAGAATATCTTGCTGCTGGTAGTTGTTGTGCACAACTGATCTGGATTCAGCAACAACTGAAGGATTATGGAGTAACGTCAACTGAATCGCCCATATTTTGTGATAATACCAGGACAATTGCCATCACTTATAATCCAGTTCTTCACTCAAGGACCAAGCATATAGATGTCAAGCATCACTTCATTAGGGATCATGCATTAAAGAAGGATATTCGACTAGAATATATTTCAACTGAACAACAAGCAGATGACATCTTTACAAAACCATTACCCGAGGCTAAGTTTTCTTACTTTCGAAATATTCTTGGTTTAATTGATTTATCTTATAAATTATTAGTAATATTGCTTCATTAAAAGAATTATATGCAGAAAATAAGAACACAACAAATTGAAAATAACACTTCATTAAGAATACCAACGTTCCCATTTTACAGAAGATATCATGGAATCATATGAATCTAGCCACGCCCTAACCCAATCATTTAACTCATAAATTAGAACTCTAGCAAATGCCCTAGATTTCGAAATATTATCAACAACATGCCATTCCTTCAATAGCATCGCCTCCAAAAGACATTTCTCTTCAACCAAATCCCTAACATGTCTAACTTCAAAACGTTCAAGGTATTTCAGTGCTCTTGCCTCCTGAGCACGAGTAGGAATAGCACCATGTTCACTCACCTTCTTCAACTCATGAATCTTTTCCCATGTTGACATCACCTTCTGAAAAACATATATCTCCATCTTTCTCTTGATATTTTTTAAACGAGGGGTTGACTGCTCAGTAACATGAACATGAGTGCTGTTGCATGCATCAGAATCAGACATATTGAAATATTTTTAAATTGATATTGCATCATATTTTTATCACTATCATCTTATTTATAGGAAAATGAGGTTGGAGAAGCTGAAGAGTCTCAAGTCAATTAATGCGTCTTTCACATTTACCAAGGACTTTAAGTTATCAGTTGTTCATTGTCAACTGACACCAATTTGAATTCTGTTAATAGTTGTTTAAATAGTCCCAGTTCATGATCAACATATGACAGTTAGTTTCTCATCAGTTCATTTGTTTACATATCACAACTGATGAAATATATTATTTGCAGAAAAATAGAGTTAAAATCAGATAAATATTTCATTACTAATAAATGTTGGTTTGGATTACATCATCATACTTCTTCTCCACAACAATTATCCAAAATTTCATCCAAACAGATAGAGAAGAAGGAGCAGTCATGAGAAAGCTGTGAGAATGAGCTATGCGCCTCAGGATCTTCAATTCCTTGCGGAGCATCAGCTGATACATGTGATCGTCCTTGAAGACGTCCACCCACACAGCAATATTCAAGTGCTTTCGAACTTGATTCAGTTCTGCCACCAATTCAGGAGTGATGGCCACTCCAGAGTTGTATAAGAGCTCAAGCTCCTGTAATCGCTCCCAGTAATGCAGACTTTCATAGAAGACTTCATCTTCTATCTCGGCCTTCCTGGCCTCCACAAAAAAGGGAGAAAGACTTGAGTCAACTGTATCAGACATTTTTTAATATTTTGGATGATATGTATTAAACTAATTGAGCCATTTCTATTTATAGCAGAATATCAAGAAAGCTGAAGATTCATCAACGTTTCAGCAAAACCAATAACCTCTCTGACTCTTAAAATTATTTTGTAGCACAACTTTAATTATTATATGCACCAATCTAGGAGAAATGTCAGTTTTTAAAGAAGTTAACTGGAAGACAATCGTTTGAGAATTCTCAACTGACTTGAATCAGTTTCCAACTGATCGTTCAGTTTGAAAATTTTACAAATCTTCTCACATAAGTTAACCAATTAAAAACTTATTATATTCCAAATCAAATGACGTGACTAAATTTTTATGACGTGGCATATTTTAAAACCGCTCATTATTATATACACACGATTACAGCACACGTGCACACATTTTTATTCAAAATTTTTTCCTGGTTGACACGTGTCCAGAATTTGAACATTCACGAACAAAAGCATTTTGCTCGCGTCATTTCAGTTCTATTCTTCACAATTACAATCAGTTTCTAAGAGTATACAAATTTCAGAACTTATTCTCTTCAATTTGCAGATCACTACACTTTCTGAAATGGCAAACGAGATCCCAGCCCATATTTTGATGCGATGATCATCAATTTTAACTCAGTTCTATCGATTCAAGAAGCAGACGTTAAGAATGTATTTCTAAAGCTTGAGTCGGCAGGTCTCAGGATGTTCTCAGGACAATCTTCTCAGAAGATATACCTCAAGGAGGTCAATGAATTCTATCGGAAGGGATTTATCACTGCTAATGACACTATCTCTGTGACTATCAATGATCAGTTGCTACTCCTTTCTGAAGAAGCTTTCGGAGAAATCTTCTCTCTGCCAACTGATGGTTATGTCAGCTTTTCTGAAGTAAAAACTCAGGATATTGAAGAAATGCAGTCTCGATTATCTGCTGATGGACTGAAAATCAAGGTTTCCGATCCAAAGAAGGAACTGAAACCAGAAATTCAGTTGTTAGCTGATATCGTGGCAAAGGGAATATTAGCAAAAGCCGGTTCTTATGCTGCTCTTACACTCGAAAAATTCCAGGTAATGACCATAATCATGGGTGAAAAGAAAGCAAATTGGAGATATATTCTTTTTAACATATTGAAGAATATGCTCAAGTCATCCAAACAGTCATGTGGCTTTTCAATCCAAATCAGTTATCTTTTGAAACTGAAGGGTTTGGTAGCTGAAAATGCTGAAACATCATCAAAATTCAAGGTCTTTACTGCCAAAAACACCTTGCCATCAAAAACCAAACTAGAGGTTGAGCCATCACCAGTCAAGAAGACCAAACCAGGAAAAAGGAAACTGATTCTCAGTGAATCAGATTCAGGGAAAACTCCTTCCCCTAAGCTTGTCAAGAGACCAAGGACTCAAAGAACCAAACAAATAACAACAATGGAAGTCATTCCACCTGAGAAAATTATTCAATCCGCTGCTCAACAGCCCATTCAAGCTATCCCTTTGCAAGTAGTCTCACCTGATGATTCAGTTACCAAAGCAAAGACACCAGCTAAGGTAAGAGCTCCCTTGACTCTTGTAAATCGCCCTACCATCCTGCCTAGAGCCAGATCTAAAAGAGTAATATTAAGGGAACCAGTGCACTCCACACATTCTGGAATGGATATTCCTCACATTCTCTCAACTGACAAAGGAAAAGGCAAGCTGGTTGAAGAACCCCGGCCATCCAATGTCATTCAAACACACATTGACCTAATTTGGGAACAAGTCAATGCATTTGCCACATCACAATTAAAATCTTTTGATTGTTGGAAAAGCTTCAGAACAGAAATCTTTGCCAAAGAACTGAAGCATAGATCTCAACTGAAAATGTTCATCAAGCTAGAAGCGATTGTGATGAAAGTAGTCAAAGCTGCTACAATTCCACAGGCATTAGAAAGGCAGAAATATTTCTTTGATCAGATTCGCGTCAAAAAGTTAACAAGAATGGTAGCAAATCTGAAGTCCAACTACAATCCAACAAGTCCAACTGCATACAATGATAGAGCTGTGTTCACTCAACTGGATACAGATCTTAGTAGTCTGCAGAGTTAAATCATATTTTGGGAAGAAGATCAGGAACTAGTTCTTCATGACAAACCCCCCAACTCAAATACTGAAAAAGATTTATCCTCCTCTCCACAAAAAGAACCATCTCCACAACAGGCAACTGAAAAGCCAGTTCAGGGAATACCTCGATCCTCACAGACAAAACATCAGCTATATTCTGAAGCAGAACTATCATTGGCAAACATTGATGAAATCATTCAAGCTGTTACCTTGGAACCTCAGCTAGAGGGAATACAATATGACTCAGTTAGCCATTCAGCTGAATAACCAGAGCAAGACATTAAGATATCATCTGAAACACCAGCTGAGTAACTTATTGCTGAAAAACTTATATCTGCTCAAACTGAAGTGCCAAACCAAACTTCAGAAAAAGAAATAACTGAATCGGAAAAAGCTCAAACTGAAGCACCAGTTCAGCTAGAAAGTTCTGCTGAACAAGATATTCAAACTGATGAACAAGCAAAACCCTCAGAACAAGAAACTGCTGAACATGTAGAAGGTCAGTTGCTCACCGAATCACAGGAGCAAGAACAATGTTCAGTTAATTCTCCACAGGAGGCCCCTATGTATGAACCATCCATCTCCATCATTAAGCCAGACAGTCCATTTCTTGATCAAAACCAACGTTCATCATCTCAAATTCAAGAAAATATTCCAGCTCAGCCTATGGCTGGAACAATGGAAACTAATCAAGCATTAGTTCTTTTTGGACAAACATTGAAGCATTCAGAAACGCCCAGTCAGCGACCTCCAATTCAATCCACAGAAATGGATGTTGTTCTTGAAGAAATCCAGAACATACAGTACAATATGCAGCAGATGCTCGCTGAAATCAAGAAAATTGAATTAGAACAACTGTCTCATACTGTCAAATTAGATTCTTTGACTGAATTTGACTCGGCAAAACTAAACGCTCTTCAAGCCAACATGGATTCTCTTAGCAAAACTGTGCGTGAAATAAAGAAGAGGCTAGTTAACTCACTCTTTACAACTCAGGATGTAACCAGTCAGAGAGTTGAGCGACTGGAAACCTCTATTTCAAATCAAATAGAATTGCTACAGACCTCCCTCACAACTGTTGCCTCAAGTATCTCATCAGATGTACAACTTCTTTCCATTGACGTTCGAAAGTTATCAGACAAAATGGAGTTGTTTGACAAAAAGGGAGAAGAACAGCAGCTGAAGAAGAATTAATCAGATTATCTGAAGAAAAATTAATCAGATTATTAGAATCAACTGATATTATATTCTCAGATTTTATGTTATCTACAAGGAATCCAGTTATTTTATGATTCAGTTGCGTAATCTATTATCTACAAAGAGCTCAGTTATTCGATCTTAAATCACTTGGTTTTGTTAAACACCACAAAGAGGGAAATTGTTGGAAACTAGATTCTGGAGTTTGACAAAACATGAATCAATCGATTAAATCAACTGATACGCGCAAGCAAATTCGGCAACTGAACTTATCAACTGAAATCAGCTGATACAATGATACAAAGTAAACTGATCAGTTGGAACTGATCAGTTAAAACATTCAGCCGAATGCCTTAAAGTCTCTCAACTGAAGATGTCTCGGGAAAGAACAAAGAAGACATAAAAGATTACAAGAGCGCCGTACAAAAACCAAGACTACTTAAAACAACGCATTCCGGACAAAGCAATCAAGACGCCGAATTACAATAAATGAAGCAAACAATATTGAAGGAATAATCAAGTGGAAACCAACGGATACAAAGATTCAAATTTATCTCAAGATTACCGTTTGAAAAGAAGAGTATAAATATGGCAGAAGAAAAAGAAGAAATAACGATCACTCAATCTTAAACTTGCTGTTACTCTGTCAAAATCATAGCTTACTCTCATTTGAATTACTCGTAACAATCAATGCTACAATCTGAGCTTATTAGCACTCTGTAAAAGTTGTTAGATTCAATTGTGCTAATACCAGTTACGCACTGAGAATATTGTGTAGAACTAAGAGTTTCAGTTTTGGCAGTAGTAGGTCCAAATTGAAGTGGGTATGTACAAGTGTTGTACTTGATCAAAGTCTTTTAGTGAATATCATATCCTTGTGATAGAAGGGGTGACGTAGGAGTAATTAAATTCTCTGAACATCCAGAAACATCTCTTGCATATTTCTTTCAGTTTTGTATTCTATCTTTCAGTCAGTTAATTTCCGCAACTACTCTAGTTTAACTGATTGTTATTGACCAACAAGATTCGAAGATTCAGTTTGTCACCAAACTGAACTCAAATATTATTAAAGAACAATTTTAATTGTAAGTGTTTATTCAACCCCCCCTTCTAAACACTCTTGTTACGACAACCGATCCTATCAGAATGTAGTGGCCGACGCACTTTCACGGAGGTATGTACATTAGAATCTAAGATTTTGGGGTTTGAGCATGTGAAATAATTGTATGTGTTAGATGAGGATTTTCATAGTGTGTTTGAAACTTGTATGCATGGTCCACATGGAAAATTGTACTTGCATAATGGTTTCTTGTTTAAAGAAGATAGGTTGTGCATCACTAGATCATCCATTCGTGAATTACTTGTTAGGGTGGCACATGGGGGTGGTTTGATGGGACATTTTGGTGTGGCTAACACTTTAAGTGCATTGCATTAACATTTCTATTGGCCACACATGAAACGTGATGTTGAGCGTGTTTGTGAAAAGTTCATAACTTGTAGGCAGGCTAAGTTTAGAACACAACCACATGAATTGTATACACCACTTCCTGTCCCTAGTGAACCTTGGTTTGATATTTCTATGGATTTTGTTTTGGGGTTGCCTAGGACAAAGAAGGGGAGGGATTCAATATTTATTGTTGTTGATAGATTTTCAAAGATGGCGCATTTTATTGCTTCTCAAAAAACTGATGATGCATCTAATATTGTGGATTTCTTTAGAGAGGTCGTTAGGTTTTTTGGCATACCTATGACTATTGTTTCTAATCGCAATGTTAAATTCTTGAGTTACTTCTGGAAGACTTTATGAGCTAAACTTGGCACAAAATTGTTGTTTTCTACTACTTGTCATCCTCAAACGGATGGACAAACTGAAGTTGTTAATAGAACGTTAGAAACACTTTTGCGTGCTATACTTGAGAAAAATTTAAAGAATTGGGTAGATTGTTTACCATTTGTTGAGTTTGCTTATAATCTTTGTGTGCATTCTACTACAAAATACTCGCCATTTGAAATTGTATATGGTTTTAATCCTTTGACTCCATTGGATTTGATGTCTCTACCTATGAGTGAAAGGTTAAACATGGACGACAAAAAGAAGGCTGAATTTGTTAGGGGGTTGCAGGAAAAGGCCAAGGCCAACATTGAACGAAAAATGAGCAATATGCCAAGCAAGCCAACAAGGGAAAGAAGAAGGTGGTATTTGAGAAGGGAGATTGGGTGTGGCTAAACTTGCGGAAGGAAAGGTTCCCCGATAAGAGACGTTCAAAGCTATAGAGGTGATGGACCATTTCAAGTCCTTGAAAGGATCAATGACAACGCCTACAAACTCGATCTACCAGGTGAGTATAATGTGAGTTCTACTTTTAATGTTAGTGACTTGTCATTGTTTGATGTAGGTGACGAACTAGATTTGAGGACAAATCCTTTTCAAGAAGGGGAGAATGATGCAAACACGGATGTGCAAGCCCCAAGGAAAGAATGGGATTCCTTACAGTTGCCAGAGGGACCAATCACGAGGGGACAACTGAAGAGATTCAAGGAAGCATTGCAGGGGCTTATGAGCAAGGATGAAGGACTTACAAGCAATGTGCAAAGCGCTGAAGGGTTCGTGATGCAGGGGAGTAAGTTTGGGAGCCAAAGGAACATTATTCAAGTGATAGATGAAGAGGAGTCCAGAAGCATCGGTGCCCAAGCGGCCAAAGATTACAGCCCGAGCGCCACACTAACTGTCCGAGGAGAAAAATTTCAGAACGCCTCGCGCCCGAGCGGTCACATTCTATCGCCCGAGCGCGAGTAGTACACAACCCTCGGCTCTCGAGCGGTCAAATTCTACCGCCCGAGCGCGAGACATTTTTGAGAAATTATTTATTTCCTTGATTAGAGTCCGAATTATTTTGGCAACTAGATATTGTTATCTTTTGAGCATGTGAAAGATATTGCACGAAATTTTTAATACAATTCAGATCATTATTGATAGTTTATCAAACTTGTGAGATTTTTCTCTCAAACTTTTTCAAAGCTCCGCTTTGTGTTCATCAAAAATCAAACTTTTCAAGGATTTATTCTTGTGGCGTTTGTCGATTAATTTCATACAGATTGTCAGGGAAAAGTTCTTTGAAGGTTCGTCTGCTTCTCAATTGTTTTAATCGTGAATATTTGTTGCTAAGTTTTGTAATTTAGAGTTGTATATCACAAACCCATACTTGAGTCAAAAGATCGTGACAACATGAATTCTTTGTTCATTATTGAATTGAGGGCGCGATTCTTATTTAATCGTGTTTGTTATTCTTTCGCACGAGGATTCATATCAAATCCATCCCATGTAGTGATAGAACCAGCTGGAAGGTCTAGAAGCCACCCCATAGCTTTTCCTTGCAGGGAGAATGGGAATAGTCTGAGTCGAATGGCATCACTACTCACCCCATTGCACTTGATTATATCACAGATCGGCAGAAAATTCTCTAGAAGTGCATTGGGATCTTCAGAGGGCGATCCTCCGAATTTGACTTGGAGTTGAATCATCTGGATGATGGTCGGCTTAAGTTCAAATGTATTCTCTTGAATTGTAGGGACAATACTAGAGCCATAACCACCAAACGCTGGTCGATGAAGCTCCATTAAAGTACGATCATCCTCTTCTCCGGCCATATCTTCAAATTCTAGTTTAAGGTCTATTTCAGATTCCTCTTCAGATTCGAATTCAAGAGCCAAGTTGTTGTTTCTTCGAGCTCTACGGATGCGGCATAGAGTGCTTTCAATCTCTAGATCGAGTGGCGCTAGATTTTTGAAGCCATGAGCACGGCTCATATAACAGGAGCTAAACTCCTGAAATCAAAATTCAAGTGCACAATTCAAGCTTCTAAAGAGTGTACAAATCTGAATCAAAATTAATTAAAATACCAAAGATTTAAAAATTAAAATAAAAACATAAGAATAAATGCCTAGTCTCACATTAATAATTTATCCTATTATTAAACAGATATTCCCCGGCAACGGCGCCAGAAAATTGACCGGTAAATTCGGTTGGGAATAAATCTAGCAAGCAGACTATGTCAAGTTATAGTAAATGGACGATGAGTCCAAGTATCGATCCCACAGAGCCTATTATTTAAGTACTAAGATTTAAATTATTCGATTTAATCTAAGCAAACGATAACAAGGGATTTGGAGATAATTTAAACTAATTAAATTAAACTAAATTATGCTAAATTAATAACTAAGATCAAATTTGCAGAACAGGTTGGAACTTGGAGATTTTCAATTTCAACAAAATGACCGGGAACACACAACAGTACCAAACCTTGATTATTGTCGCGCATCGGAATTATTTAACCACAGATTATTCGATGTTACAATGAAATTCTCTAATTTAACAATAAATCTATTTCTAGAATTTATAATCTTATTTTAATTTAACAGTCCAATTATTTCTAATTGTTTTAATTAAACAAATATGCATTATTTAACGATGGAATCACAGATGTGGCCTAAAATCGCACATTGAAACCGAATACTATTTCTAGTCAGTTTAAACGTGTGTTGATTAATATTGTTGAAGCTAAATACTATCTATTCCCTTTCAAGTCAAGATCAAACAACGGACATGCAAATAATTGGCCAAATTAAATGCAAGTAAATTACGCAAACATTAATCAATAGAAAAAAATAATTCATGAATCAAATAATCCAGTGAATGAATAAAATCAATAGTTTGTCTCTATCGTGGTCCCGATCACAAAGCTACTCCATAAATTCGAAACTAGAAGAAAACCTAATATTCGAATTCATGACTGAAATTAATAAAATAAAGGAGGAGATAATCTCAGCGATGGATCGCGAATCTTGCGTGTGAAGTGCGTTTTCTTCCCCTTTTTCTCCCAAGCCCTAGCCGTCTTCAAAGTGTCAAAAGTCTCAAAACAAGTCCCCAATATCTTAGATTTTCCTTTTCTATATTTTTCTTCCAAAAAGCCCAGCCAAACATGTTATTTTCGAGCCCATAATTAATATCTTCCCAAAACTTCCAAAAATCTGCACCAAATCTTAAACTGATATCAAAGGGCACGGACTCCGCGTATACGTTAGGCAGGGTCTGTTCCTCTTCCCTACAAAATTCTGTCCGGAAAACCATAGACACGGACCCTGTGTAAGGATCCAGAGTAGGGTCTATGTAGACTTTGTAATTTTCATTCTCGGAAGATAATGGACATGGACCCCGGGTACAGGTCCGGAGTGGGGTCCCTGTAGACTCTGTAGTTTTCTTCTTTGGGCTTCTATGACGCGGATCCTTACACGGAGTTCGTGTAGGGGTCTGTGTTAGCTCTTTGTGCTATTTCCTATTTTTCCTGGTGTTTCTGACATGGCATTGCGAAGCTTAACTTTCTTTCCCTTTCGTTGGCTTTTATCACTTCTTGGTCAAACCTGAAAATAGCAATAATAAAACGAATTAAGCGCATCGGAATAAAAATGCTAGATAAGCACGAATGCGACCAAATAAAGTCCCTAAAATGCTATAGAATTTGTGCTTATCATTAACATATCACCAGTAAAAAAGAAAGTATTGCCAAGATGGAAAACAAACGTACCAGTAACATGATTGACAGCTGACCATCATCTCCCATAACCTGTAACTCAAAAGGACCCTCAATTTTAAAACTATCAATTACAACCTCTGACCCAATTTTTTTAACCAAAGACCCAAAGTCTGATAATAATTTCTTCTTTATCACCCCAAATTTCTTCCATTCTGAAGGCTGATCATGCATCTTCAGAATAATTTCACTCTTCGCAACTCGAACACGAAACTCATATCTCTGAACTATATCATACTTGGCTTTCTTTACTTTCAATTCTGATAGAATATCCTCCAATGCCCATCTCTCTTTCTGAGCAATGACGTTCAAAACATTCTGAAATTAAACAACAAAAATAGTAATTAACCGGCAGTAAGGAATCAGAAATTCGATCATATTCCCAATCTTGAATTGAATGTAGATATCCTCACATCCGCATTCAATTAAACATTTTCGTCACACAATATCTCATCAACTTATTATCAATAACAGTAGTAACAATAAAGAGTGGATCAAATAAAAATATATACCAAGAATCTCACACTAGGACAGACCAGCAGGGATCCATTGGAGTCATACGAAAATCATTTCCTTTAAAGTGTTTCACCACCAAACTTCAAAACTACACAAAAAATATCCCCAAACAAATTCCATAGTTTGAATAATATAGCTAGTTTAAGAAGTAACTAGAGGTAAAGAAACTGAATCAGTAGGAGCAATTATCATGAAGAAATGAAGAGATATACATTCAAAATTTTACAGTAACTTGTAAAAAATGAGTGGGTTGAGGGCTCAGCTCTGATTCAGAGACGGCAGTTACTTTGGGGAAGAGGAAGTGGGAGAGATTGAAGGGTAGTGGCGGATAGATGATTGATGAGTGAATCCTCGGAAGGGTTTGCAACGGCTGTGAGTATGTGAGTATACACAAGTCTATGAATATCTGGATCTTTTGAATTTAAATCATAACTGATATTTATAGGAAATAATTCTCATGATTACCTTGTTTTCAATGCCCATTTACTAATTATAGTAAGATGGATGCCCATACCATATTTCTGAAAAAAAATTTGACATGCCAAACCTCAGTGATTCTGATGGTAATGATTGCCAAGAATAAAGTATCACATACTGACTCACTTGAGTAAGATGCTACTTTCTAGGTAGCCCGGGTGGAAAGCCACCACCCGGGAACTTGTATAAAAGCTAGGGCTTCTGGTATCCCGGGGTGAGAAATGACATACACGGCTACTGACGAGCTCTTCCTGTAGGCATAACCAGATTTGGGCTATCCATTTAATATCACGGGCCATCCATGACTCGGGCTCTTCTGGGGGTATCACCACCCCTCCCTTAAATAGTCGGGCTAGAGTCCTACTAGTTGTCCCGATAAGTCATGGTTGGACTTCAAATGGAAAGATAATCAATTCTTATAAAAGGATCGGAGCTTCATGCCTCTTGGACATGAGATAAAGTGCAGGGGCCTCATGTCTCCCGGGCTTTGAGATATAATGTCAGAGCCTCATGTCTCCCGGGCTTAGAATATATTTGTCATTTAGTATTCTCAGTCAGTAGTGCTGATGTCATAATGACATGTGCCCTAGAATCTGAACGGTCCAAAACGCTTCGAATTCCGAGCATGCGAACAGTCTGAGTCACCTTGATTTTCGAGCATGTCCTTTCATCTACCCGCACAATTTCCAAGACGCTTCTTGATCGTCCGATTTATCTTTAGATGAACGGTTAAGATCATTCTCCTTTGCTTATATAAAACGACGAACCCCCTTCATTTGTTACTTTCTTTGCTCTCAAATTCTTTCTGCAAAAACTCCTTCATACCTTCGGCGAGCTGCATTCTGGTTCCGATGATTCCAAACTTTCGATCATCCTACCATCAAATCATAAGTTTTCATCTTCATTTTCCTCTTAAAATGTTCAATTCCACTTCTTCCAACTCTGGGAAAATGCGCGTGGCTCATCTGATTATGAGCCTACCACGATGCCTCTGATTTACCTCCTTCTCCTTCTCCCTCCCCAAAACTTTTTTTTACCCACCTTTCTTTAAAACCCAAAACCCTAAAGTCCAAACCTTCTTCTGTTGGCCCGTCTCGAGCTCCGAAAAGGGCAAGGGGAAGGGCCAATCCCGTGCTTCCAGCCCTTCTCATTCTGTAATGACCCGAATATTTGTTTTGAATGAAGTATTAATTAAGAGATAATTAATGAGTTGTTAATTAAGTTTTAAAGAATTGATAATTCGGGATTAAGCTGTTGGTATCCACCGGATTTTAAATGGATAACCCGACCTACTTTGGATTACATTATCTCGAGAAATCCAACTAGACCAATGAGATTCTGACATGTGGCAGATAAGATTGGTTCAGATTTTCTGAAATAGTCCGGATGCAGCCTATAAATGGAAGCTGATTCTTTTGTTTCTTTCACCGCATTCTTCAGAGAGAGTTCAAGTTATACCATAGTTTCTAGTCAGTTTCTAGGGCACTTTGGTGTCGGGAAGTTTCGGAGCTAGTGTCGACTCGAGGAGGGTCGGTGAACTGAGATCGAGACATTATCAGCGGGCCGACGACGGACGTAGGTATAATCCTAAATCCTTAGATAGTGATTTAGGGATCATTAGGGAGATCATTGTAGCATGTTTGATCTGGTTTGTTAGTGATTTCATTACGTTGGTATTGTCTAGTTCAGAGCTTTCTGTCAGATTGTTTTAGTGAGGTACGTGATGTACTGACTGAGATATCCAAGCGTAGTATACACACTTATATGCTGCATATTTATCTGTTGCATGATACATGTTTTACTGCTTTGGCATATTATGCATGACATATCATGTTGAGCCTGATATCTTTTGAGATATACCTCGTTTGTTGGGGCCGCTCAGCCCTATTCTGTATTGTGGACGATGGGGCATCGAGAGCTACAGTGTCCGACGGGACACGCGGGCTCTGATGACCTGGACATTGCAGGTCCACGTCTTGATGATGAGTGTGGGAGCCAAAACATGCCTAGGGCAGATCAGAGACTACACACTCAGGCACCTCTAGACTGAGCATGAGATTCTTGATTTGATCCTTGATATCCGAGCATATTGCATTTTGCATGCATCATATCAGTTTGTATACTCGTACATTCTCGTATTGGGCGATTGTCGCTCACGTCCTTGTTTTCATCTTGGGCACCCCATTCCATGGGGCAGGTCTTAGGTTGGACGGTTCGGACAACCAGGGCAGTGGCTAGAGCATTTGGGTTTTCGGTGGTGATCCAGTGGAGGTTTTCTGTGGTTTATCGTTTTCTCGTTCAGAATCATGTGTTTTTTATGGTTGTATTAATGTTTAAGACTGCTATTATTGTTTTGTTTTCATTTGGGTTGTAAGATGATTAAATATTTGGTTTCCGCTGTTTAATTTTGGTTATTAAGTTTAATGTTGCATGTTTATTAGTCTGTTTAGTAGTGGCTCGGGTAAGGGCGCTACACATTCTGAGATTCTAGGAGCCCTTGGTTTGATTCAATGATCAGCACTTTGCACTCGGGAGCGGACGAGGAACTTAGGACTCATGGCTCTAACCCTTCTTCTTTCCCTATCTTTTTCCCCGGCCCTTCTGACAGGGCCAACCACCTTCCTCCTGACTTCATCACCTTTTTTAAGGACTAGGTTAAGAATGGTCTTAGATTTCCCAACCTCTCCTTCTACATCGAGATTGCCAAGTTTTTTGGTGTACTTGTAAACCAACTTCACCCAAATTCCTTCCGAATCATGGCTAACACTTATATTCTTTTTAGGATGCATAATCTTCTCATCATTCCTCTGATTTTACATTACTTTTTCATATGCCGGATGGGAGATAATGCTTTCTCCTTGTCCGCAGGCTAAAATCTCGCTTCCTTGATGATATCCTTTCTAACCAGAAGGGATGGAAAGGCTGATTCTTTTACATTCACCTCCCGGCTCCCCTTCCTTTTCTAATCGGTTTCCTTCCCACTGTTCCTTCACAACACTCTCTTCCTTGATCTCATAAGTTTGAGGAACCTTATACCCAAAGCTATGAACTGGTGGAGGGTCAAAAATACTCTTCTTCCACACTGATCTCCGAGGAGAATTTGACTACTTACGGATTGAGTGCTCGGGTAGAAGATCCTATCAACCGGGTAATAGATGAAGTAGCTGGCTCGGGCGCTCAACCTGGTAACTTCCAACTCTGAATTCTTTCCTTTATTTCTCTTCATTCTTCTATTGTACCCTTGACTTTTTAATTGCTTAACTGTCTCCCTTGTTTTTGATAGATAACTCAAAAAGCCAAGAGGCCTTCACCAAGAAATGGGCGGCTGAAAAGGAAGCAAGGGAGAAAAAGCTGGCAGCCTAAAAAGCGGCTGCTGAGAAAAATAAAATGGTCCTGCCCATGCTTTCAGGGACCCGGTCATCTGCAGTCGAGGAGGAGGTGGCCAGGATAGATAGCTCCACCCTAGCTGAAAATCAACAAGAAAGGGAGGTGACTCGGGCTGACTCCAAAGAAGACTCTGAAGATCATGTTCCTCTCATCCAGAGGAAAAGAAAGGCAGTGTCAAGCCCAGAGCTTGTTCTTCTAGAGGCCAACAAAGGAAGAGACCAGGGCACCTCCCAAACAACTTGATTCACCCATCCTCTACAAATCCCACTACTTAACGAGCTCCTCCAATCAAACCTGCCTTCCCGAGCCAATCTATTTTTTGAGGGAGCCACCTCTACCGGAGTCAAGCTCCTCAAGCAAATGTTTCTTCCTGTTGAGGAGGCACATTTGAAGAGGTCCTTCTTGACCCCCTAGCTCTTCGAGGGATCAAACCAAATCCTTTCCGTAAGTCCTCCTGTTTTTTTTTTACTAACCCCTTCTGAACAGGGTGTTCAAATGCTGGTCTCTACCTTTGAAGATGTAGCAGCGGTAGCTACAATAGAAGGTGGTCGAGCCCGGGCCACGCAAGAGCTTCACGAGCAACTCCAAAGAGAGTTGTCCCGGGTTTGATCAATTCACAAAGAAACAGTTGGCAGGATCCAAGCTGCTTTAGATAAGTCTAACCAGCAATTGAAAATAACTCAAGCAGATCTAGCAAAGGCCCGAGAGGATGCTGATGACGGCCTTGTCCGGGAAAATACCCTACAGAGGAATATATATGCCTTAAAATCAAGGAATGATTCATGACCAATAAGGTAAAGAGACAAATGTCTTGGTCAATTGCTGCTGAGGATGCCCTGACTGCTTCCAAATATGATCGGGATAAGCGACGAACCTCATTTCTCCAGTCTCCCGAGTTCAAGGAGGCAGTTGAAGATCGGGCCTACACTTTCTTCCAGACAGGCTTTGATAAATTCCAAGAGCAATGTGAGGAAGTCGGGCTTCTTCCGGAAGATAGGGAAGACTTTCACGATTTTGGACGGGCCATAGCATCCCTTCCCAAGGATGCTAAAGAGGAGGAGGACCAAAAGAAGAGGAGCATCCAGGCTCAAGTCCCATAGATTTAGAGTAGGATTGTAATCTTTTTCATTTTAATTTTCTTGATTTTAATCCTGGCCTTCAGGCTCTTTTATTAATACAATCCTTTACCTTTCAATTGTCTTGCTCTTCATGAATAGAATGAGCATATTTTCAAAATATCATGCCTTAGAAATAATTGAATTCTTATATTCATATATTGCTTCTGAATGTTAAATCTCAAAATTTTTCTAAATGTTGGAAAATAACAAGTATTTTGAATAAGTTATCAAGGTGGGAGCCCTGAGCCAGGGTACAGATCCCTGTCTTTTTGAGTGGTCGAGGTGCGGGGCCCCAAGACAGGGTACAGAGCCATGGGGTTAATGAATAACCAGGGTACAGAGCCCTGGACCAGGGTACGGATCCCAAGACTGTGTGAGTGGTCGAGATGCGGAGCCTTGAGCCAGGGCACAGAGTCTTGGGCTTATTGAATGGTCGAGGTGCGGAGCTCCGAGTCAGGGTACAGAGCCCTAGGCTTAATGAATAACCATGGTACGGAGCCCTGGGCTAGGGTACAGTTCCCGTGACTTTGTGAGTGGTCGATGTGTGGAGCCCAGACCTAGGGTACGGAGCCCTCGGCTTATTGAATGGTCGAGGTGCAGAGCCCCGAGCCAGGGCACAAAGCCCTGGGATTAATGAATAACAAGGGTACAGAGCCCTGGACGAGAGTACGGATCCCTGAACTTTGTTAGTGGTCAAGGTGCGGAGCCTCGAGCCAAGGTATGGAGCCCCGGGCTTAATGAATAAACAGGGTACAGATCCCTAAACCAGGGTACGGATTTCGGGACTTTGTGAGTGGTCGAGATGCGGAACCCTGAGCCAGGGTATGGAGCCCTAGGCTTAATGAATAAGGTACGGAGCCCTGGGCCAGGGTACAGATCCCGGGACTTTGTGAGTGGTCGAGGTGTGGAGTCCCGATCGAGGTTACAGAGCTCTGGGATTAATGAATAACCAAGATACGAATACTCTGGGCCAGGGTACGGATCCCGAGAATTTTTGAGTGGTCGAGATGCAGAGTCCCGAGCCAGGGTATAGAGCCTTGGGCTTATAAACTAACCAGGGCCTCATGCCTCCCGGGTTTAATAGATCACGGGGCCTCACGCCTTTTGGGTTTAGATATAATATTGTACGCACTTTGAAAAAGAATTTCATTATCACTTCAAATAATGTGTACATTTCAAGCATAATACTTTTTCAAGTGGAAAATATTCCATGGTCACTTAAGAGAGCGTCCTTGAGCATCCTCCAGATAAAAAGCTCTTGAGCTGACTTTTTGGATTATTTTTAAGGGTCCTTCCCACCGAGCCTCAAATTTACCCACATCTCCAACTGGATTGACTTTTTTCATTACCAGATCGCCTATCTGAAAGTCTTGGATCCAGACTCGCTTGTTATATGATTTCATAACCCGACCCCGATAAGATTCCATCTAAATAATAGCATGTTCTCTCTTCTCTTCTACCAGATCTAGCTCCATTGCCCGGCTCTGATCAGTACCCGAGCAGAACATTTCCAAATTTCCACAGGTAGGACTGCTGCAAAACCATCTACCAAATTGAAAGGAGTTTCTTGAGTAGGTGCTCATGGTGTAGTCCTGTATGCTCAGAGAACAATAGACAGCTCCTCCACCCAGTCTTTTCCTTTGCCTTGCAGCCTTGTTTTTAAAGCATGTACAATAATTTTATTTATTACCTATGTCTGCCCATTTGCTTGAGGATAAGTAACGAAGGTGAAAGACCTAGTATTTTTCATTTCTTGGCCCCATGTCGTTATCTCCTTTCCTTAAAACTACCTTCCATTATCTGAAATTAATATCCTAGGAACCCTGAACTGGCATACAATGTTCTTCCACAGAAACTTCAACACCTCTTTCTCAGTGATTCTAGCCAAAAGTTTAGCCTCAACTCATTTGGAGAAATAATACACTGCTACCAAGAGCAATCTCTTTTGAGCTCGAGCAATTGGGAAATGTCCCACAATATCCATATCCCTCTGGTCAAAGATACAAAATGCCCAAATAGGTTCCATAGGAGTGGCCGGGCTGTGTTGAAAATTAGAATTATGTTGAAAATCATCACATGCTCGTACCACTCGAAAAGAATCTTGGCTTATGCTCGGCCACCAAAATCCATCTAGCATTGCTTTCCGAGCCAACGTTGTTCCTCCGAGATGCTCCCCGCAACATCCTTCATGTATTTTCCGGAGGACATGTTCCAGCTCTCCCATAGCTAAGCACTTTAACAAATGTCACTGGTATGATCTCCTGTATAAGATGTTATCTAAAAGAACGAACCTGGGAGCTTGTTTTTTGATCTTTTGAGTTGGAGCTCGGTCTTCAGGTAATATGCTATAAGCAATGAATTTGATCAGAGGTGTCATCCATGAATCCTCTTGCGCTGGCAGCACTTCCTCCTCAGTAGAAATAATCATACGAGTAACATGCAATATGTCTCTAGTATTGATTTCTGACAAAGATGCGGCCATTTTAGCCAGGGCATATGCTTCACCATTCTCATCTCGGGGGATCTGCTCAATACTCCAATCCACAAAAGATTATGTGTGGTTAATGAGATTTAGATATTTGTGCATTCTATCATCCTTAGCTTCATAAACTTCCTTTATCTGTTGAGTGACCAATTGTGAATCGGAGTAAAGGATTATTCGAGAAGCTCATATTTCCCTGGCAACACGTATTCAAGCAAGTACAACCTCATATTTTGCTTCGTTGTTGGTCACTCGGGAATCAATTCTTAGAGCCAATTTAATTTTTTTCTTCCGGGGGTTCTATTATCACCACTCACACTCCACATCCGGTTAGACTCACTGCTCCATCCACAAATACTCTCCACACCTCTTCCTCATCAGGCTGAATCTTTTCCAAAAGGAAGTGTGACATGGCTTGTGCTTTGATGGCAAGCCGAGACCTATATTCAATATCATACTCTCCCAGCTCGACTGTCCACTTTATCATTCATCCAGAAAACTCTGAATGAGTCATGATCCTCCCAAGAGAACTGTTGGTGAGCACAATAATTGGATGTGATAGAAAATAAGGCCATGGTTTCCGATAAGTCATGACAAGAGCCTGGACTATCTTTTCCACTTCATTGTACTGGAGCTCGTCTACCCTGAGAGCATGGCTAACATAATACACGGGCCTTTGGTCAGAGCCCTCTTCTCGTATAAGAACTGAGCTGACAAGATACTCTGTGGTGGATAAATAGACAAATAATTTTTCCCTGGGCTCTGGCTTTACCAAGACTGGAAGCTCTGCCAAGTGACTCTTGAGATCTTTAAATGCCTGCTCACACGTCTCCTTCCAACCAAATTTTTGTCTTCCTCAGGATCTGAATGAATGGATAACTTCTATATGCAGATCTAGATATGAACCGAGAAAGTGCATCAATCCTCCCAGTTTGTTTATGTACATCTCGGATAGACCGAGGGGAGGACATATTCAATATGCACTTGACTTTTTCAGGATTAACCTCGATCCCTCGATCGGTAACCACAAAACTCAAAAATTTATCACTCTTCATGCCAAAGACGCACTTGGCTGGGTTGAGCTTGAATCCATAATACATAATAGTGGCAAATGTATCTTCCAGATCAGAAATAAAACAATAAATCTCTCGAGACTTTCCCAATATATCATCCACATATACCTCTACATTCATTCCCAACTGCTTCTCAAATACTCTGTTCATTAGTCGCCGATAAGTAGCTCCAGCATTCTTTAACCCAAAAAGCATGACTACAGAACAAAATGTGCCTCCCAAGGCAATGAAGCTAGCATTGTCTTGATCATTCTTGGCCATGGAGATTTGGTGGTACCCCTGATAAGCATTCATGAAACTGAGTAATTCATAACCAGAGGTGGAATCCACCAGCTGATCAATCTGGGGCAAATGATAATGATCTTTGGGGCAAGCCTTGTTGAGAACCCTAAATCCACACACATCATTCACTTACAAGCAGCTTTCGGAACGAACAACAAATTCGAGAGCAAGGTAGGAAATTGTATTTCTCGAATGTGGCCGGCTTGAAAAAATTCTCAGACCTGCATATCAATTACTTTGTCCTTCTCAGGACCAAAGTGTCTCTTATTTTGCTTCACAGGTTGGGATCCCAGAATGATATTCAGACTGTTCTCAGCCACCAGGGATGAAACTCCCACCAATTACTACTGTGACCAGGCAAAAATATCAATATTAGCTTTTAAAAAATTTAATAAACTGACTCGGGTGGATAAGTCAAGATCTCGAGCCATATGGATCTCTTTCGCTGACACAATCTCCACCACCTCCTGCTCTTCCTCTGATACAAAATGAACCTCCCCTTTCTCTGCTATCATTTCCATTTCCTCAACACAACTCCTCCCTTCTCCTCCATCCTTGCATTTTTCTGGTCTATCCGGACAGTATCTGTCACGCCCCGTGTCTGAAGCGTTTGTGACATCCGGCATTGTTTAACAATTACTTGAAAACAATTAGGCCTCGTATCGAAATGCCAAAAACCAGTCTTTTTCATAAAACAATATTGTCTTTACAACGACAATGAAATGAAAATTACATCAGAGTTGCAAATGCGGAAACTGAACAAAAAAAATAAAGTCTAAATTCTTGAACTTGTCTTTCGATCACCATCCCCAGAACGCATATTGCTCCTCCTCATTCAGTTGTTCGTCATTTTTATCTGAAATTTGTAAGGGGTGAGTGTTTTGGGAAACACTCAGCAAGTGGGAGTCGATCGATTTCCAATGATACATATAGAACTAAATCTTTAAAACATTTCTTTAACAAAATTTCAAATCTTATTACTTTTAACTCATCATAACAGAAACGAAACTAATATGAGCCAGAGTTATCAAACGATTCAGAGCAATTTAGAAACAGAACAGAACAATTCAGAACAGAACCGATCAGAACAGACAGAACATTGTTACTCATCTCATTTCCATGGACAAATTATTCCCAATATGTTAGTCCTCTAAGGGGTGAGGCCAGAACTCGGTTTTATACCCACCGGTGGGGGCCAGACAGAAATGGTTTTATACCCACCATTGGGGGCAAGAGCAGAATCACGATTCTCGTCTCATTTCAAATTTAATCGTAACAGTGTAACAAAGATTTCAGATTTTTATCGAACATAACTTATTAAAATTTTCAGATATAAAATTTTCAAACGAATTCAGCGGAATCAACGAATTTCGAAACATAGAAGAAAACACATAATCGATCGAAATTTTAAAAGACAAACATCATGCTGTTTTCGAAAATGGGGACACACATTCATGCATGTCATAACTTATATATTCAAGATTTAAAAATACAAACGAATATACATATCAAAAACCCACTTACCGTATCTTGAAGGAATTTTCTTGTTGAAAATCGGGCAGCACTTCGGCACGGCTCTAACAAACATTGTCTTCGATCGGGCAGCACTTCGGCACAAGGTTTCCGTACTAGACTGCACGAAAATCTCCTCCTTTCTTCTTGCTTGCTCGGCCGAATGGTTTAGGGTGAGGGGGGAAAGAGCCGAAATTTTTGAAGAGAAAGGGGAAAGGAAAAACCGAAATTACTGCTTGGTTTTTGGGGTGCATTTCTCTCAATCTAGATGCCATATTTATAGAAAAGTTTTGGCCCTTTCACTTAGACTTGGCCGAAATCTTGGTCACCAAGAATAGCCATGAATGTGGTTCAAAATCTCATGCACTCCTTAAATGTTACCTTGATTTCTGAAGGGTCATTTCCTGCACAATCGATATGTTCTAGCTCTTAGCTCCTCCCGCAGCTCCTTCATGGGTTAACTCAAAAGTTATTTCCTGCACATTTAATTTGTCCAAACTCTTGGCTCAACTTATAGCTCCCTTTTTTGTCTTGTTAGGACAAGCCTGGTTGAGCTTCTTCGAGCTGAAAGATCGAGTCCTTGAGCTGGGGTTTTATTCCTCCCGTGACACTACTTCGATGGATGCAATTACTTGTAGCTTGGCCTCCTGTTGAGCTAATCCCCGAGCTTTGAAGTTGCTTCCTCGAGTTAAACTTAATGAAAATCTAAGTTAATATTCAGGTTATCTAGTTGGAACGCAAATTTGCGAGCTTAGTTTGAGTTAAACTTCAAGTTCGTATTACTTACTTGATTTGCTTCCGATCGTAAAATCCCGGGTTCTCACAAACCTCCCTCCTTATTGAAAGTTTCGTCCTCGAAACTTGGATTAACTGGAGCTTGTGAACAAATAAGGGTATTGTGAGCGCATTTTCTCTTCAAGCTCCCAAGTTGCCTCTCTTTCAGTATGATTTGACCACTGTACCTTGACATAAGGTATTGTCCGATTCCTCAACACTTGGTCTTTTGAGTCCACTATTCGGGTAGGGACTTCTTCATATTTGAGTTCTTCATTCATGTTTCCTTCAATCATCAGTGGTGCAACCTTAAGTACATGACTTGGGTCCGGGACATATTTCCGCAGTTGTGAGATGTGGAAAACATTGTGTACTCTGGACATCTCAAGCGGCAAAGCTAGACGGTAAGCTAAGGTTCCCACTTTCTCCAGTATCTCGAACGGTCCCACATATCTTGGATCTTACTTTCCAGATTTACTGAATCGTACCACTCCTTCCACTGTAGAGACCTTGACATAAACCTTTTCACCGATCTCTAATTCCAACGGTCTCCTCTTCAAATCGGCTCAGCTCTTTTGTCTAACCTGAGCTGCCTTGAGTCTTTCCTTGATCATGGTTACTTTGTCCACGGTTAATTGAATAAGCTCTGGTCCGGTAACAGCTTTTTATCCGACTTCGTCCCAATATAGAGGCGACCTACACTTTCTACCATACAAAGCTTCATACGAGGCCATCTTGATGCTACTGTGATAGCTATTGTTATAGGCGAATTACATCAGGGGCAATTGTTTGAAAGGGAACGATTTAGGGAGACCGAAAGCACAACGGAAGCATAATTTTATTTTAAAATTTCGGCCCCCTTGCATCTTGTGTAGCAAAATACAACAAACACCAAAAACATGTCATACATAGGGTGTTTAGAAGTTTTACCTATCAATCTTTAAAAGATTGATTGTGGCTCCAACTTTGTTGTTAAACAACAAAGCTCTTGAATGGATGAAGATCTTCAAGCCTCCTCCTTACTCCAAAATTAAGCCCACCACCAACTAGGTAAATCCCTTCTTGTTTTGCACTAGAAAAACAAGAAGATTTTTCAATGAAAAGAAGTATTTTATTCTCCAACAATTTGAAGAACAAAAGAGAGAAAATGAGGGAGAATTCTAGGTGAATATTTCGGCCAAGTGCATTGCAAGAATGGGGAAGGAAGACTTGTCTTGGATGTCCAAAAAGCAAAAACACTTTTTTGCATGCCATGCCTTGATATCCCAAAAAGTAGTCTCCAACTCTTGATCTCTCCCATGCATGCATATTATATAATATGGTTTCTAATCAAATTAAAAACCTTGGACTAAATTTAATTATCTCAAACATATTTGAGACTAATTAAACATTACTTGAATTTACCCAAGTCCCACTAGTTAAATAATTATTTTAATTGAGCTCTACAAGACTCAATATAATTTAATTAATCCAACACTTGAATTAATTTAATTATTTGGACTCTACTAGGTCCACTAGTGTTTAATTAATTCAACACTTGAATTAATTTAATTTAGTCCATAATAATGTTTATGAAAATCACAATTTTCAAATACATTATTCACTTGGCCAAATTTTAATCTAGGAACACTTCCATAAATTAAAATTTATATTTCTCTCATAGAAGTCACACTTCTATTTTTCCTTTCGCCTATAAACTCATTTATAAGCCGTTCAACACATTGAACTATTTTCTCCTTTATAGAAGTCATACTTCTAATTTTTTCTTACGCTTATAAACTCCTTTATAAGCCGTTCAACACATTGAACTATTTTTCTTCTCATCGGGATTTAGAAAGCTAGTACTTGTGTGGCCCTCAATGGTTCATTGATACAACTAGCCGTGGGTTCACATCTCCATGTGATTCGGACTAAACATGTCCTTATATGAGCATACCCCAATTGCTCCATTCTTACTTATCAACACCTTGATAACAAGAACGTCAGAAGTCAAGTCTGATAGTACCCAACCAATCATGTTAAACGCCTAGCAGCATCGCTTACATGATTCCCTAGGTATCAAATGATAGTGCCTGCAAGAACCATTCTATTATGGTTAGCGTACAGTACGGTCCCTTCAACTCATATATCCCGATCGATTCGACAACCATTGGTTTATCGAGAATTGTCAATGAATCGATACTATGTGTCATGTCGTAGTTGCATCGATGGTGTAATCTATGAAACACCTTTCATAATTACAACCATACTCTGGCCAGAGATTTCGATCTACATACACATGATAACACATAGGATATCCATACCCGAAGGTAAGCGGTGAATCCCCGACTACAATGCATCGACTCCTATGTGTTTCGACAGAACACCCAACCTTGCCACCCGATGACCCCATAAGAGTCGGTAAACAAGTCAAAGTGTAATTCTAGCACATAGAGTCTCAATGTTGTCCCGGGTCATAAGGACTAATTCTGTACAACCATAAACTAGGACATTTCCACTCGATAAGTGAGAACCACTTGGAAAGTCCTTTTATGGAGGGTTGTTCAGTGCACTCTACAAGGAGCACCTATCTGCATGTTCGGACATCACAATGTCCCCTACCAATGAAACATGGTACTCACATCGCAGATACTAGTCTCGAACTCGAGCGGCCTATATCCTTCTTAGTGGCGGCTGAATCGACTAGGAACCGTTTAGAATATACAGTATTACAAATATGAGTTTCATGATACTCATCATATGAGCATCTCATATTCTTTCTACTATTTGTATATTCAAGGGCTTTATCTATGCAACTAGCATGTGTATACAGATAAAGATGTGCCAAAATAATAATATCAAATATTACTAAAATAAAGATTGCTTATACATAGAGTTTCATTGTGAACACTCGGCCAACACTTGGCTCGACGGGCACCTACTCTAACAATCTCCCACTTGCACTAGAGCCAACTACCCATATGTTTTAAACCCATTGATTCGCGATGCTTGTCGAATAATGGTCCAGGTAAAGGCTTAGCTAGTGGATCAACAACATTGTCTGCGGAGCCGACTGTGTCAATCGAGACTTCTCCTTTTCCCACAATCTCTCCGAGGATGTGGTACTTTCTCAATACATGTTTGGACTTCTGATGAGACCTTGGCTCCTTTGCTTGAGCTAAAGCTCCCGTGTTGTCACACAACACCGGGATAGGAGCAACTCCATTAGGAATGACGTCTAACTCTTAGACGAAATTCCTTATCCAAACAGTCTCCCTTGCTGCATCTGATGCAGCAATGTATTCGGCCTCTGTGCTGGAATCCGTAATATTGTCTTGCTTGGAACTCTTCCAAGAGACATCAGCACCATTGAGCATGAATACAAACCCAGAGGTTGACTTCGAGTCATCGATATCGCTTTGGAAGCTAGAGTCGGTATAGCCTTCCAATCTCAGTTCTCCACCCCATAGACCAAGAACAACTTATTGGTCCTTCTCAACTACTTGAGGATGTCTTTCACAGCTTTCAGGTGTGGAAGACCAGGGTTCGATTGATATCTACTCACCATACTTAGTGCGAAAGCCACGTCAAGACGTGTAGATATCATCCCATACATGATGCTACCAATTGCCGAAGCATACGGAATGCGTGTCATCGCCACTATCTCTGCATCAGTCTTGGGAGACAGACTTGGATAGGGACACGCCATGACACAGTGGTCGATGTCCTCCCTTGGACTCATCCATCGAGAACGGCTTCACGATGGTATCAATGTATGTGGACTGGGTGAGACCAAGCAATCTTCTCGATCTATCTCTATAGATCTGTATTCCCAATACAAAAGATCCTTCACCCAAGTCGTGCATCGAGAACTTACTCGATAACCATATCTTAGTTGATTGCAACATTTATACATCATTCCCAATGAGTAGAATGTCATCAACATACAACACCAGGAATGTCACAACACTCCCACTGACCTTCTTATACACATAGGGTTCCTCAGGATTCTTAGTAAATCAACTCTTTGATTGTACTATCGAATCTAAGGTTCCAACTCCTAGATGCCTGCTTTAGACCATAAATAGATCTCTGAAGTTTGCATACCATATGCTCACTTCCGACAGATGTAAACCCTCTAGGTTTGAGACATGTAAATCACTTCCTTAATATCCCCATTAAGAAAGGCTGTCTTGACATACATCTGCCATATCTCATAGTCATACTATGCAGCCATGGCTAGCAATATCCTTATAGACTTGAACATTGCAACTGGTGAAAAGGTTTCCTCAAAGTCAACTCCTTGTCTTTGAGTATATCCTTTTGCCACCAATCGCGCCTTGAAGGTCAATACCTTCCCATCCGCCCCAAGTTTCCTCTTGTAAATCCATTTACACCCTGTGGGAACAATTCCCTCAGGTGGATCCACGAGATTCCACACTTGGTTCGAATGCATGGAATTCATCTCAGATTCCATCGCTTCAAGCCATTTGGATGAATCGGCATCAGATAACGCTTCCTTGAAGGTCCTTGGATCACATCCATGATTAGGCTCATCATGGCCCTCTTCAAGAAGCTGACCATACCTCATAGGTGGTCTCGAGACTTTCTCGGATCTTTTAGGAGCTTGTATCTCCTCACTTGGCTCTTCGGGTGTGGGTTCTATAATTGTGGGTGTCTCTCGAACCTCTTCGAGTTCTATCATCTCCCCTTTTCTATCCAATAGAAAATTCCTTTTCCAAAAAGGTTGCATTCCTAGAAACAAACACCTTTGTTTCTTGGGGATGATAGAAGTGATATCCAACTAAATTCCTTGGATATCCCACAAAGTAACATAAAATGGATCAACAATCCAATTTATCTCCCACTACCTGCTTCATAAGCAGGGCACCCCATATTCTAAGATAAGAATACTTAGGAGGCTTACCCATCCATATCTCATATGGTGTATGCCTTTGAATGGACATTTAGTAGAATATCTTTTAATTTTAAGTTATAGAGATTGTTTTCAAGTACCAATCAAACATTCATTCATGTAAATGTTGCAAACACCTTTGCAAAATAAACAAGTATATCCATTTTTATCACCATAGAAATGGAAACAATGTTTTTACAAAATTAGGTACAAACAAAACATCTCATAAAATTAACTTAAACTATTGTTCAATAATAAGTAAACATCTTCAATAGCCTTGGAAGCAACTCTTGCTCCATTGCCCATCCTCAAGAAGGTCACACCTTCCTTAAGCTTCCTACTTCTTCCCATCACCTGTAACCCATTACAGAGATGTGAGTCATAACCGGTATCTAATACCCAAGAAGTAGAGTTAATTGAAATGTTTACTTCAATTTAGAACATACCGTTTCCAGAACTTTTCTGGGCAAGATATTCTTTGCAATTACGCCTCCAATGTCCAGGCTTCTTGCAGTGATGACATACATCATCAGTCTTGTCAGCCTTAACTGGTCTGGCTGCCTCAACGGGATTCGGAGATTGCCTCAACAAGGGCACGTTCTTCTTGGGACGTTGGAAAGAACTCTTCTTTCCCTTCCCATGTGGATCAATCTTCGTACCAGATGAAGAACCCACATAAAGAACCAACTTCTCTTTCTTGATGGTGGATTCAAACGTAACAAGCATGTTTACCAACTCCTCAAGGGTCGGTTCCATCTTGTTTATGTTGAAGTTCACCACAAAAGGATCAAATGAGCTAGGCAGCGATAACAGCAACACGTCGGTGGTCAACTCCGAAGGCAAGATCAAATCCATGCCAACGAGCTTGTCCACGAGCCCGATCACCTTTAGGCCATGCTCATGCACCGAGGCCCCATCTCGCATGCGCAAAGTGATCAGCTCCTTGACGGTAGCATGCTTTAGAGGTCGTGTTTGCTCACCAAAGAGCTCTTTGAGATGCAAATGAATGTCAGCAGCACTCTTTGCACCCTCAAAACGCCTCTACAGCTCATCATTCATAGAAGTCAGCATATAACACCTGGCTATCAAGTCATGGTCACACCATTCCTTGTAAGCCTGCAATTCCTCAGGAGTGCAGCCAGTCGGAGCCTCAACAGGGGGCGACTCAGTCAGTGTATATGCTACCCTTTCCGAATTCAAGACGATTTTTAAGTTTCTTAGCCAAGTGAGGTAATTAGGTCCGGTTAATATGTGTTTGTCGAGTATTATGGATATCGGATTGCGAAGCGAAGACATTGTCAATTTGTACTGAAAAGTAAAACAGATAAATGTTGATGACTATTTTAAAATATTTAGTAAGATATGAAGTTTGGACTTTTACTTCATAAATATTTGCTCCCACTGTTTTGACATCTTTCACTACCCTCTAGTGAAAACGGGAAACTCTTTCCTCAGAAGGTACGTAAGGTCCAATTAGCGAATTGTGATCCTGAATAATATCGGCCATCACAATTCCTAAAAGGTAGTTTCCAATTGCATCGCCATGCAACCCTCTACGTATACTTTTGTCTCACGTTTGATTAGGACCCAATAATATGACGTCGTTCATCTTTATGTCAAGCCTAACCCATCGATATTGAACCTTAATGGACGGTCGCCATGAGTTCCCTCAATAATATGAGCCGAAATCATGAGAGTTCCACGTAGTTCACATCACTATGTCAATGGATGTCACAGCTTTCCGGCACCCAGGGCCCCCTCAATAATATGAGCCGAGCCTCGAGTACGGGTAGCGTTCATCATGCATCCATTGTCGATGGAAGACAAGGAAATTATAAACAGATTTACAATTCCCCTTTTCGGACTTGATATTAATTTTGAATCTTATTCAAAATGAGGGTTTTTAATTTTGAAATGTCTCATCATTAATTTTATTTTAAAAGCTCGCCATGTTTGATCGTATGTTTGCCGGATTCATGCAACTTTGTTATTATCATAATAATAATGCACATACTCATTATTTATAACATATCATGCATATATTATAAATAGAAAACAAGACAAGGATGATCAATTGCCTCAATACTAATGGCCCGTGTGAGCTAAACACGGGCCTAGGTCCAATCCTAGGGTAAATGCACGGGATGCAAATATAACTACATTATTACATTAGCATCCAATATTACATGTATTCGATCTTCATAATCACCAAGGCCACCATCTTCCAATCTTGATCTTCCACTATTCTAATATTTACAATTAAATATCCATGGCACATAGGGATACATCTCATGGGGGTGGGAACGGGCCATAAACCAAGCCTACTTTAAAAATTGATAATTATTACAATCATTCAACATCAAATATCCTAGCATACACCTAGCAAATTGGGCTTGGGCTTTTGATCATCCTTCATGCATAATAGCACATATCATACACCATCAATTAATTATCACAATAATTAATTGATCCAATATTATATATCTTGATCCAATCACTAACCGACACGATTATAAACTAAATTAACAAAGTATACAAACACTTTTGTCTACTTTCTAATTAATTTATTTATAACCGAATTTCTTATAAATCACAATTTACTATAAATAATTAAAGTCCAACTTAAATTATTTATTTCATGAGAAAATATTTGCAACCTTTGTAATTTTAAACTTAAGGGCCCAAAAACTCAATTTTTCACCAAAAACATTTTTGGCCCATTTAAAATCACAAATGTGTTGGCCATCCAATGGCCCAACAACTCAAGGCCCATGACACTTTGGTAATCCAAATCACTTTTGGAAACCCTAGTCGTCATCGCCGTCGCCGGATTCCGGCAACAAAAAAAATTTTTTTTTTTTTTTTATTAAACTAGAGGTTTCGGGCAGCCCAAGGGGCTGCCCTTGCTGCCCGTTTCGGGCAGCCCCTCGGGCAGCCCGAGGTGCCCGAAATGGGCAGCAACATGCTGCCGAAATTTTTCTTAAATATGGCCTTGATTTTGGTTGCAAAAAATATCTCAAGCGGTTAGAAAATGATCTCAATATAATATCATGTATTATGCTACACAAAATGATAACCATAGCTCTGATACCACTTGAAAGGGAACGATTTAGGGAGACCGAAAGCACAACGGAAGCATAATTTTATTTTAAAATTTCGGCCCCCTTGCATCTTGTGTAGCAAAATACAACAAACACCAAAAACATGTCATACATAGGGTGTTTAGAAGTTTTACCTATCAATCTTTAAAAGATTGATTGTGGCTCCAACTTTGTTGTTAAACAACAAAGCTCTTGAATGGATGAAGATCTTCAAGCCTCCTCCTTACTCCAAAATTAAGCCCACCACCAACTAGGTAAATCCCTTCTTTTTTTGCACTTGAAAAACAAGAAGATTTTTCAATGAAAAAAAGTATTTTATTCTCCAACAATTTGAAGAACAAAAGAGAGAAAAATGAGGGAGAATTCTAGGTGAATATTTCGGCCAAGTGCATTGCAAGAATGGGGAAGGAAGACTTGTCTTGGATGTCCAAAAAGCAAAAAGCAAAAACACCTTTTTGCATGCCATGCCTTGATATCCCAAAAAGTAGTCTCCAACTCTTGACCTCCCATGCATGCATATTATATAATATGGTTTTTAATCAAATTAAAAACCTTGGACTAAATTTAATTATCTCAAACATATTTGAGACTAATTAAACATTACTTGAATTTACCCAAGTCCCACTAGTTAAATAATTATTTTAATTGAGCTCTACAAGACTTAATATAATTTAATTAATCCAACACTTGAATTAATTTAATTATTTGGACTCTACTAGGTCCACTAGTGTTTAATTAATTCAACACTTGAATTAATTTAATTTAGTCCATAATAATGTTTATGAAAATCACAATTTTCAAATACATTATTCACTTGACCAAATTTTAATCTAGGAACACTTCCATAAATTAAAATTTATATTTCTCTCATAGAAGTCACACTTCTATTTTTCCTTTCGCCTATAAACTCATTTATAAGTCGTTCAACACATTGAACTATTTTCTCCTTTATAGAAATCATACTTCTAATTTTTTCTTACGCTTATAAACTCCTTTATAAGCCGTTCAACACATTGAACTATTTTTCTTCTCATCGGGATTTAGAAAGCTAGTACTTGTGTGGCCCTCAATGGTTCATTGATACAACTAGCCGTGGGTTCACATCTCCATGTGATTCGGACTAAACATGTCCTTATATGAGCATACCCCAATTGCTCCATTCTTACTTATCAACACCTTGATAACAAGAACGTCAGAAGTCAAGTCTGATAGTACCCAACCAATCATGTTAAACGCCTAGCAGCATCGCTTACATGATTCCCTAGGTATCAAATGATAGTGCCTGCAAGAACCATTCTATTATGGTTAGCGTACAGTACGGTCCCTTCAACTCATATATCCCGATCGATTCGACAACCATTGGTTTATCGAGAGTTGTCAATGAATCGATACTATGTGTCATGTCGTAGTTGCATCGATGGTGTAATCTATGAAACACCTTTCATAATTACAACCATAGTCTGGCCAGAGATTTCGATCTACATACACATGATAACACATAGGATATCCATACCCGAAGGTAAGCGGTGAATCCCCGACTACAATGCATCGACTCCTATGTGTTTCGACAGAACACCCAACCTTGCCACCTGATGACCCCATAAGAGTCGGTAAACAAGTCAAAGTGTAATTCTAGCACATAGAGTCTCAATGTTGTCCCGGGTCATAAGGACTAATTCTGTACAACCATAAACTAGGACATTTCCACTCGATAAGTGAGAACCACTTGGAAAGTCCTTTTATGGAGGGTTGTTCAGTGCACTCTACAAGGAGCACCTATCTGCATGTTCGGACATCACAATGTCCCCTACCAATGAAACATGGTACTCACATCGCAGATACTAGTCTCGAACTCGAGCGGCCTATATCCTTCTTAGTGGCGGCTGAATCGACTAGGAACCGTTTAGAATATATAGTATTACAAATATGAGTTTCATGATACTCATCATATGAGCATCTCATATTCTTTCTACTATTTGTATATTCAAGGGCTTTATCTATACAACTAGCATGTGTATACAGATAAAGATGTGCCAAAATAATAATATCAAATATTACTAAAATAAAGATTGCTTATACATAGAGTTTCATTGTGAACACTCGGCCAACACTTGGCTCGACGGGCACCTACTCTAACATTGTTCACTCCAGTTCCCAGGAAAATCTAGAGCACATGCCCTCAGCATGTCCTCGAGGGTCTGAATTGTCCTCTCAGTTTGACCATCAATCTGAGGATGATAGGCTGTGCTGAGAGTGACTTTGGTTCCCATCGCCTTTTGAAAACTTTTCCATAACCTTGATACAAATCTTGGATCTCTTTCAGATAATATACTTGCTGGAACTCCATGTAGTATCACTATGTTTTCCATATACAAGGTGGCTAACTTATCCAAATTATAATTCATCCGTACTGGCAAGAAATGGGCAGACTTGGTCAATCTGTCAACGATTACCCATATTCCATCATGACCTTGTTTTGATTTTGGTAGTCCGACTACAAAATCCATGGAGATATTATCCCACTTCCATGTTGGTATCTCCAAGGGCTGTAAAAGTCCTCCAGGCCGTTGATGCTCTGCCTTGACTTGTTGACAGGTGAGGCACTTGGAAACAAAGACAGCCACGTCTTTCTTCATTCCGTTCCACCAGTAATTATTTTTTAAGTCTCTGTACATTTTAGTACTCCCTAGATGTATAGAAAATCTCGATTTATGTGCCTCGGCCATTACTTTTTCTCGAATATCATCGACGTTTGGCACATACAATCGTCCTTTCATCCAGAGTATTCCATTTTCATCAATTTGATATTCTGGAGCTTTTCCTTCTTGGACTTGTTCTTTAACTTTAAGGATGGAGGTGTCTTGACTCTGCTTCAATTTGATGTCCTCTCGGAGACCTGGTTGTACCGATAATGAAGATAAGTTTACCTTCTCAGGGTTCCTTCGGCTCAAAGCATCTGCCACCTTATTTGCCTTACCCGGATGATAATTGATTGACAGATCATAGTCCTTGAGAAGTTCCATCCACCATCTTTGCCTCATATTTAATTCCTTTTGAGTGAAAATGTAATGCCCGGAAATTTAATCCGAGTAATCTGTAATTATGGATTTATAATTTGATATGATTACGAAAGGATTAATCAGGACACGAAATAAGAGTTCATATAACTTGTGTAAGTTTTGGACAGAAGTAGTGGCGCCCGAGCGGTAGATTACGACCGCCCGAGCGCCAATGTTCAGTAGGAAAATGCTTCGGGCAGAGACTGTGGCGCCCGGGCGGTAGTTTTTGACCGCCCGAGCGCCAATGTGCAACAAGGAAAGGAGTTGGACAGAAACTGCCGCGCTCGAGCGGTAGTTTATTACCGCCCGAGCGCCGACCGAAATATGTAAAATGATGCCACGTTTCTTCAACCGAACCATTTGATATATATATACGTAAATCCCTCATAATTTAGAAAAAGAAAAGAAAGAATCGGAAAAAGGGTTCTGGTATATTTGTGGAAAATCCTTACGCCTTTTCTGAGAAATCCGTCCGTCTGAATTGTAATCCGACTTCAGTACTGTAATCCTATCGACGTAGGCTACACTTTGACGTAAGTTTTGCTACGTTTTGACATGCTTTGAAATTATGCTATTTTCAGAATTGAATAGGATTCATATATGATGTTCTTGACATGTTAGACATCATAGAATCGAAGTCAGATTAAGAAACAGACTGATTATGGAATTGTTATGAATTTTCTGGAGTATATTGATTTATACTGGACAGATTTGAATTGTGACGGGATTACGGATTGTATGGGATATGGGTTATGGATTGTAACTGTTATCTGGTGATATGGTATTGACGGAGATACTGAGATTGTACCATTATACCGTTGATTTTGAATTAAATCCAGATTGATCAAATTGTTATGGAATTGACTAGTATATTGATATGAGATTATTGATATTGTCAGTACCAGACAGATTGTGAGTTCAGGACTTCGACTGAGCCAGAAACCGACAAAGGAAAGGTATAAGTCAATGTTGTATTGGGAGATGGACTTGAGTCGGTATGGACTTGGGTTTCCCTAAATCACATACTTTACTTTAGTGCATTGATATTTGCATTGATTTGATTAATATACTTGTTCTCTTGATATCTAGACAACAGGTATTGGTCGAACTGTCTTGTGACACACCGTGCCGGATAGTGGTGGTATCGTCACAGCACATTGCACGATGCCACAAGATAGGATGCTAGCGATAGAGCTACAGTCCTTGACGGTTAGGTCAGGACACTGGATGTTTGGTTATATCGAGTAATGGAATCTATTACGGAATTCGATATAGGAACACCATATTTGGTTATATCGAGTAAAGGGTATTGGAATTCTTCTATTACGGAATTCGATATAGGAATACCGGGGCACTGGTTATATCGAGTAATAGAGATTATGGTTCCATCCTTTACGGAATTCGATATAGGAATACCACATCTGGAAACCGGGATCCCTAGACTAGGATTGAGTCTAGTCTGAATTGTAGATCTACGAGTATTGTCGACATCATGATATTGATTATGTTTCAGATTTGTTACATATTCTGTTACCTGATTACATGCTTTATATTTGTTTATATGATTGCATGTTTCGTTGATTTATACTGGGATTTATTCTCACCGGAGTTATCCGGCTGTTGTCTTGTCTGTATGTGTACTTGACAACAGGTGGGACAGGATCAGGGTCCAGGAGATGAGGAGAGATCGTGATTAGAGTGGAGGCTCCGGACTTGGATTGTAGATAGGGTTGGTGTAGTAGCCCGAATTCCAAATTGGGTAATTAACGGATTAATGTGTAATTTTTGACCGTGGTCATGATCGGACGGACCGAAGATGGTTCGGTAGCACCGAAGCGTTCGGACGATCCGAAGTGGGTTCGGTGGATCCGATCATGAGGTGTCAAGAGTTGATCGACACGTCAGTTTGCATGCAAGTTCGGATGATCCGAAGTGTAGGTTCGGTGGATCCGATCATGAGGTGTCAAGAGCCGATGGACACGTGGGAGTTCGGACGTTCCGAAGTGGGTTCGGTGGATCCGAACATAGCCTATAAATAGTGCTCGGATTTCCTCATTTTGGATGGTCAATTCTTGAAGTTGTGTCTCATTTTGAGAGGTTTGGAAGGTTTCTAGGGTTAGTTTGTCGGTCGAGCGTTAGCCAAGAGCTGCCAGGATTAGTAGCGTAGTGACGCCTGAGTTACGAGGCAATCGACATCAAAGGGCTGTCGACGGACGAAGGTAAACCCTAAACCTTTGGTAGTACTGGTTTTGCTAGTCGAGCATGGTAGTATTGTTCATTGGGTATGCTTTTGATGCGTAGGCTTGTTCTAGACCTGATTAGCGGTGTTGCGTAAGGCTAGGCTTGCTGTGATAGAGGTACGAAAGTACTATCCGAGATATCCTGGTCGAGTATACATCCTTATATGTGTTGCATGATTATGTGGTGCATTGATATATGTCATATGATGCATGCTATTATGTCACGTTTTATGATGCATGTTGCATTTCATGTTGAGCCGTATCTCCTTCGAGATAGCCTTTACTGTTGAGCTGTATCTCTTTCGAGATAAGCTATATCTTGTGGGGCCGCTCAGCCCTGTCTTGTCTTGTGGACGCATGGACACCGAGAGTACACAGTGGCCGACGGGTCCGGAGGGCTTCGATGATCCGGGACATTTTAGGTCCACGTCTGTTCTTGTAGTGGATGCAGTGACCCAGAGGAGTACCGCGCGGCACTATCCACTTGGCGCCTCTAGACTGAGCATTTTGAGATCCTTTGTTACTCCTGTTTCTTGACTACCCTGGTATCATATCATAGCATGTGCATTTCATATAGGCTTGTATACTCATGCTTTTGTACTGGGCGTTCTTATCGCTCACGTCTTCGGTTTTGTTTATCTTGGACACCCCCATTCCCGCGGGGCAGGCCTCAGGTTGGACAGCTCAGGAGGAGGAGGAGGAGGACAGTGAGTAGCTGGTTGGTTTAGTTTTCAGTACTATTCTATTCGATATGGTTGTACCGAATATATTTTGAGTTGTTCTGATTTCGATTGGGTTGTATAACTACTGTCGTTGGCCTTATTTCCGCTGTTATCTCTGATTATTATTAATTAAGTTAATTGCATGCTTAGTTCTTCATTAGTAGGTGATTCTGGAACGGGTCACTACATTTATGGTATCAGAGCATGCTTACGATTTTGGGATATAGATTCTGTTTTGGGATTTTCGTTGACCATTTTACAATTTTCCCCATTCTATCTTGTAGCGATGGCTGACCACTTTGGTGATGAGAGTAGTCAGGGAAGTGTAGGTCGTTGGGGTGACCAGGACGATCGTAGGTGTCATCGTGAACATCGTCATCGTCGGGATGGTCCTAGGCGTTTTGATTTGCACCGTTTTATTCAGATGGGGCCTAAGCCTTTAGTTGGCGGTGAGACTCCCGATGATGCTGAGGATTGGTTAGAGCGCATGGAGAGTTGTTTCCGTGCATTCCAGTGCACCGAGGAGCAGAGGATGGAGACCCTTAGTTTTCTTCTCGAGGGCCGTGCGCGCAAGTGGTGGCGATCGACTTCTGCGCCGATAGTCCAGTCTCAGGGTAGGGTGACTTGGGCCGATTTCCGTGCAGCTTTCATGCAGCTGTATTTTCCTCCAGCCCTTCGCCAGGCAAAGACGATTGAGCTCCTGAATCTTAAGCAGGGGAGTATGTCTGTTGATGAATATCAGCAGAAGTTCTTCGAGTTGTTACCATTTGCCCCTCATATCAGTGGCAGTTCTGAGGCCAAGTATGACCATTTCCTTCAGGGTCTTAACCAGGAGATTTTTGATCGAGTCACTGTCTGTGATAATCCTACTTCGTATGATGGATTAGTGAACCGGTGTCGCCAGGCAGAGATCAGTCTCCAGCGTGGTAGGGCTATTCTTTCTTCTAGACCTCCGAGTACTTTGAGCCCTCGATCTCAGTCTTTCAAGAAGTCAGGTTCTTCTTCTTCTGGATCTGGATCATGGTTTAGCGGTGTTTATCGCTTTGGTAAGAGGAAGGTTTCTTGTGTGCATTGTGGGAAGAACCATCCATCGGAGCAATGCCGATCAGCCGCGGGAGCTTGTTTTCAGTGCGGAGAGATGGGTCATCTCAAGAAAAATTGTCCTCAGTTGCGAGGTGGAGCAGGATCTGGTTCCGGATCTCAGACGACTGTTCAGCAGAGGAGGCAGGGTCAGGCAGAGGGTAGTTCAAATCTTCGACCTCGTGCCCAAGGTCAGGTTTTTGCGCTGAACCAGGATCAGGCTGCAGATGAAACGGAGAGAGTCATAGCAGGTACTTTTCGTTTATGCGGTATTCCTGCTTTTGTTCTTATTGATACCGGAGCATCACATTCATTCATTTCTGCACGATTTGTTAAGCGTCATAAGTTACCGTATGTTTCTCTAGACGTCATTCTTTCTGTTTCTACTCCGATGGGTCATTCGGTGTTAGCGAAGCGTCTAGTGATGGGTTGTCCCTTAGATTTTGAGGGTAACGAATTGAGTGCGAATCTTATGATCCTGGAGATGGAAGATTTTGATTGTATTCTAGGTATAGACCTTTTGACTACCTACCGAGCTACCGTGGATTGTTACCAGAAGCTTGTTCAGTTTCGTACGACTGAGAGCTCTAGTTGGTTTTTCTATGGTGAGGGAGCGCGACCTCCGATGCCAGTGGTATCTGCTCTGAAAGCCTGTCGTGCTTTAGAGGCGGGCGGGGAAGGCTACCTCATCTATGCGATTGATTCATCCACAGGTAGTGTTGGTATAGATGATATTCCAGTGGTTTGTGAATTTCCTGATGTTTTCCCAGATGAGATTCCTGGTTTTCCTCCGGTTAGAGAGGTGGTATTTGGCATTGAGTTAATGCCAGGGACTGCATTTCGTACTCGATATGGGCATTACGAGTTTCTAGTTATGCCATTCGGATTGACGAATGCGCCAGCGGTGTTCATGGATCTAATGAACCGAGTCTTTCGGGATTTTCTAGATCAGTTTGTTGTGGTTTTCATCGACGATATCTTGATTTATTCTCACAGTGTGGAAGAGCATATCCAGCACTTGAGGATTGTGTTGCAGATTCTTCGCGAGAAGCAATTGTATGCTAAGCTGAGTAAGTGCGAGTTCTGGATTGATCGTGTAGTATTCCTTGGTCATGTGATTTCCAAGAAAGGAATTTCTGTGGATCCTAGCAAGATTGAGGCAGTGCTGAATTGGTCACGTCCGACGACGGTGGCCGAGATCCGTAGTTTTCTAGGTCTGGCAGGGTATTATCGTCGCTTCATCGTGAATTTCTCTCAGATAGCTAGACCATTGACGCAACTTACTCGGAAGGATGTTCCATTTGAGTGGTCATCTGAGTGCGAAGATAGTTTCAGAAAGCTTCGTCGACTTCTGACTTCTGCACCTGTTTTGGCGTTACCGTCAGGATCTGATGGTTTCAGTGTTTACACCGATGCCTCTTTTCAAGGCTTAGGGTGTGTGTTGACGCAGAATGATCATGTGATCGCTTACGCATCTAGGCAGTTAAAACCTCACGAGGAGAAGTACCCTATTCATGATCTAGAATTAGCTGCTATTGTGTTTGCGCTAAAGATCTGGCGTCATTATTTGTACGGGGTTAAGTTTGAAATTTTTACTGATCATAAGAGTCTGAAGTATCTGTTCACTCAGGCTGAGTTGAACATGAGACAACGTCGTTGGATGGATCTACTTAAAGATTATGACTGCGAGATTAAGTACCATCCAGGTTCTGCGAATCTCACAGCCGATGCTCTTAGTCGCAAGGTGAGAGCCTCTGCACTTCAGACCAGTGCTATGATTAGTACTATCCAGGATTGTTGTTCATTGGGATTTAATTTCAAACATCGGAAAGGTATGGAGAGCATTCGTGTTGCTACCATTTTATCTGAGCCAGTTTTGTTCGCTCGGATTCGAGATGCACAGATGTCTGATCTCAAGACTCAGAGATTAGCCCGATTGGGTGGTGGAGATAGCAATTTCCATTATCAGTCTAATGGTCTTCTGTGTTTGTCTAATCGGGTTGTGGTACCAGAGGATGATACTTTGAGGGAAGAGATCTTGGCTCAGGCTCATCGAAGCAAGTTGAGTGTCCATCCGGGAAGCAACAAGATGTATAAAGATTTGAGGACACGATTTTGGTGGAAAGGGATGAAGCGCAGCGTTTATCAGTTTGTTTCCAAGTGTCTTGTTTGTCAGCAGGTTAAGGCAGAGCACCGTCGACCGGGAGGAGTATTGTTGAACTTACCTATTCCTGAATGGAAGTGGGAGCATATCGCGATGGACTTCATTACTCACTTACCATTGTCTTCGAGGAATAGTGATGCTATTTGGGTAGTGGTGGATCGACTCACCAAGTCTGCTCATTTTCTGCCATATAACCGTGATTTCACTTTCGATCGTATGGCTCGCTTGTATATTCAAGAGATTTTACGTCTGCATGGAGTGCCAGTCAGTATTGTTAGTGACAGAGATCCTCGTTTTACCTCACGATTTTGGGGTAGTTTCCAGTCAGCATTGGGCACTTCACTAAGTTTGAGTACAGCTTATCATCCAGAGACCGACGGTCAGACGGAGAGGACTATCCGTACACTTGAGGATATGATGCGAGCTTGTGTTATGGATTTCGGACCCGCTTGGCAGGATCATTTGCCTTTGATTGAGTTCGCGTACAACAACAGCTATCATCGTAGTATTGGTATGGCACCATTTGAGGCGTTGTATGGGCGACGTTGTCGTACTCCATTATTCTGGGACGAAGTTGGGGAACGACATGTTGAGGGACCGGAGTTAGTCCAGCAGGCTATTGATAAGGTTGCAGTAATCAAGAAACGGATTAAGATCGCTCAGGATCGACAGGCTAGTTATGCGAACACCAAGCGGCGACCTCTTTATTTTCAGCCAGGTGAGAAAGTGTTTCTCCGAGTTTCGCCTTTTCGCAGGATTTTGAGATTTGGTCTCAAGGGTAAGCTGTCTCCGAGATTTATTGGTCCATTTGAAATATTGGAAAGCGTGGGAGATTTGGCTTACAGACTTGCATTGCCGCCGTACCTATCAAGTATTCATGATGTGTTCCACGTATCTTTGTTGAGACGATACGTAGCAGATGAGTCTCACATTTTGCATCCCTCTGAAGTTCAACTAAATTCGGATTTGTCTTACGTGGAACGACCAGTGCGGATCCTCGATCGCAAAGACAAGGTGTTGCGGAATAAGATCATTCCTCTTGTCTTAGTTCAGTGGCAGCGCAGAGGCACTGAAGAAGCCACTTGGGAGCTAGAGAGTCGTATGCGTTCGGAGCATCCAGAGCTCTTTTGAGTTATGCTTTGTATATGTTTGTGTTTTCAGTTGTAATCGAAATATCAGTTGTATTCAAACAACAATTGAGATGTAATAACGATGTTGTTATTTCGTTTTGTTCATCCTCTAAGCCTGATTTCGAGGATGAAATCTTTTAAGGGGGGGAGAATGTAGTAGCCCGAATTCCAAATTGGGTAATTAACGGATTAATGTGTAATTTTTGACCGTGGTCATGATCGGACGGACCGAAGATGGTTCGGTAGCACCGAAGCGTTCGGACGATCCGAAGTGGGTTCGGTGGATCCGATCATGAAGTGTCAAGAGTTGATCGACACGTCAGTTTGCATGCAAGTTCGGATGATCCGAAGTGTAGGTTCGGTGGATCCGATCATGAGGTGTCAAGAGCCGATGGACACGTGGGAGTTCGGACGTTCCGAAGTGGGTTCGGTGGATCCGAACATAGCCTATAAATAGTGCTCGGATTTCCTCATTTTGGATGGTCAATTCTTGAAGTTGTGTCTCATTTTGAGAGGTTTGGAAGGTTTCTAGGGTTAGTTTGTCGGTCGAGCGTTAGCCAAGAGCTGCCAGGATTAGTAGCGTAGTGACGCCTGAGTTACGAGGCAATCGACATCAAAGGGCTGTCGACGGACGAAGGTAAACCCTAAACCTTTGGTAGTACTGGTTTTGCTAGTCGAGCATGGTAGTATTGTTCATTGGGTATGCTTTTGATGCGTAGGCTTGTTCTAGACCTGATTAGCGGTGTTGCGTAAGGCTAGGCTTGCTGTGATAGAGGTACGAAAGTACTATCCGAGATATCCTGGTCGAGTATACATCCTTATATGTGTTGCATGATTATGTGGTGCATTGATATATGTCATCTGATGCATGCTATTATGTCACGTTTTATGATGCATGTTGCATTTCATGTTGAGCCGTATCTCCTTCGAGATAGCCTTTACTGTTGAGCTGTATCTCTTTCGAGATAAGCTATATCTTGTGGGGCCGCTCAGCCCTGTCTTGTCTTGTGGACGCATGGACACCGAGAGTACACAGTGGCCGACGGGTCCGGAGAGCTTCGATGATCCGGGACATTTTAGGTCCACGTCTGTTCTTGTAGTGGATGCAGTGACCCAGAGGAGTACCGCGCGGCACTATCCACTTGGCGCCTCTAGACTGAGCATTTTGAGATCCTTTGTTACTCCTGTTTCTTGACTACCCTGGTATCATATCATAGCATGTGCATTTCATATAGGCTTGTATACTCATGCTTCTGTACTGGGCGTTCTTATCGCTCACGTCTTCGGTTTTGTTTATCTTGGACACCCCCATTCCCGCGGGGCAGGCCTCAGGTTGGACAGCTCAGGAGGAGGAGGAGGAGGACAGTGAGTAGCTGGTTGGTTTAGTTTTCAGTACTATTCTATTCGATATGGTTGTACCGAATATATTTTGAGTTGTTCTGATTTCGATTGGGTTGTATAACTACTGTCGTTGGCCTTATTTCCGCTGTTATCTCTGATTATTATTAATTAAGTTAATTGCATGCTTAGTTCTTCATTAGTAGGTGATTCTGGAACGGGTCACTACATTTATGGTATCAGAGCATGCTTACGATTTTGGGATATAGATTCTGTTTTGGGATTTTCGTTGACCATTTTACCATTTTCCCCATTCTATCTTGTAGCGATGGCTGACCACTTTGGTGATGAGAGTAGTCAGGGAAGTGTAGGTCGTTGGGGTGACCAGGACGATCGTAGGCGTCATCGTGAACATCGTCATCGTCGGGATGGTCCTAGGCGTTTTGATTTGCACCGTTTTATTCAGATGGGGCCTAAGCCTTTAGTTGGCGGTGAGACTCCCGATGATGCTGAGGATTGGTTAGAGCGCATGGAGAGTTGTTTCCGTGCATTCCAGTGCACCGAGGAGCAGAGGATGGAGACCCTTAGTTTTCTTCTCGAGGGCCGTGCGCGCAAGTGGTGGCGATCGACTTCTGCGCCGATAGTCCAGTCTCAGGGTAGGGTGACTTGGGCCGATTTCCGTGCAGCTTTCATGCAGCTGTATTTTCCTCCAGCCCTTCGCCAGGCAAAGACGATTGAGCTCCTGAATCTTAAGCAGGGGAGTATGTCTGTTGATGAATATCAGCAGAAGTTCTTCGAGTTGTTACCCTTTGCCCCTCATATCAGTGGCAGTTCTGAGGCCAAGTATGACCATTTCCTTCAGGGTCTTAACCAGGAGATTTTTGATCGAGTCACTGTCTGTGATAATCCTACTTCGTATGATGGATTAGTGAACCGGTGTCGCCAGGCAGAGATCAGTCTCCAGCGTGGTAGGGCTATTCTTTCTTCTAGACCTCCGAGTACTTTGAGCCCTCGATCTCAGTCTTTCAAGAAGTCAGGTTCTTCTTCTTCTGGATCTGGATCACGGTTTAGCGGTGTTTATCGCTTTGGTAAGAGGAAGGTTTCTTGTGTGCATTGTGGGAAGAACCATCCATCGGAGCAATGCCGATCAGCCGCGGGAGCTTGTTTTCAGTGCGGAGAGATGGGTCATCTCAAGAAGAATTGTCCTCAGTTGCGAGGTGGAGCAGGATCTGGTTCCGGATCTCAGACGACTGTTCAGCAGAGGAGGCAGGGTCAGGCAGTGGGTAGTTCAAATCTTCGACCTCGTGCCCAAGGTCAGGTTTTTGCGCTGAACCAGGATCAGGCTGCAGATGAAACGGAGAGAGTCATAGCAGGTACTTTTCGTTTATGCGGTATTCCTGCTTTTGTTCTTATTGATACCGGAGCATCACATTCATTCATTTCTGCACGATTTGTTAAGCGTCATAAGTTACCGTATGTTTCTCTAGACGTCATTCTTTCTGTTTCTACTCCGATGGGTCATTCAGTGTTAGCGAAGCGTCTAGTGATGGGTTGTCCCTTAGATTTTGAGGGTAACGAATTGAGTGCGAATCTTATGATCCTGGAGATGGAAGATTTTGATTGTATTCTAGGTATAGACCTTTTGACTACCTACCGAGCTACCGTGGATTGTTACCAGAAGCTTGTTCAGTTTCGTACGACTGAGAGCTCTAGTTGGTTTTTCTATGGTGAGGGAGCGCGACCTCCGATGCCAGTGGTATCTGCTCTGAAAGCCTGTCGTGCTTTAGAGGCGGGCGGGGAAGGCTACCTCATCTATGCGATTGATTCATCCACAGGTAGTGTTGGTATAGATGATATTCCAGTGGTTTGTGAATTTCCTGATGTTTTCCCAGATGAGATTCCTGGTTTTCCTCTGGTTAGAGAGGTGGTATTTGGCATTGAGTTAATGCCAGGGACTGCATTTCGTACTCGATATGGGCATTACGAGTTTCTAGTTATGCCATTCGGATTGACGAATGCGCCAGCGGTGTTCATGGATCTAATGAACCGAGTCTTTCGGGATTTTCTAGATCAGTTTGTTGTGGTTTTCATCGACGATATCTTGATTTATTCTCACAGTGTGGAAGAGCATATCCAGCACTTGAGGATTGTGTTGCAGATTCTTCGCGAGAAGCAATTGTATGCTAAGCTGAGTAAGTGCGAGTTCTGGATTGATCGTGTAGTATTCCTTGGTCATGTGATTTCCAAGGAAGGAATTTCTGTGGATCCTAGCAAGATTGAGGCAGTGCTGAATTGGTCACGTCCGACGACGGTGGCCGAGATCCGTAGTTTTCTAGGTCTGGCAGGGTATTATCGTCGCTTCATCGTGAATTTCTCTCAGATAGCTAGACCATTGACGCAACTTACTCGGAAGGATGTTCCATTTGAGTGGTCTTCTGAGTGCGAAGATAGTTTCAGAAAGCTTCGTCGACTTCTGACTTCTGCACCTGTTTTGGCGTTACCGTCAGGATCTGATGGTTTCATTGTTTACACCGATGCCTCTTTTCAAGGCTTAGGGTGTGTGTTGACGCAGAATGATCATGTGATCGCTTACGCATCCAGGCAGTTAAAACCTCACGAGGAGAAGTACCCTATTCATGATCTAGAATTAGCTGCTATTGTGTTTGCGCTAAAGATCTGGCGTCATTATTTGTACGGGGTTAAGTTTGAAATTTTTACTGATCATAAGAGTCTGAAGTATCTGTTCACTCAGGCTGAGTTGAGCATGAGACAACGTCGTTGGATGGATCTACTTAAAGATTATGACTGCGAGAATAAGTACCATCCAGGTTCTGCGAATCTCACAGCCGATGCTCTTAGTCGCAAGGTGAGAGCCTCTGCACTTCAGACCAGTGCTATGATTAGTACTATCCAGGATTATTGTTCATTGGGATTTAATTTCAAACATTGGAAAGGTATGGAGAGCATTCGTGTTGCTACCATTTTATCTGAGCCAGTTTTGTTCGCTCGGATTCGAGATGCACAGATGTCTGATCTCAAGACTCAGAGATTAGCCCGATTGGGTGGTGGAGATAGCAATTTCCATTATCAGTCTAATGGTCTTCTGTGTTTGTCTAATCGGGTTGTGGTACCAGAGGATGATACTTTGAGGGAAGAGATCTTGGCTCAGGCTCATCGAAGCAAGTTGAGTGTCCATCCGGGAAGCAACAAGATGTATAAAGATTTGAGGACACGATTTTGGTGGAAAGGGATGAAGCGCAGCGTTTATCAGTTTGTTTCCAAGTGTCTTGTTTGTCAGCAGGTTAAGGCAGAGCACCGTCGACCGGGAGGAGTATTGTTGAACTTACCTATTCCTGAATGGAAGTGGGAGCATATCGCGATGGACTTCATTACTCACTTACCATTGTCTTCGAGGAATAGTGATGCTATTTGGGTAGTGGTGGATCGACTCACCAAGTCTGCTCATTTTCTGCCATATAACCGTGATTTCACTTTCGATCGTATGGCTCGCTTGTATATTCAAGAGATTTTACGTCTGCATGGAGTGCCAGTCAGTATTGTTAGTGACAGAGATCCTCGTTTTACCTCACGATTTTGGGGTAGTTTCCAGTCAGCATTGGGCACTTCACTAAGTTTGAGTACAGCTTATCATCCAGAGACCGACGGTCAGACGGAGAGGACTATCCGTACACTTGAGGATATGATGCGAGCTTGTGTTATGGATTTCGGACCCGCTTGGCAGGATCATTTGCCTTTGATTGAGTTCGCGTACAACAACAGCTATCATCGTAGTATTGGTATGGCACCATTTGAGGCGTTGTATGGGCGACGTTGTCGTACTCCATTATTCTGGGACGAAGTTGGGGAACGACATGTTGAGGGACCGGAGTTAGTCCAGCAGGCTATTGATAAGGTTGCAGTAATCAAGAAACGGATTAAGATCGCTCAGGATCGACAGGCTAGTTATGCGAACACCAAGCGGCGACCTCTTTATTTTCAGCCAGGTGAGAAAGTGTTTCTCCGAGTTTCGCCTTTTCGCAGGATTTTGAGATTTGGTCTCAAGAGTAAGCTGTCTCCGAGATTTATTGGTCCATTTGAAATATTGGAAAGCGTGGGAGATTTGGCTTACAGACTTGCATTGCCGCCGTACCTATCAAGTATTCATGATGTGTTCCACGTATCTTTGTTGAGACGATACGTAGCAGATGAGTCTCACATTTTGCATCCCTCTGAAGTTCAACTAAATTCGGATTTGTCTTACGTGGAACGACCAGTGCGGATCCTCGATCGCAAAGACAAGGTGTTGCGGAATAAGATCATTCCTCTTGTCTTAGTTCAGTGGCAGCGCAGAGGCACTGAAGAAGCCACTTGGGAGCTAGAGAGTCGTATGCGTTCGGAGCATCCAGAGCTCTTTTGAGTTATGCTTTGTATATGTTTGTGTTTTCAGTTGTAATCGAAATATCAGTTGTATTCAAACAACAATTGAGATGTAATAACGATGTTGTTATTTCGTTTTGTTCATCCTCTAAGCCTGATTTCGAGGACGAAATCTTTTAAGGGGGGGAGAATGTAGTAGCCCGAATTCCAAATTGGGTAATTAACGGATTAATGTGTAATTTTTGACCGTGGTCATGATCGGACGGACCGAAGATGGTTCTGTAGCACCGAAGCGTTCGGACGATCCGAAGTGGGTTCGGTGGATCCGATCATGAGGTGTCAAGAGTTGATCGACACGTCAGTTTGCATGCAAGTTCGGATGATCCGAAGTGTAGGTTCGGTGGATCCGATCATGAGGTGTCAAGAGCCGATGGACACGTGGGAGTTCGGACGTTCCGAAGTGGGTTCGGTGGATCCGAACATAGCCTATAAATAGTGCTCGGATTTCCTCATTTTGGATGGTCAATTCTTGAAGTTGTGTCTCATTTTGAGAGGTTTGGAAGGTTTCTAGGGTTAGTTTGTCGGTCGAGCGTTAGCCAAGAGCTGCCAGGATTAGTAGCGTAGTGACGCCTGAGTTACGAGGCAATCGACATCAAAGGGCTGTCGACGGACGAAGGTAAACCCTAAACCTTTGGTAGTACTGGTTTTGCTAGTCGAGCATGGTAGTATTGTTCATTGGGTATGCTTTTGATGCGTAGGCTTGTTCTAGACCTGATTAGCGGTGTTGCGTAAGGCTAGGCTTGCTGTGATAGAGGTACGAAAGTACTATCCGAGATATCCTGGTCGAGTATACATCCTTATATGTGTTGCATGATTATGTGGTGCATTGATATATGTCATATGATGCATGCTATTATGTCACGTTTTATGATGCATGTTGCATTTCATGTTGAGCCGTATCTCCTTCGAGATAGCCTTTACTGTTGAGCTATATCTCTTTCGAGATAAGCTATATCTTGTGGGGCCGCTCAGCCCTGTCTTGTCTTGTGGACGCATGGACACCGAGAGTACACAGTGGCCGACAGGTCCGGAGGGCTTCGGTGATCCGGGACATTTTAGGTCCACGTCTGTTCTTGTAGTGGATGCAGTGACCCAGAGGAGTACCGCGCGGCACTATCCACTTGGCGCCTCTAGACTGAGCATTTTGAGATCCTTTGTTACTCCTGTTTCTTGACTACCCTGGTATCATATCATAGCATGTGCATTTCATATAGGCTTGTATACTCATGCTTTTGTACTGGGCGTTCTTATCGCTCACGTCTTCGGTTTTGTTTATCTTGGACACCCCCATTCCCGCGGGGCAGGCCTCAGGTTGGACAGCTCAGGAGGAGGAGGAGGAGGACAGTGAGTAGCTGGTTGGTTTAGTTTTCAGTACTATTCTATTCGATATGGTTGTACCGAATATATTTTGAGTTGTTCTGATTTCGATTGGGTTGTATAACTACTGTCGTTGGCCTTATTTCCGCTGTTATCTCTGATTATTATTAATTAAGTTAATTGCATGCTTAGTTCTTCATTAGTAGGTGATTCTGGAACGGGTCACTACAGTTGGACACTTGACATTAGTTGTTTAAACCTTAGTTGAATGTATGTTTGTAGTACAGGACTTGTACTTTTATATACTGAGTTGTATATTAGTTTGATTTCACTACGTTCCGCATAAAAAAAAATAAAAAAATTTAGACCCTGTTTATAATTGATTAATTAGTCCCAATGATGATTAAGAACTTGATTAGCGTCGGGTCCCCACAGAAAATATACTTGAGACTCTGGTGGTCAGTAAAAACTTCGCATTTTACTCCATAAAGGTAGTGCCTCCAGATTTTAAGTGCAAATAATACTGCGGCTAACTCCAAGTCATGAGTGGGGTAATTCTGCTCATATGGTTTTAGTTACCGTGAGGCATAAGCAATTACTTGTCCCTCCTGTATAAGCACACACCCTAATCCTCCCTTTGAAGCGTCACTGTATACATTGAAATTCTTACCATCCTCTGGAAGAACTAGTACTGGTGTGGATGCGAGTTTTGTCTTCAGGGTTTCAAAGCTTCTTTCAGATTCCTCATTCCAAATAAATTTCGAATTTTTCTGAGTAAGTTTGGTGAGTGGAATGGCTATCGAAGAAAATCCTTCCACACATTTTCTATAATAGCCTGCTAAACCCAGAAAACTCCTGACTTCAGTCACTATCTTTGGTTGTGGAAAATCCTTGATTGCCTCTAACTTCTTAGGGTCTACTGACACTCCTAAGTCAGAAATTATATGTCCTAAGAACGCCACAATTTTTTACCAAAATTCACATTTCTTGAATTTGGCGTATAATTCCTTTTCTCGAAGTGTCTGCGAAGTGAGACGCAGATGCTCTTTGTGTTCTTCTTCACTTCGTGAGTACACAAGGATATCATCTATGAAGACAGCCACAAACTTGTCGAGATATGGTTTGAATACCCGATTCATCAGGTCCATGAATGCTGCAGGAGCATTTGTTAGGCCAAAAGGTATTACCGTGAATTCGTAATGTCCATACCTTGTCCTAAAAGCAGTTTTAGGGATGTCTTCCGCTTTAACCTTCAACTGATGGTAACTAGATCTCAGATCTAGTTTTGAGAAGACCTTGGCTCCCTTTAACTGATCGAAAAGATCATCTATTCTTGGGAGTGGGTACTTATTCTTTATGGTGATCTTGTTCAACTCCCGTAGTCAATACATAGCCTCATGCTTCCGTCTTTTTTCTTTACAAAAAGCACTGGGGCTCCCCATGGGGATGCACTGGGGCGAATCTGCTTCTTGTCTAATAATTCCTGCAGTTGCTCCTTTAGCTCCTTTAATTCAGCTGGAGTCATTCGGTATGGTGTCTTTGATATTGGTGCAGCACCCGGGACCAAATTGATTTCAAATTCTACTTCCCTATCTGGTATCTCTCCCGATAGTTCTTCGGGGAAAACGTCTGGAAATTCTCTAACAATTGGAATATCTTCCAACTTTGGGACTTCTTCTTCTTTGGTTTCATTGATCACTGCTAGGTAAATTTCTTCTCCTCCCTTTATAGCTTTCCAGGCTTGTGAAGCCGATAGTAGAGATTTTCTTTCTTTGGATTTCCCATGATATACGACATCCCCTTTTGTTGGAGTTTGAAGTCTAATATCTTTCTTTTGACAGTCTACTATGGCATGGTTTTTGGCTAACCAGTCCATTCCAAGGATGATGTCAAACTCAAACATATTGAGTTGAATTAATTCCACTTCAAAAGTTTGATTGCTGATACAAATTTTACAGTTTCGATACACTTTGTGTGTTTCAATTGTTTTGCTGGCAGGTGTTGCTACTCTTAACGGTTCACTAAGAATATCATGTTCAAGTTTAAGCTTCTTAGCAAATCTTCTAGACACAAATGAATGCGTGGCACCACAATCAAACAATGTATATGCAGGTATGCTATGGAGCAGTATAGTACCTGCTACCACCTCGTTGGTGTTATCAGCTTCCTCTTGGGTGATTGCATACACCCTAGCATTGGTCTTGTTCTCATTTTGCTTTCTGGGTCCCGCCCTTTTTTCTTTGTTCTCCGGACATTCTTTAATTCGATGACCCACCTATCCACACTTAAAACATGCACCTGAATTTCGATAACATTCCCTGCTATGATACTGTTTACAGGCGTCGCACCACTTCCCTTCCCTGTTGCCAGTATTACCAGAACTTCTTTGGGAAGGCCCACCTGAATAATTTGGATTCTTAAACTTGGGACCGTTCTGAGTAGGTTGATTGACCATTGGTCTTTTGTTCTTGTTCTCTTCCTCGCGACGTTTGATATCTGTTTCTGTGCTCATTGCAGCGCCCATCAAATCCCAAAACTGTTTGGCTTGAATATTGCCAATGCTGACTGAATTCGGCTGTTGAGTCCTTTTATAAAGCGATGCATTTTTAAGGTTTCATCCGACATGATTGTTGGGACATAGGTTCCCAGATCATTGAATCTCGAAGTGTATTCCATTACCGTCATGTCTGGGGTCTCCTTGAAGTTCTCAAATTCGCTTAACTTCTGCAAACGGAATTCGGCTGGGTAGTATTGTTTCAAAAATTCTCTCTTAAAAATCTGCCATGTGATCTCTTCCACTTCTGCCAAAGATGGCGACACAGTTTCCCACCATTTCCTAGCTGGGTCTTCCAAAAATGGTGTTACAACCTCCACTCTCAGTTCTTCAGGTATTTCCAGTAAATGTAGTTGTGTTTCGACGTTCTTGAGCCAGTTGTGGCTGACTTCTGGTTCTAGGTTCCCATCGAAAGTTGGAACTAGATTCCTTCTGAGAGATTCATAATGGTACTTAATCCAACGCGGTTGCGGTTCAGGTGGTGGTTGGATGGCGTTAGCCAATGGGTTCATGAATCCTTGTAACGTTGCAGCTACGATCGTAGCTATTGCCATCATATCCTCTTGACTGAGATTCACTCTGGGTGGTGGTGGATTTTCGTTTTGGTTGGCACCACGGGGGTTACGGTTGTTTCGGGGTGGTCTGCCTGCCATTTCCTATAAACATGTATTTTATTAATTCGTTTGCCACAATATTTAATCAAAGGAATAATTTCATTAAATTGTAAAAAAAATTTCATACAACCACATATTTTTCAAAACAAATGATTAATCAAATATTTATAGATACAATCGAAGCCTATTCTAGAACTCTCTCTTCCTACTCGTCTATAACTTCTCCGTCTCCTACAGCCTCGTTGACTTCTTCTTCCATCGGATTTTCTTCTAGTTCTTCTATGAGTTCTTCCATATTGACCATCTCATTTTGTAAGTGCTCAATGTAATTCTGCAGTTGTGTGTTGTGGTGACCAAGGTTGTTTACTTGACCCTGTAGTTCTTGTATTGTTGATTGGCTTACTTTTTCATCGATTTCTTGCTCCTCAATTCGTTCTTCAAGATGGCGCTGCGTTTTGAGGAGACTATTATCGCGGATTTCGAGCGTAAAAATTCTATCTTGCGCTTTCTTCAACTCTTTCTTGGTTGTCTTGTGCTGACGCTTTGACTCTAGATGATAAGCAGCGTAACGTCTAACGTCTTCGCGTAGTTTATTCTCTTCCACTCGGGCTTCATGAAGATCCTCCATCATGCATACGTTATTCCCATCCAACTGGTAGTTATCTCTCTCGAGTTTTTCATTTTTTTCTTTCAGTGTTTTAATTTCTGACTCCTTTTTCCTGAAGTTGTTTTTGAAGTTCATTTATAATGCTTTAGAGATCCATACTGGTTTCCTATAAAGATAAAAAAATTTTATAAATAAGATACTCGTCAAATTTTAAATATGCAATAAGATAATAGAAAGTTTCAAAATAGTTCGGTACACATAATATTTTATTAGCCATAAGTTTACTACAATCCAGATACTTTATTATAATGCTAATCTAATCGAACATCTCTCCGCCATCGCTGTCACTGGTGCTGTCATATCCGACCACCTCCATCGGTGCTACTTCCTCCTCCTCCATGTTCTCTATCACCAAATGTAGATAGTTGTTCTGCTCTTTAAGTCTCTCCATGGTGTCGTGGAGCTTGGATATGTACCGTTCTTGTTTGGTGTTCAACTGTTCATGACGCTGACGAGCCCAAGCAGCACGTCCTCTTTCTGGTTCTACCCTCTCAAGCAACTCTCTGTTCAGTGAAGCCAGACGCTCAATGCGAGCTGAGTCGGTAGGTATCTGAAGGAGTTGGCTCTCAGCCAAGTCCAAATGGTGAGTATGTCATTGCACATCAGTCTCCAGTATATTCCTAATCTCACTAAGTTCCTGTTTTTCCAGTTTCTCTCTAGCAAGTTGCGCCTTCAAATTCGCAATCTCCCTAGCTTGATTATCTATGGTAAGCTGACGCATACGAAGTGCAGCCTGAGCGCGATTATGTGGAGCAGCCATTTCCTAGGATAAAAATGGAAGTAAAGCGTCACAATCGTATAAAGGATAGAAAGGCACAAATAGTAGAAACAAAGTTGTCGTGAAAATTTTCGATACTCAGAGTTTGTGGAATGATCGAATGGATAGATTTTTTAAGTCTATTCGGAATTTAGGAAACAGATGAAAGTTAGACTTCAAGAATGGATGAAAGTAGGACTCAAATTGGGATACACTAGGCTTTTGCCAAAATTTGACTTCGCCAAATTTTGTCTATCAAAATCCCAGCGGGATTATGAACCTGGCGGCTTTGATACCACTTAAATGTCACGCCCTGTGTCCGAAGTGTCTGTGACATCCGGCATTGTTTAACAATTACTTGAAAACAATTAAGCCTCATATCGAAATGCCAAAAACCAGTCTTTTTCATAAAACAATATTGTCTTTACAACGACAATGAAATGAAAATTACATCAGAGTTGCAAAAGCGGAAACTGAGCAAAAAAAAATTAAGTCTAAATTCTTGAACTTGTCTTTCGATCACCATCCCCAGAACGCATCCTTCTCCTCCTCATTCAGTTGTTCTTCATTTTTATCTGAAATTTTTAAAGGGTTGAGTGTTTTAGGAAACACTCAGAAAGTGGGGGTCGATCGATTTCCAATGATACATATAGAACTTAATCTTTAAAAAAAAAATTTAACAAACTTTCAAATCTTATTACTTTTAACTCATTATAACAGAAACGAAACAAATATGAGCCAGAGTTATTAGACGATTCAGAGCAGTTCAGAAACAGAACATAATAGAACAGATCGGAACATACAGAACACTGTTACTCATCTCATTTCCATGGTCAAATTGTCCCTAATATGTTAGTCCTCTAATGGGTGAGGCCAGAACTCGGTTTTATACCCACCGGTGGGGCCAGACAGAAATGGTTTTATACCCACCATTGGGGGCTAGAACATAAATGGTTTTATACCCACCATTGGGGGCCAGAACAGAATTACAATTCTCGTCCCATTTCAAATTGAATCGTAATAGTGTAACAAAGATTTTCAGATTTTTATCGAACAGAACTTATCAAAATTTTCAGATATCATATTTTCAAACGAATTCAGAGGAATCAACGAATTTCGAAACATAGAAGAAAACACATAATCGATCTAAATTTTAAAAGATAGACATCATGTTGTTTTCGAAAATGAGGACACACATTCATGCATGTCATAACTTATATATTCAAGATTTAAAAATACAAACAAATATACATATAAAAAACCCACTTACCATATCTTGAAAGAAGTTTCTTGTTGAAAATCGGGCAGCACTTCGGCACGGCTCTAACAAACACTGTCTTCGATCGGGCAGCACTTCGGCACAAGGTTTCCCTACTGGACTGAACGAAAATCTCCTCATTTTTTCTTGCTTGCTCTGCCTAATGGTTTAGGGTGAGGGGGGAAAGAGCTGAAATTTTTTATGAGAAAGGGGAAAGGAAAAACCGAAATTCTTGCTTGGTTTTTGGGGTGCATTTCTCTCAACCTAGATGCAATATTTATAGAAAATTTTTGGCCCTTTCACCTAGCCTTGGCCGAAATCTTGGTCACCAAGAATAGCCATGAATGTGGTTCAAAATATCATGCACTCCTTAAATGTCACCTTGATTTTCTAAAGGGTCATTTCATGCACCATCAATATGTCCTAGCCCTTAGCTCCTCCCGCAGCTCCTTCATGGGTTAACTCAAAAGTTATTTCCTGCACATTTAATTTGTCCAAACTCTTGGCTCAACTTATAGCTCCCTTTTTGGTCTTGTTAGGACAAGCCTGGTTGAGCTTCTTCGAGCTAAAAGATCGAGTCCTTGAACTGGGGTTTTATTCCTCTCGTGACACTACTCCGATGGATGCAATTATTTGTAGCTTGGCCTCCTGTTGAGCTAATCCCCGAGCTTTGAAGTTGCTTCCTCGAGTTAAATTTAATGAAAATCTAAGTTAATATTCAGGTTATCTAGTTGGAACAAAAATTTGCGAGCTTAGTTTGAGTTAAACTTCAAGTTCGTATTACTTACTTGATTTGCTTCCGATCGTAAAATCCCGGGTTCTCACAGTATCCACATAGCATTTCCATGAAGAGGGTTGATCTCCCCGGACCTCTCACACCTAATTCTAGACTAGAAATTTGATCTTTTGGTGATAGGTAGAGGCTACAGCTTTAACTCATTCATAGCCGGCTGCCCCAGAATAATATTTTTTGATGAAGAGGCATCCACAACCATAAAAGTGGTCATGACGATTTTTCTTAATTCCCGGGTGCCCAGAGTCAACGACAGAATAATCTCTCCCTCTGGATACATAACATGACCAGCAAAACAAAAAAGGACAACTTCTACTAACTCCAATTGATACCCCTGCAAATCTATCTGCACTAGAGCTTCCTTGAATATGACATTCACAGAGCTCCCGGAATCCACAAAGACCCTCATAACATCGTAGTTGGCAACTCGGGCTTGGATTACCAGGGCATCATTATGAAGAAGACTGACACCCTTGAGATCCTCTGGGCCAAAGCTGATAACCACTTCATTCTTCATCGCCCCTCAACTTCTAAGCACTCCCTTCTTCCCCAGGCCTTTCGAGCCCGGTTAGAATCACCATCTGTAGAGCCTCCAAAAACCATTTTCATCACTTCTAAAGCAGGGGATGAGGCCTTCTTCCGATCTTGGTCCTGATTTCTCTTTTTGTCCAGGGCATCTTGCAAGTTCTTCCAGGCACTGGGTCCTGGCTGTCGAGTTGCCAAGTGTGGAAATTTCGGCCTTTTGTTTGATGGATTATATCCTAGGGCAGCAGGCTGGATATAATCTCTTTTCAGCATTCGGAACTCACTTATGTTGTGAGCACACACTTTATGAAGGGTACAAAATCCTATCTTCTTGGGTCTAGTAGATTTTGGATTGTGGTTCAGGTCTTGAAATCTCTCTGAGCTACACTTTTGAACATCCCTGTCCCGAGAAATTTTTAGAGGCACATGATGAGAAAATGCACGGGGTCAACCTTCCTCTGAATTCTCTCCTCGGTTCTGGCCACCCGGTCATCCCTCTCTCTCTCTCTCTCTTCTCAAAGCATCCCTCTTCTGCTTCTGGGCTTCCTCCATGTGGATATATTTTTCCGCCCGGGACAAAATATCATCAAAATCCTCGAGCGTTTTCTTGGTCAACGATCAAAAAAATTCTCCCTACCATAAGCCCTGGGTAAATGCAGTAGTTTTGGTTTCAGGGGCACAAGAGGGAATATCCAAAGAAACTTGATTCAACCTTCGGATGTATGCCCTCGAACTTTTTTCCAAGCTCTGCTTCACTTCAAATAAGATGAAAGTGGTTCTTTTGTATTTCTTGCTGCTGCTGAAATGATGCAAGAATACTTTCTCGAAATCTTCAAAAGATTGTATACTTTGAGGGGCTAGTCCCTCTAACCATCTCTGGGCTTAGTCAACCAGAGTGGTTAAAACACTTTACATTTGATCCAATCCCCATAGCAATATAGCATAGCCATGTTCTCGAATCTAGCTAAATGCTGTTTAGGATCCGCACTCCCATTATAATCCTTGATCTTTGCAGATTTCAAGTGCCTTGGCAAGGGTTCCCGGATGATGCCATCAGAGAAAGGACACCCTTTAATGATTACCCGAGCATTATTCTGACCTTCCACCTTCCCCTCCAAAATCTTCATCTTCCTCCTCAACTCCTCCAACTCTTCAGCTACAATAGGAGATTTTGAACCAGCAATAGATTTTCTCTCCTCCACTCTCACCTCATCTTCTCTCCCTTCCTTATCTCGTTCCAGCTCATGCTCTGGCTGGGTAGAATGATGAGAAAGGGTCTTTCTTGCAATGGCCTTCTCAACGGCATCGGATATAATTCGAGCCAATTCTTCAGGTGACAAAGTGATAGTAGGTTGAGGTCCCGTCAGTGGAGGGCCACCTTGACCAGAAAGAAGTGAATTATCTCCAGGGAGGAGCTATATCGACATCTTGACCTCAAGTTCCCACAGATGGCGCCAATGATGCGATCCGGTTGAATTGGGTAAGCTGGGTCGGGGCAATCCACCGGATTGGATACGAGTTTTGTTAAGGAAAAAATGTGCAAGGAAATATATCTTGCGGTGAAGGCATATTTCTGTAGGATATGGTTGCTGCAACCATGTCCTGCAAACAAAAATATGAACTCGTGAATGATCGTCGGAGGGGTGACCGGCGTGGCCACTTTGATGCTTAAGTCAGTAGGTGAAGATGATGATGAAAACGGTTGTGTGTATGTGAGTATACGTGAGTCTATGAATATCTGAATCTTTTGAATGTAAATCATAGCCGCTATTTATAAGAAATAAATCTCGTGATTACCTTGTTTTCAGTGTCCACTTATTAATTATAGAAAGATGGCTGCCCATACTCTATTTCTGAGAACTTTTCTGACATGCCAAACCCCTGTGATTATGACAGTAATGATTGCCAAGAATAAGGTATCCCATACCGACTCACTTGAGCGAGGTGCTACTTTCGAGGTAGCCCGGGTGGAAAGCCACCAACCAGGAACTTGTATAAAGCCCGAGCTTCTGGTAACCTAGGGTGAGAAATGACCTGCCTGTCTACTGACGAGCTCTTTCTGTAGGCTTATCCTGATTTGGGCTATCTTTTTAATATCTCGGGTCATCCATGACTCGGGCTCTTCCGAGGGTATCACCACATCGTATTCGATGAAGTATAAAAGAAAGAACATCAATTGAGTAAGCCACTCGACAAGAAATCCGGGGAGGCGGTTGTGCACAATGGCGAAAGGAGGAGGTTGTTGGGGTGGGATCGTCGGGGATCTGATTTTAACGGAGTAATTTGACATTTGGTTTATGTGCATGGGAAATTTCATTGAAAAAGAATGGCTTCCAATTTTTTATGTGAACATAAAGATAATTTTAATTTTTTTTGTATTATTTAGATTTTTATTGAATTTAGAATAACTGAAGTAACTTCATTAGTTATAAGAATATAAATAATTTTTAAAATGAGTGTCATAATTTAATAAATAATTAAAATAATTTTGCAATTATATGGTAGTTGTTTGCACAATTTTTACGTAATGTGGTCGATTTAGGTGTTATAAGCACCAATCTATGTAAATAATCTAACTTCTAAAAGTTCAAACAACGTAGAAACCAAATTTGATCGTAAGTTCTAATCTTCCAAAAAAAATACTACGCTAAAAACGAAGAAAAATAGTTTGGAAACTGAAGACATAAATGTTAGAGTAGATGCTTGATCGAGCAAAACTTGCACAGTGAATAGTCCTAAAATTTATTTTATAAAAGAAAGCTCGATTTAAATATCGCAAGTGCACGATAGTCAAGTTATAATAAACGTAAGTGAATACGAGTATCGATCCACGAGGACTGTGTCACACTCTTTTTATTTTCAAGTAAAATTTCTTTAGCAACGATAAATTGATTTGATGATTGAACTAATGTAGAATAAACAATTTAAATAATTAAAATGCAAAGAAAACGTGTTCAAGAACGCAATGATTAATTTGGATTAAATCAAATGAGAAATGAATTTGTTGGGAAATTATCAGTTCACATACCACTCGTGTTTAACTAACTACACTCGACTTTTACTCGTGCATTCGACGGAATTCCCTAGACTAATTAATATACTCTGTCGAGCTCTATTAATACTAATCAAAAACATGCAGTACTCAAGTGTCCTCAAATATTTAACAGTTCAATATTGCATTACATTCTATGGAATCCACTAGCTTTCATCCGGGTGAACTATCACTATCAACACGTACCCAATTCCGTATATCTACTAAAATTGTAAATCTGTGGTTTATGCTATTTGATCGTATTGTTAATTATTATATCGAAATCATTAACAACATGAAATAATCAAAAGAAGTTAGCTAGGCTTCGATTGAAATAAGAAAGAACAATAGCATAAACAAATCACTAATAAAAACGTCGAGAAATAATGTTAAACAACGAGTACGGGGTAGGATCCCCTCAAATCCCAACAAATCTAGAGTTTTAGCTACTGAAATTCATGATAAAAACCACAAGCAATGTAAGAAATCAAATACTGAATAATGAAAATACTAAAGATGACGACGGGTGACGGCCACGACGCGTGGAAATCTCGAGGTCTTCGAAATATCCTTTGCTCCTAGCCTCCTCTCCAAGAAAAATGATGAAAAGTCTGATAAAGTGTGAAAAACGGCTGCTGATCTCGTGTGTTAGGTTTACGTGTAGGATAGAGTCCCTCAAAATTTGGAAACAAATCTTTCTCAATCTCGCTTCTCGCTAGGGCGGTATATTTTGACCGCCCTAGCGAGTGGTCCTCGAATAAACTTCCTCGATCATATCCCAGGTTTCGCTGGGGCGGTCACTTTTGACCGCCCTAGCGAGACACTCGCGCAAAAATCCTCGGCCATACCACAATCTCGTGACCGCCCTAGCGAATCCTCTTCGACATTATGCCCAAGTTTCTCCCATTTTTTGGTTCAATTCCTACAAAATCACCACAAAATACACGAGGTCAGTCAAATGCTAAATAATGCTAAAAAGATGCAAAATCAAACTAAACAAACTAATATGATGCATGAATACGACTCAAAACCAACACTAAAAACACGTAAAAACGAGTTCTATCAACCCCCTCATACTAACCTTTTGCTCGCCCTCGAGCAAAATAGGTTAAAGAAAGAGATTCTAAACAAACAAAACAAACACAAAATACTCAAACAGGAAATAACCAAAACAAGTAAATGTCAATGGTGAGTTAACAACTGTTATGCTCATGCCTCAGTGAACTTTCCCACATACAAATCAAGTCAAATCACAAACGAATACTCATTCTCATCTACACATAAATCTCGACACTAATTTGAACGTGCGTGTGTGTCATGATGGGTCTAGTCATTCGTACTTCAAATAGATCAATCATCCGATCATGCGAGTCACTCAATTAGAACTTCAATACAAGTCCCACTAGCATGCACCCCCGTGTCCATTTATCACTAACCATAATTTGAACTTTATTCGATTCTTAAGTGCAGAGAAGGGTGTCGAAAAGAAGGAAAGTAAGCTCAAGTGGCTAACAGTCGGAAGTACACCGATCATTTTCATTGTGCAATCGTCAAGACTTTTCGTCTGACTTTCCTCGTATCCTTACATCTCCAACTTTTAGCCCAGGAATAGAATTTCATTCCTTTTATTTCGGCTCCCCCTCATCTTACATCTCCACCAATTTTTTCTTTTTCGATATATTTTTTTTTTTGTTGCACAATTTTCACACGTGTACTCCCTAGGCTAAGAATATATACTTTGGATTACAGCTGGTTAGGAGTATGATATTTTAATTCAGTGCATTGAAAAAGGGGGTATATGTAAAGTTCAAGGCAAATCACATGTTCTCATTCAAGGTCCCAATTAGTGACTTATTTTCACGGGTTTACATGCTAAATCAACTCATAAATGATGCCTTTCAAGTTAACCACACAAAACTTTCAAATTTCACCATTATTCCTACAAAATTCTAGTCCCCACACATATGTGCTCAAAAAGTTCAACTTTGTGCCAAAATTCATGCTTTAACAATCAAGAGTACCATTCATGAGGTGACCCAATCAATACTTTTGTATACTATCAATTCAACATCATCATTGGCTCATACACTATGTCTTCTCACCATAAACGACACCAAATAAAAGAAATGCAATAATTTAAAACCAATTAACTAAGCAAACATAACAATCTACCCCCCTCATACTAGAGCTGTGCAATTCCCTCAGTGCACAAAACGAAACAAACACTAAAAACATAAAAAACTCATGAATGTAAATGCAGAGATAGAATATGCAAAACAAAAAGAAAGGGGAAACAGTAAACTCCCCTAATCAGAAATCGTCCTCCTCCTCATTCTCAGGCGGTGGGACTCCCTCTTCAGTCGCTGGGGGCATAGGATAATGGTATTGAAACTGGATGGGTGGCGGGTATGCTGGTGTAGGTGGCCGTCCGGACGTGTCGATGCCCAAATGAGTTGAGATCCCCTGCACCTGGTATTCGATATTCTGAATGTGGGCTTGATTAACGGCCTGGTACTCAGTCTGATAAGTGGCCCAAGCGCCCAATTCGTCGATGCGATCTCGCATGGCACGGCGGCGTGGCTGCGGAGGTGGAGGTGCATGTCCTAAGGCCGGAGGTGGTTGAGCTGCTCCCCCATAATCGAAAAATACCTCCTCGGGCAGCTCAGCCTGTCTTTTCTCCCTCTTGGATCTATAAAGAGCCTCATCAATGGCTCTCATCGGCGGTAACCACTCATCATCATCTGCAAATATCACCCCCGCTCGGGCACACAACTCAGTCACGATCGTCGGAAAGTAAAAAGCCAAATTGCTGCTGTTTATACACATGTTAAGCTGTCCGAAAATGAGCCTGCCCACATCAATCACCATCCCAGTATAGATGGCATAAAGAACAACCGCCCGCGCACGCTTCACATCACTCGTATGACCGACCGACATCAATCTCTTAGACAAAAACGCATACCACAATGACGCGTCCACTTTCAAAAAATTTTCAAGAAAAACCGTATACGTCCCCGGTTGTTTCCACGTGGTGCCCGGATAACAGAGTGTGCGAATAATCAAATCATAATCCGGGTTAAGCACCCACGCCTGAAACACCGAATCATCCACCGGCGGTAAACCCAACATGTCATTGATCGTATGGGAATCACACGGGACTAGATGTCCCCTCACAAATGCCTTGTGCTCATTCCCCTCCGGAGCATTGGCATAAAATTCACGCACAACCGGAACCACTGCTGCGTTCAGTTGTGCCACAAAGGCAGTCCACCCTCTTCCTACTACTTGGAACTCCGCAAAATGATGGACAATAGACGAGCTAAATCCTCGCTCAGGGATTGGTTTCCTATGTAGTCTAGCATTTTCATATCTCTCCCTATCATTATCATTCACAAACATAGACGGAGTAGACCGAGAACCAGAAGCACCATGAGTTACCTTAGATCTTTTGGGTGCCATGTAGAGACTGGAGTGCACAAAGTATCAAACCGCCGGAAAATTGTTGAAGGTCGCCGGAGAAGCTCACCGGAATCTGTGGAAGATGACCGGAGAAGAAAATCTTGTAGCCGAAGTGCTTCCTTGTGGAGGGTATGGACCAAGATGGAGTCTTTACCCTGAAAAATCACCAAATAAAACGGATTTAGCACAAAAGATGGAGGGGGCGCCGAAATTTGGAGAGGAAAGGGGTAGGGTTCGAAATGGAGAAGAAAAGAGAAGAGGAAAGGTTTTTAAATCTGCGCGACTCGCTAGGGCGGTCAATTGTGTCCGCCCTAGCGAGGGGTTCTCGCCGACAAAATATATGAAAATTTGTGCGACTCGCTAGGACGGTCAAAATTGACCGCCCGAGCGAGAAGTTTTCGGAAAAAAAAAAGTTTTTGTTAATCTGTGCCACTCGCTAGGGCGGTCAATTGTGTCTGCCCTAGCGAGGGGTTCTCGCCGACAAAGTTTTGAAAAATACGAGTTCTCGCCGGGGCAGTCACTGTTTGACCGCCCTAGCGAGGAGTTCTCGGCTTAAAATCTTTTTAGAAAAAAAAAACATATCTCTCGCGGCTAGAGGCGTTTGCGGCGACTCTGTTTTTGAAAATGCGAGTGCCCGCTGGGGCGGTCAGTTTTGACCGCCCTAGCGAGACATTCTCGTTTTTTTTTTCTTCTTTTTTTTTTTAAAAAAAAATGAATGCAATGCCATGCAACTCCCTAAATGCAAATGATGCGATTAATAACTAAAGAAAATATAATTAAAATCAATATAAGGAGTAGAAGTAGTTCTCAATTTATAGTCTAGAGCTCGACTTTTCACCCATGTCCTCAATGACTGTCATGGAGTCGAGTGTTACTACTTAAATAATAATTCACCCAAGTGTAGGTTGTCTGCAAGTAATATATTTCGTAAGTACGAGATCGATCCACAGAGAGGTTATTTTGAGTTTAAATTTATTAATTTATAGATTACCAAATGCAAGACTGAAGTTTACAAATTATAAATATTGTCAAGGCTTGAGGATTTATTCTTGGTTTATGTAATATTGTTTAACTAAAAGTGAAACAAAAGAAACTACCATAAATAATGGTTCCAAGAAAATTAAACACACACATAATCTAATATAGTTCCCACTATAGAAAATACCGAATTAACCGATATTTTATATATGGTACCTATGATTATAATTATAACTATATAAATAAATAATTGCATAAATTAAATGTTAAATTAAATCATTATATTTCATTTAGAACAACCGGCAGAGCCACGCTATTGCCTAAATGAAATATATTGATTTAATAAGTTAGTTGCGGTAAAGTAAAAGTTAGTTGCAATAAAGTAAATGTTAGTTGCGGAAAAGTAAAAGTTAGTTGCAAGAAAGTAAATGTTAGATGCGAAAAATAAAAGTTAGTTGCGAAAAAGTAAATGTTAGATTGTTAGATGTTAGTATTAAGTCATAATATTTCATTTAGAACAACCGGCAGAGCCACGCTATCGCCTAAATGAAATATTATGATATTATTATATAAATATACATATATATATATCTATATATATATAATAATAAGTGATGAAATATTTATTGTATCAAAATTAAACAACAAATCAAGATAACCACTTTAATGGTATCAAGCATTTGATGTAAATTGATAACAACAAATAATTCATTTTTATACCTACAATAAAAATAAGTTAGCTAAATGAAAAGAGATAAAGAAATAATATACAAAATATAAACAATCTTACTTCACCAAGAATGCATCCTCTTCACCTTGACATAATAGATTTAGCTTGCCATGAACTTACTTTTGATCAACACTAAAATATCACTCATAGTTGAGAAAATGAAAGAAAATATATTTAAACTTAGAACTTTGATACACACTCACACTATATTTTACAATGAGATAGAATGATTCTCAAGCTAGCACAAGGCCTCTATTTATAGGCCAAATGAGAGAAAGAGTCAAAAATTCTATTAATGCCATGTAGTTGTAATAGTATTCTTTGTCTCCTCAACTCCAATTCCATGTCCCTTCTTTCAATGCCTTGTTCCACGACTTTTCTCACCACTTTGACTCTGATTAAGGCCACAAACATGTGGGGAATTTTGTGTAGATGAGTTTGGCCACTTGATTCACCTCATTTGGATAAATATTGAAATAGTTATGAATTTTTTACTAAATGATGGTCATAGTAAAAGTAAATGTGTCCTCCTTTTGATCTTTGCACAATTTGATCATCTTAATGAGCTTTTTAGGCAATCATGTCTTCTGCAAAGTTGTAAATAACTTCTCAAGGATTCCAACCATGTTTGAGTCACCTCCATTTGAATTTTCTAGCTTGAGTTATCATTATTTTACCAACACGTAAAAAACCTGAAAATAAAACAAATTTAGTAAGACATTTAAATATAAACAAACAATACTAAAATAACATAATTTATAATTTTAATGAAACTTAAAATTTTAAAATACAGGTTTTAACATATAATAAATTATTAATTTTAAGTTTCATCACACCCCCACACTATCTTATTACTAGTCCCTTAGTAATAAAATTTATCGGAAAGTCACAACCTAGATTCTTTATTCTTTTATATATTCAAATACAAACATATTCATTAAAAACAAAATCATATACCGATTTATATATATATATATTCGTTTAATATAATAATATATAATTAGATGTGTTTTTATTCTTATTTTCACATAATATATAAAGTAACAATATATATAATTTTTAAATTTCTAAAAAAATTTATAATAATATAGTCAAAAAGATAATTCACACCACCCACCATAACATGTATAATATCAAGAATATTATTGTAAAAGCCTCAACTCCATATAATCTTTCAGGTCAAAATGTTTACGGAATAGCTAGTTTTCACTCATGGAGTTGGAATGAATATTAACTCTCATCGAAAAAGGCCAAGTATTAAAGCAGACAATTAATTAAACTAATATTGAAAACAAAATAGGAAAATTTACAAAGAATAAAATCCCCTTTTTTTCTTTTTTCTTTTTTCTTTTTTTCTTTTTTTCTTTTTTTGTTATTGTTTTTTTTTTTTTTTTTTAAATAACGTGACTGCAAAATTTTACAATAACATAAAATTTTCTATCCAAACATTCCACCATAAATATATATATATATATGTATATATATAAACATTTATATAACGGATACATCCGATTTCCTTTGGAACTTATCTAGCACAAACAAATCTTCTTCTCTTTTTTTTTTTTTTTTTTTTTTTTTGAGAACATTGATTTATGTTTTTAGAACACATTGATAGTACATCAATCAAATCTAAAAAAAATTTACACTGAATAAAGTATTTTGCAGTCCGTTATTTATTTACTTCTCTTTTTTTTTTTCAATAAATATTTTTTTTTTAGGGGATTTATATTCTTGTAATAAACCATTTTTTAATAATCAATAAAAGTTTATTAATTGTTTTCTCATTTCTCACCACTCACTCACAAAAGATGTGTGAGTATATATTATACTTTTACAAAAGAATTCTTTCAATTATACATGTTAACAACCATAAAAACCATATCTTTTAACTATATTCTCATAAAAATTTTAGAAATTATTTTATTTGAAAACACACACAATTATATACATATATGTAAATAAATAAACACATCTATTATATATTTTATATTAATTGATCAAAATATATATGTATATAAATTGGTACATATGAAAACTAATTTTTCTTGTAGTCTGTAATTTGAATATAATGAATATTAAAATCTAGTGTATTGCGATTTTCCGATAATTATTAACTAATGTGTCTCAGGTGCATTTTACTGACACCTTACTCGACATTGAACTAAAAAGTATTATTATTATTACTACATATTTTTATTTTTTATATAATAAAAAAAATTAAGAAGAGAAGAAGAAGAAGAAGAAGAAATTATTCATACCTTAAAAAAAAACATTAAAAACATACCGTTGAATCGCAAGTTTAGCATCACATGAATTTTCTTTTCTTACTCTTGGATGTTGGCCAATTAAGTTGAGATAAGAATGGATCTGGTTCATGACTAAATCCTTGCAGTAAATCAATAAGTTCACCTTCACTTGTAGCAGAAACTAACATCCTTCGCGAAGCTAATGAAATAAATCCCTGTTCCACAACATCATCAAGAAACGATAACAGTTTATCATAATAATTGTTAACATTTAACAAACCAATTGGCTTATTGTGGATATTTAATTGTGCCCAACAAACAGTATGAAATATTTCTTCCAAAGTACCGAAACCTCCTGGCAGAGCAATGAAAGCATCTGAATGTTCAATCATTTGAGTAATTCGTTCATACATGTTGTCCACTTGCATTTCTTCTCCTATTGTTGGTCCTGTAAGATTGGTTAAAGTAATCGGAATAATGCCTAAGACTTCACTTCCACCTGCATGCGCAGCTTTTGCAACTTTTCCCATGAGGCCAACTTCACCACCACCATATACTAAATGAATCTGTCTTTTAGCAAGTGTTATTCCAAGCTTTTCTGCTACATCTTCAAAAATTGAATCTTTTCCTGCACTAGATCCACAAAATACACAAATATTTTTGATTTTACTTACCGTGGACGTTGACATGTTGAGAAATATGTTTTCTGTAATTGTTAGATCACAGCATATGAATTTATAAACGTAACATGCCAAAAATCAATATTTGAACAGGAAATTATTATTATTAAAAGAAAATAAAAATGAAAAAATTAAAACAAATATATACAGCGTAGTTGTGATTGTGGCTCACATCTTCCTCTGATTTTACGTTCAGTAACGGCTTCAACGCCTTCTATGAGTCGAGGATATGCTTCCCATCCAATTTTCTTATAAATTGGCAAACAGGGTCTTTTAACGTCAGATTCCCAAGACGAAATTGTGTATATTTTTACTTATCTAAATAGATATGCGTTACTACAGTAGGATCTTTGTAAGGCTGATTCCACCGTCCATATTGATATTCCTCCTGTTGAAATTGCCACCATAGTTTAAGAAGTTCATTTTGCACGTACCCACTAGAATGCGTATCAAGAACCTCTAGAAAATTATCCAAAGGCTCTTTACTCAGACCATTCTTAATGAATAAAATTTTATCTTCTCTATTCATTGATGTCATTCCAATATTTTTGCAATTTCCTTTACAAGTCCACCTTGCACATTTATGACATCCACCTATACGTTTAGCTCTTCGCTTTTTGGCATATGTGCTTTTACCAAATCCTGGCATATGTCTTATTATTAATTCACTTGCTTCCCCAACCAATCGGACTTTTGCTTCAATTATCAAACGGATATCATCCGGTATGCCATATAACATCATCAACCTTAGCCGCTCACATCTAGCTTTATAAATTTTTTTCAACGCATTATCAGGTAAACAAGCAAAATATTTACGAAGATTCATAATACACACATCCATATTATTATATATATTTCAATTATTTTGGGAAAACTGAAGAAACCGACTTAAACAGTCACGGAGTACCGTTATCCGCCACTTAACCGGGAAATGAACTAGAATCTGCAAAACAAAATGAAAATATCAAAAAGCTATTGTGGATCATATAAAGGCATAAACTCATCATTAAGAATTTCATTTTCTATAAAAGGCTTAAGTCTTTGCCCATTAACTTTAAACACGTCATTATTTTTAGGATTTTCAATATCAACAGCACCATGAGGATAAACAAATTTGACTATAAATGGTCCTGACCACCTCGATCTTAGTTTACCTGGAAATAAATGCAAACGAGAATTATAAAGCAAAACTTTTTGTCCAATTTCAAATGACTTTCTCATAATATTTTTATCATGAAAGGCTTTAGTTTTATCTTTATAAATCTTTGAATTTTCATATGCATCATTTCTTAATTCTTCAAGTTCATTTATTTGCAATTTTCTTAATTTAGATGCATCATCTAAATTAGTATTAAATGCTTTAATTGCCCAATAAGCTTTATGTTCTAGTTCAACCGGTAAATGACAATACTTACCAAAAACTAACCTATATGGTGACATCCCTAATGATGTTTTAAATGCAGTTCTATATGCCCATAATGCATCAGTTAATCTTAAAGACCAATCTTTTCGATTTGGATTAACTGTTTTTTCTAAAATTTGTTTTATTTCTCTATTTGCTAGTTCAACTTGACCATTACTTTGAGGATGATATGGGGTAGAAACTTTATGTGTAATGCCATATTTTCTTAACAAAGAAGAAAATGATTTATTTATAAAATGACTTCCCCCATCACTAATTATTGCTCTAGGTATTCCAAATCGACTAAAAATATTTTCTTTTAAAAATTTTATAACAACTTTATGATCATTAGTTCTACATGCAATCGCTTCAATCCATTTTGAAACATAATCAACAGCGACTAAAATGTACTTATATCCAAAAGATAATGGAAATGGACCCATAAAATCTATCCCCCAACTATCAAATATTTCAATAATTATGATTGGATTTAAAGGCATCATGTTTCGTTTTGAAATTGATCCCATCTTCTGACAATTTTCACAAGATTTGCAAAATAAATGCGTATCTTTGAATAAAGACGGCCAATAAAATCCACATTGTAAGATTTTTGTAGCTGTTTTATTGGATGAAAAATGACCTCCACATGCTTCAGAATGACAAAATTTAATAATATTACTTATTTCATTGTCGGGTATGCATCGTCGAAAAATTTGGTCAGGACAATACTTAAATAAGTAAGGATCATCCCAATAAATTTTTTTAACTTCTATCAAGAATTTATTCTTATCCTGTGAATTCCAATGAGAAGGCATTTTATTTGTCACAAGAAAATTTACAATATTAGCAAACCATGGCATAATAGTAGCATAAAACAACTGATCATCTGGAAAATTTTCATTTATTGGTATTTCATTATGAGATGATTCAGTCATTATTCTAGATAAATGATCGGCTACAACATTTTCTTTTCCTTTTTTATCTTTAATTATAATATCAAATTCTTGTAACAATAAAATCCACCGTATTAATCTTGGCTTAGCATCTTGTTTATTTGATAAATATTTTATGGCAGAATGATCGGTGTAAACAATAGTAGTAGAACCAATTAAATAAGATCGAAACTTATCTAATGCAAATACTACTGAAAGTAATTCTTTTTCAGTAGTTGAATAATTTATTTGGGCACTATTTAAGGTTCTACTAGCATAATAGATTGCATAAGGTTTTCCTTCTTTTCTTTGTCCTAACACAGCTCCTATAGCATAATCACTTGCATCACACATTAATTCAAATGGTAAAGACCAATCTGGAGGTTGTAAAATAGGTGATGTAATTAAAAGATTAATTATTTTTTTAAAAGAATTTTCACATTTTTGAGTCCATTCGAATTGTGTATCTTTTGTTAAAAGATTTGAAATTGGTTTAGATATTATGCTGAAATTTTTTATAAACCTTCTATAAAATCCTGCATGACCCAAGAATGATCGAACTTCTTTGACCGTTTTTGGTGATGTTAAATTAGAAATAACATCAACTTTGGCTTTATCAACTTCAATTCCTTTTTCAGATATCACATGTCCTAAGACAATCCCAGATTTAACCATATAATGACATTTTTCCCAATTTAAAACAAGATTTTTTTCTTCACATCTTTTTAATACTTTTTCTAGATTTTTAAGACAATTTTCAAATGAGTTTCCAAAAACAGTTATATCATCCATAAAAACTTCTACATATTCTTCAATCATATCACTGAAAATACTTAACATGCATCTTTGAAAAGTAGCCGGAGCATTGCATAAACCAAATGGCATTCTTTTAAATGCAAAAGTTCCGAAAGGACAAGTAAAAGTAGTTTTTTCTTGATCTTCTAATGATATAGGTATTTGATAATACCCCGAATACCCATCAAGAAAACAGTAATAAGAATTTCCTGCTACTTTTTCTAAAATTTGATCTAAAAATGGTAGTGGAAAATGAACTTTTCTAGTTGCATCATTTAATTTTCTATAATCAATACACATACGCCAACTAGATGGAATCCTAGTTTGTAATAACTCTCCTTTTTCATTTTTTATAACAGTGATGCCTGACTTTTTAGGTACTACTTGTGTTGGACTTACCCATTTACTATCTGAGATTGGATAGATAATTCCAGCGTCTAATAGTTTTAATACTTCATTCTTAACAACTTCTTTCATATGTGGATTTAACCTTCTTTGCGGTTGTTGATACGTTTTAGTATTTTCTTCCAAGTGAATTTTATGTGTACAAATTAAAGGATTCATACCTTTTATATCTTTCAAAGTCCATCGAATTGCATTTTTATATTTTTTAAGTAATTGAATTAAATCTTCTTCTTGATTTGGTAGAAGAGTGGAAGAAATTACAACAGGAAATGTTTTATTTTGACCAAGAAATACATATTTCAATTCTAATGGTAAAGCTTTTAATTCAAGTTTTATATTATCATCTTCTTTAAAATTATTTTCAGACTCCAAACTTTCTACTGAAAAAACTTCACATTGTTGATTTAAGTTTTCTTCTTGTATATTTTCTTCCACAATTGTTTGAATTTCATTATCATCTTCATTTTCATTTTCATTAATACTTGGTTGTTTACATAAATTAAACACATTAAGTTCTAGAGTCATATTTCCAAAAGACAATTTCATTATTCCATTTCGACAATTAATTAAAGCATTTGAAGTTGCTAGAAATGGTCGTCCCAATATTACTGGAATTTCATTATGTACTTCTATTGGTTGTGTATCCAAAACAATAAAATCTACTGGATATATGAATTTATCAACTTGAACCAACACATCTTCTACAATACCTCTAGGTATTTTGATTGACCTATCCGCCAGTAAAAGAGTAACAGAAGTGGGTTTTAATTCCCCTAAATTAAGTTTTTCATAAACTGAATAAGGAAGTAAATTCACACTTGCTCCCAAATCCAACAAAGCTTTTTTAATTTTATTTTCTCCAATAATACATGAAATTGTTGGACAACCAGGATCTTTATATTTTAAACTAGAATTGTTTTGAAGAATAGAACTTACTTGTTCAGCCAAGAATGCTTTCTTCTTCACATGCAATTTTCTCTTCACAGTACATAAGTCTTTTAAAAATTTTGCATAGGAAGGTACTTGTTTAATAGCATCTAATAATGGAATATTTATCTTTACTTGTTTAAAAACTTCATAGATATCAGAATCACTTTTTTGTTTTTTATAATTTGTTAATGCATGAGGAAATTGTGGAGGTTTATTTGAGTCATTTACTATTTTAGATGATTTATCATTCACCATATTATTCTTAGAATTTAAGGTATCATCATTCTCAAAAGTATCAAGATTATCATCCTTACTCTTTGATTTTAAATGATCATTGTTTTCATTAATATATGGATCATTAACTATTTTACCACTTCTAAGGCTAATAACAGATTTTATTTGATCAATTTTTTCATTTTTTAATTCTTGATTTTGATTTTTAGGATTAGGTTGAGGTTGAGATGGAAATTTTCCTTTTTCATGAATATTAAGTGCAGATGCAAATTTCGCAAAAGTTTCTTTCAAATCATTCATAGATTGACTGTTTTGAATATTGATAGACTCTTGCTTTTGGATAAATGCATGAATTACATCTTCAAAGTTTTTTCTTGGAGGTGTAACATAAGGAATATAACCTTGATGATTTTGGTTATTTTGAAAATATTGTTGTGACGGTTGTGCATTATTATCATTCCTCCAACTAAAATTAGGATGATTTTTCCATCCCGGATTATATGATTGTGAAAAAGGATCTAGTATTGGTTTTTTATAATTGTTAACATAATTTGCTTGTTCATGGAGACATTCTTTAAATGAAGGTAATGTTGGACAATCTTTTGTAGCATGATCATGTGTATCACATATATGACAAACAATTTCTTGAATACTTTTTAATTGACCACTCTTTTTCATTTCTAATGACTCAATTTTTCTTGCTAAAGATGCAAGTTTAGCTTGAATATCTACATCATCTTTGAGATTATAGATACCACCCCCATTTGTTGAATTATTGTTTTTAGTTGTTGGTGGTTCTATTGTACCTATATTATCCCAATTTTGAGCATTTTCTGCTAATGAATCCAAATATTCCATAGCTTCATTTGGGTTTTTATCTTCAAAAGTTCCATTACACATGAATTCTATCATTTGCCTATCTTTAGGTATAAGACCTTCATAAAAGTGAGAAACTATTCTCCATGTTTCAAAACCATGATGTGGGCATGTATTAAGTAATTCTTTATATCTATCCCAACATTGATAAAATGTTTCTCCTTGTTTTTGAGAAAAAGTTGTAATTTGTCTTTTAAAAGAGTTTGTTCTATGGGAAGGGAAAAACTTTTTGAGAAATTGTTGTTGCATTTCTTCCCATGATCTTATTGAACTTGATCTTAAATTTTGTAGCCATGTTTTAGCTTTATCTTTTAAAGAAGAAGGGAAAAGCTTTAATCGAACTATATCCATGCTACAATTTTGATCATTATAAGTGTTACAAACTTCCTCAAATTCTCTTAGATGCAAATATGGATTTTCAGAATCTAAGCCATGAAAATTTGGTAAAAGTTGAATAATTTGAGGTTTAAAGTTGAAATTTGATGCGTCAGGAGGAAAAACTAAACAAGATGGGGCACTAGTTCTAATAGGGTTCATATGGTGCCTAAGTGTTCTTAATTGATCATGTTCTTGATTATTATTATTATTATTATTATTATTATTATTATTATTATTATTATTATTATTATTATCATTATCTTGATTATTTGAAGTATCATCCATGTTTAAATTATTTTCAGATACTCGAATAAGTCTACCACTTTTTTTTCGACTCCAAACACTCATACAAGTAAAAACACACAATACTTATAAATAAAACATAAATAACAAATATAAACTTAATTTATACCTCCCCGGCAACGGCGCCAAAAACTTGTTACTACTTAAATAATAATTCACCCAAGTGTAGGTTGTCTGCAAGTAATATATTTCGTAAGTACGAGATCGATCCACAGAGAGGTTATTTTGAGTTTAAATTTATTAATTTATAGATTACCAAATGCAAGACTGAAGTTTACAAATTATAAATATTGTCAAGGCTTGAGGATTTATTCTTGGTTTATGTAATATTGTTTAACTAAAAGTGAAACAAAAGAAACTACCATAAATAATGGTTCCAAGAAAATTAAACACACACATAATCTAATATAGTTCCCACTATAGAAAATACCGAATTAACCGATATTTTATATATGGTACCTATGATTATAATTATAACTATATAAATAAATAATTGCATAAATTAAATGTTAAATTAAATCATTATATTTCATTTAGAACAACCGGCAGAGCCACGCTATTGCCTAAATGAAATATATTGATTTAATAAGTTAGTTGCGGTAAAGTAAAAGTTAGTTGCAATAAAGTAAATGTTAGTTGCGGAAAAGTAAAAGTTAGTTGCAAGAAAGTAAATGTTAGATGCGAAAAATAAAAGTTAGTTGCGAAAAAGTAAATGTTAGATTGTTAGATGTTAGTATTAAGTCATAATATTTCATTTAGAACAACCGGCAGAGCCACGCTATCGCCTAAATGAAATATTATGATATTATTATATAAATATACATATATATATATCTATATATATATAATAATAAGTGATGAAATATTTATTGTATCAAAATTAAACAACAAATCAAGATAACCACTTTAATGGTATCAAGCATTTGATGTAAATTGATAACAACAAATAATTCATTTTTATACCTACAATAAAAATAAGTTAGCTAAATGAAAAGATATAAAGAAATAATATACAAAATATAAACAATCTTACTTCACCAAGAATGCATCCTCTTCACCTTGACATAATAGATTTAGCTTGCCATGAACTTACTTTTGATCAACACTAAAATATCACTCATAGTTGAGAAAATGAAAGAAAATATATTTAAACTTAGAACTTTGATACACACTCACACTATATTTTACAATGAGATAGAATGATTCTCAAGCTAGCACAAGGCCTCTATTTATAGGCCAAATGAGAGAAAGAGTCAAAAATTCTATTAATGCCATGTAGTTGTAATAGTATTCTTTGTCTCCTCAACTCCAATTCCATGTCCCTTCTTTCAATGCCTTGTTCCATGACTTTTCTCACCACTTTGACTCTGATTAAGGCCACAAACATGTGGGGAATTTTGTGTAGATGAGTTTGGCCACTTGATTCACCTCATTTGGATAAATATTGAAATAGTTATGAATTTTTTACTAAATGATGGTCATAGTAAAAGTAAATGTGTCCTCCTTTTGATCTTTGCACAATTTGATCATCTTAATGAGCTTTTTAGGCAATCATGTCTTCTGCAAAGTTGTAAATAACTTCTCAAGGATTCCAACCATGTTTGAGTCACCTCCATTTGAATTTTCTAGCTTGAGTTATCATTATTTTACCAACACGTAAAAAACCTGAAAATAAAACAAATTTAGTAAGACATTTAAATATAAACAAACAATACTAAAATAACATAATTTATAATTTTAATGAAACTTAAAATTTTAAAATACAGGTTTTAACATATAATAAATTATTAATTTTAAGTTTCATCATCGAGTGACTCCAATTTGTGGCTCAATTTTGCCACCGATATAGTGCTTCAATCTTTGAGCGTTCACAGTAAATGTCCCTTCCTTGCCATCATGCAACACCACTGCACCCGATGGGAACACCTTGGCTATAGTGAATGGTCCTGACCACCTTGACTTTAGCTTGCCCGGAAAGAGTCGTAAGCGAGAATCGTATACCAACACCGCTTCACCCACTTTGAATTCCCTTCTTATAATGTGTTTGTCATGGGCTCGTTTGGTGCGTTCCTTGTAAGATAGTGCAAGATCATAAGCTCTTCCCCGAAACTCATCTAACTGATTCAACTGCAGCAATCGTTTTTCACCTGCAAGAGCAAAATCAAAGTTTAGTGCTTTGGTCGCCCAATATGCTCTATGCTCTAATTCGACTGGTAGATGACATGCTTTACCAAAAAGCAACCTATATGGTGTAGTGCCTATAGGTGTTTTAAAAGCAGTACGATACGCCCACAAAGCATCAACTAACCTCACCGACCAATCTTTCCTATTGACACCTACCACTTTCTCCAAAATTCGCTTTATCTCTCGGTTCGACACTTCCACTTGACCACTCGTTTGGGGGTGATAGGGGGTAGATATCTTATGTGTGACACCATATTTGCTCAAAAGTTTTTCAAATAGTTTGTTGCAAAAATGCGTGCCACCATCACTAATGATTGCTCGTGGTGTTCCAAATCGGTTAAAAAAATTTTTCTTTAAAAATTTTAGGACCACTTGAGCATCATTAGTGGCATACGCTTCCGCCTCTACCCACTTAGACACATAATCCACCGCAACCAAGATGTATTTTTTCGTGAAAGAACTAGGAAACGGTCCCATAAAGTCTATCACCCACACATCAAAAACCTCACACTCCATGATATTATTTAAAGGCATTTCGTGACGGTTAGAGATGTTACCAGTCCGCTGGCATTTATCACAATGTAGCACATAAGAACGAGCATCTTTAAAGAGAGTTGGCCAATAAAAGCCACTTTCAAGTACCTTGGATGCCGTCCTTATTGGTCCGAAATGACCACCTACCTCACAGTCATGGCATTGGTTGAGAATTTGATCAAACTCTTCCTCCGCAACACACCGTCTTATCATGGAATCTGCACAAATTTTAAACAAAAACGGTTCCTCCCAAAAATAGTATTTCACGCCAGAAAAGAATTTCTTTCGTTGGTGAAACGATAGGTTTGGTGGAGGTGTGCCTGTGACAAGAAAGTTAGCGAAATTTGCATACCATGGACAAAGTTTCATCTCAAGCAATTGTTCATCGGGAAACCAGTCATCTATATCATCGTCACTGCCCTTAATTCTAACATGCTCAAGCCTAGACAGGTGGTCAGCAACTACATTTTCCACACCCTTTTTATCTCGAATTTCGAGATCAAATTCTTGCAATAATAAAATCCACCTAATTAACCTAGGTTTCGCATCTTTCTTAGCAAGCAAGTATTTTAGGGCAGAATGATCTGTATACACATTTACTTTAGACAGAACAAGGTACGAATGAAATTTGTCGAAAGCAAATACTATAGCAAGCAATTCCTTTTCAGTAGTAGCGTAATTCAATTGAGCATCATTTAAAGTCTTACTTGCATAGTAGATGGTATGAAATACCTTGTTCTTCCTTTGAACCAGCACCGCACCAACAGCTGTATCACTAGCATCGCACATCACCTCAAACGGTAGCTCCCAATCAGGGACAGTCAGAACAGGTGCTGTCACCAAGCTTTCCTTGAGTATCTCGAATGCATGCAGACAAGTAGAATCAAAATTAAATTCAGCATCTTTCATCAACAAAGAGGATAAAGGTTTAGCAATTTTGGAAAAATCTTTAATGAAACGCCTATAAAAACCAGCATGCCCTAGGAAACTTCTAACTCCTTTTATTGATGAAGGTGGGGGTAAGTTTTTGATTGCTTCCACCTTGGCTTTGTCAACCTCAATTCCATTCTCTGATACCTTGTGTGGTAATACAATCCCCTCTTGAACCATAAAATGACACTTCTCCCAATTCAACACCAAATTGCTCTCCTCACATCTAACTAACACCAAGTTCAAATTCTCTAAACATTCATTAAATGAGGAGCCAAAGATAGAAAAGTCATCCATAACGATTTCAAGGAAATTTTCAGTCATGTCATGAAAGATAGCGGTCATGCATCTTTGAAATGTTGCAGGTGCATTGCATAAACCAAAGGGCATACGCCTAAACGCATAAGTACCATAAGGGCAAGTGAAAGTAGTTTTCTTTTGGTCCTCAGGTGCAATTGTGATTTGATTGTATCCCGAATATCTATCTAAAAAGCAATAAAATTCATGACCTGCTAATCGTTCAATCATTTGATCGATAAATGGCAAGGGAAAGTGATCTTTACAGGTTGCATCATTCAATTTACTATAATCTATGCACACACGCCAACCCGTAACAGTTCTAGTGGGAATCAACTCATTTTTTCATTAGTAATAACAGTAATCCCACCCTTTTTAGGCACACATTGTACAGGGCTTACCCACGCACTATCAGAGATAGGATAGATAATACCTGCATCCAGAAGTTTAATGGTTTCAGCTTTTACTACCTCTTGCATCTTTGGATTGAGTCTCCTTTGTGGTTGTGCTAGAGGTGAGTATTTATCTTCCATCAGAATTTTTTGCATGCAGATCGAAGGACTTATCCTTTTTATGTCTGAAACCTTCCAAGCGAACGCCCCTTTATGCCCCTTGAGGACTCCCAAGAGCTTACTCTCCATGTCATCTGTCAAAGAAGAGGAAATAATAACAGGCAATTTATTATTTTCTCCTAAATATACGTACTTGAGATGTGGAGGTAGTGGTTTGAGCTCCAAAGTAGGTGGCTCCTCTAGGCTTGACTTTTGAGGCATTAAATCTTTTCTGTCTCCCAATTCCTCTAGTCTAAGCCGCACTTGCTTTCTCCAAGGTGGAATGGCATTCAAATGAGCTACCATCTCCATCTTTTCCTCGTCTAGCTCGTCCTCCTGCTTTTCAGTAGTGAGAGTGGCCTCCAATGGTTCTTTCAATCCATCCTGCACAAAATCACAAACGAGAGAATCCAAGACATCAATACGAAAGCAACTATCATTGTGCATTGTGTGCTTGAGAGTATTGAAAACATCAAAAATAATTTCTTCTTCTCCAACTCTCAGTCTCAATTTCCCCTCCTCAACATCAATCAGTGCTTTCCGTGTAGCCAGAAACGGTCTCCCTAGGATTAAAGGCATCTCTAAATCTTCCTCCATGTCAAGTACCACAAAGTCTGCAGGAAAAATAAACTTATCCACTTTCACCAGAACATCTTCGATAATCCCACGTGGATACTTGACAGATTTGTCAGCCAGCTGCAACGACATCCTAGTTGGCTTGGGCTCGCCTAATCCCAGTCTCCTAAACACAGAAAAAGGCATCAGATTAATACTCGCACCAAGATCACATAGAGCTTTATGAAATTAATGTCACCAATAATGCAAGGTATAGAGAAACTCCCTGGATATTTTTGCTTAGGAGGCATCTTGTTTTGAACTAAAGCAGAGCAATTTTCGGTCAAATTCACCGCCATATGATCTTCTAGCTTCCGCTTATTTGCTAAGATATCTTTCAAGAATTTTGCATACCTTGGCATATTCAATAAAGCATCAGCAAAAGGAATGTTAATACGCAATTTTTTAAATATCTCAAGAAATTTACCAAATTGTGCATCTAATTTAGCTTTCTTCATTGCTGCAGGAAAAGGTGGAGGGATAACAATTTTATTTTGTGCAATAGGTGTAGATGTAGAGTTAGAAGACTTACCTCCTCGAGTTTCCACCTCATCCTCACCGTGCTTGGTCTTTTCCTCATTAGACTCGAGTGCTTTCCCACTACGCAATTCCACCGCCTTCACATGTTCTCTTGGGTTAGTTTCCGTGTTGCTTGGCAAAGCTCCTTGCTCCCTGTTAGCAATCAACTTAGCCAATTGTCCAATTTGATTCTCTAACCCTTTTATGGATGCATCTTGGTTCTGAAATCTCGTCTCTGTTGCAGAAATAAATTTAGTCATCATTTGCTCTAAATTTGATTTCTCCTCCCGAGGCGGTTCTGGCTTGAATCCTTGGTGCATCCCATATGGTGGACCTCTTTGTTGGCGATTTTGGTTGTTTTGACCTCCCCATGAAAAGTTTGGGTGATTCCTCCATCCCGGATTATATGCGTTCGAATAAGGGTCATTTCTGGGACGGTTCTGGAATCCCACTTGTTTTACCGGTGCTCCCTCAGGCACATAGAATGGATTGCCATCTTGGCAATCCTGCACATCATGCTCACCCCCACACTTATCACAGAAAATTTCTTGCAGACGCATAGCCGATCCACTCATGCTCATCCCATCAATCTTTTTATTCAACGCCTCTAACTGTGCTGAAACCGCCGCCAGATCATTAACTTGATTAACTCCAGCACCTCGTCTCTGCCTATCAGACTGAGGATGATAGCTACTAGTAGCCATTTCCTCCAATAACTCATATCCTTCCTCAGCCGTTTTTCTCAGTAAATTACCACATGCAGCAGCATCTATCATGGTACGGTTAGGAGTAATCAGACCGTAGTAGAAAGTTTGAACAACTAACCCAAGCGGCAGCTCATGGTGTGGACATCTCCTCAACAAGTCCTTGTAGCGCTCCCATGCCTCGTAAAGTGACTCGTTCTCATATTGAGCAAAAGTAGTAATGTCGGCTCTAAGCTTCATAGTCTTCGACGGAGGAAAGTACTTGATTAGGAATGCCTTTGCCACATCCTCCCATGTAGTAATAGACCCTACAGGCAAACAGTTTAACCACGACTTAGCTTTATCTCTCAGTGAAAATGGAAATAAACGCAAACGAACAGCATCATCAGACACGCCATTAAACTTAAAAGTATCACAAATTTCAAGAAATTCATCTATATGAGAGTTAGGGTCGTCAAGTGCACTTCCCCCAAATTGGACAGTGTTCTGAATCATCTGAATGATAGCTGGCTTGATCCCAAACTGATTAACTCGGATGACTGGTCTTACGATGCTTGGACGTGCTCCATCAAGCGACGGCTGTGCATAATCCAACATCGGTATACGCCTTGGCTCCTCTCTTTGTTGATCGCCTTCCATTCTTTCCTTCGCTCTTTGCTGCTGTAGTCGACGTCTAGCTGTGCGTTCGATCTCGGGGGTCAAAAGGCTCAAGCTTACACTCGAGTGATCTTCGCATGCACCACAAGAAAAATATGCAACACAATGAGAGTATCAAATAACAATAAAATAAATAATACTAAAGAATATAAATGAAAAATAAAAATTTGTGAATCAACAGTCCCCGGCAACGGCGCCAAAAACTTGATCGAGCAAAACTTGCACAGTGAATAGTCCCAAAATTTATTTTATAAAAGAAAGCTCGATTTAAATATCGCAAGTGCACGATAGTCAAGTTATAATAAACGTAAGTGAATACGAGTATCGATCCACGAGGACTGTGTCACACTCTTTTTATTTTCAAGTAAAATTTCTTTAGCAACGATAAATTGATTTCATGATTGAACTAATGTAGAATAAACAATTCAAATAATTAAAATGCAAAGAAAACGTGTTCAAGAACGCAATGATTAATTTGGATTAAATCAAATGAGAAATGAATTTGTTGGGAAATTATCAGTTCACCTACCACTCGTGTTTAACAAACTACACTCGTTTTTTACTCGTGCATTCGACGGAATTCCCTAGACTAATTAATATACTCTGTCGAGCTATATTAATACTAATCAAAAACATGCAGTACTCAAGTGTCCTCAAATATTTAACAGTTCAAGATTGCATTACATTCTATGGAATCCACTAGCTTTCATCCGGGTGAACTATCACTATCGACACGTACCCAATTCCGTATATCTACTAAAATTGTAAATCCGTGGTTTATGCTATTTGATCGTATTTTTAATTATTCTATCGAAATCATTAACAACATGAAATAATCAAAAGAAGTTAGCTAGGCTTCGATTGAAATAAGAAAGAACAATAGCATAAACAAATCACTAATAAAAACGTCGAGAAATAATGTTAAACAACGAGTACGGGGTAGGATCCCCTCAAATCCCAACAAATCTAGAGTTTTAGCTACTGAAATTCATGATAAAAACCACAATCAATGTAAGAAATCAAATACTGAATAATGAAAATACTAAAGATGACGACGGGTGACGGCCACGACGCGTGGAAATCTCGAGGTCTTCGAAATCTCCTTTGCTCCTAGCCTCCTCTCCAAGAAAAATGATGAAAAGTCTGATAAAGTGTGAAAAACGGCTGCTGATCTCGTGTGTTAGGTTTACGTGTAGGATAGAGTCCCTCAAAATTTGGAAACAAATCTTTCTCAATCTCGCTTCTCGCTAGGACGGTATATTTTGACCGCCCTAGCGAGTGGTCCTCGAATAAAGTTCCTCGATCATATCCCATGTTTCGCTGGGGCGGTCACTTTTGACCGCCCTAGCGAGACACTCGCGCAAAAATCCTCGGCCAGACCACAATGCTCGCTGGGGCGCTCAAAAGTGACCGCCCTAGCGAATCCTCTTCGACATTATGCCCAAGTTTCTCCCACTTTTTGGTTCAATTCCTACAAAATCACCACAAAATACACGAGGTCAGTCAAATGCTAAATAATGCTAAAAAGATGCAAAATTAAACTAAACAAACTAATATGATGCATGAATGCGACTCAAAACCAACACTAAAAACACGTAAAAACGAGTCCTATCAATGCTCTGATACCACTGTTGGAAATCGGTTTTCTCGTTTCCAAGGCACAACGGAAGTTTTAAAATTTTAATTTGACATTCAAATAACGTCTTTGGACATTCGTATATTTTGAACAATAATAATCATTCATAGGGCGTTTATGAATATAACTTGAGTGAATAAATCACTTACATTCAACATTTGAGTTTAATATTTTAAACTTTCAATTTTTCATAAGTTCAACTCCTTGAAATTATTGTCTCCAAATTTTAATTATATTAAATTCAACTTCTTGAATTTAATATCTCATAATTGTATATAAATTCAGCTCTTTGAATTTATTTTCTTAACGGGAAAAAAAGATCAAGTAGTTGTGTAATGCCCGAGAATTTGATTACCGTAATCTGAAATGATTTGGGTATAATTACGTAATCTGAAATTAATCTGAAATGATGATTAATTGAAGTGATTATAGTCGGCCAGTCCAAGACCAGATTGGGCCAAGAATATGAATGATATGAGTTTTGGGCAGAACAATTGGCGCCCGAGCGGTAGAAAGTAACCGCCCGAGCGCCAAAGCTCAACATGGTGTGTTTCGGGCAGAGGAGGTGGCGCCCGGGCGGTAGTTTTTGACCGCACGAGCGCCAACGATACATCGTGAGGGCAGAATACCTCGCGCTCGGGCGGAAATTTATTACCGCCCGAGCGCCGAGCAAAATGGAGGAAAAGTTGACACGTTGAGTTACATGCAACGTGCATATATATATGTGTATATACAAACCATTTGCCTCAGAATTAAAGAAATGGCCGAGGAAGATTCACGAAAATCCTTACGCCTTTTATTTCAATCCGTCCGTCAGATTTTGAATTTGAGTACAGTACCGAGTTCCTATCAATGCAGGCTACAACTTGACGTAAGTTTTGCTACGTTCTGACATGTTTTGAAATTATGATATTGTCCGAATTGAATATGATTCATATATGATGTTCTTGTCATGTTAGACATCATAGAATCGAAGTCAGAATGAGAAACAGACTGCTTATGAAATTGTTATGATTTTTGAAGTCGATTTGACTGAGAATTCATATCAGATATGTATGGTTATTGAGATTATGACTGATATCGATATTGATTATGAGTTCTGGTATTATATCTGTGATGTTTGGACTGACAAGGTTATCCAGACAGTATTGTTATGCCGTCGAAACATCAGTCAATTGATATTGATCAGATTCAGTAGTGATTTCGATTATATCGTGATATCGTCGATATGGATTAGATTGTGTCTTGACTTGACATTGATCAGATTATGTGTTGATTTGAGTATTGATCAGAACAGGTATTGAATTGAGTTGTTTATTGATATTATATCTGTTCGGTATTGTTATTACCAGATTGAGAATGGACCGAGATAGAGTCGGGAATTCTTCTTCTTCTTTTGAGCGAGAAGATAAAGGTATAAATTAATGTTGAGTTGGGATTGCACAACGCGAGGAAGGTTTGACTCGAGTTTCCCTAAATCACATACTTTATTTTATTGCATTGTTATTTGCAATTGAATACGATTGATATTTTTGGTCTATGGATTTATAGACAATGTATGTCTTGAGTCATAAGCGCATATGCTTAGTCGTAGACATTTCATCTTGTGACAAAAGGGCCGGATAGTGAGGACTCGTCACTGGCCCATTGCACTTTGTCACAGGACATGATATTGGTGATAGGACCACAGTCCATGACGGTTAGGTCAGGACACTGGATGTTTGGTTATATCGGCGTGGATAGAACTGGAGTCTTTTCTATTACTGTTGGTCGATATAGGAATACCACATCTGGAAACCGGGATCCCTAGGCTAGGATTGAGTCTAGTCTAAAACGTGGAGTCACGAGTTTGAGTGACAATTATATTGATTCATATTTATTGATGTTGATTATGTTCCTGAATATGGTTCATGTTCCTTGTTGTTCCTGATATTGGTACATGCTTAGAATAGAATTTATTCTGGATATTTAATTATGTTCCGGATTAGGGTACATGTATAGAATATGATTTATTCTTGTTATGGATTGATATCATGATTTTGATATATGATATGATTTTTAATATATGCTTTTATATTGTTTATATGATATCATGTATACATGATTTATACTGGGATATTTATATCTCACCGGAGTTATCCGGCTGTTGCCTTGTTTTGTATGTGTGCATGGCAACAGGTGGGCTAGGATCAGGGTCAAGAAAAGAACGAGGCTGGACTAGATAGCGTGGAGATCCGGGCTTTGAAGCAACTTAGGATTCAGCACTAACTTGTAGTTGAACCTAGTTGAATTATTGTAGATAACATCAGATTTGTATGTTTATGTCTAATATGTAATTTGAATTTAATTACATTATGTTCCCGCTGTGTATTTAAAAAAAAATTAAAAAAAATAAAAAAATTTAGACCTTGTTTATTATAAATCATTAAATAATTCCTAAAGACAATTAAGGAATGAATTAGCGTCCGGGTCCCCACAACAGGTGGTATCAGAGCTGTAGGTCCTTGAACTATAGGTTCCTTAGCACTGAGATAGAGAAGAGTGAGCGGGGTAGAATGAGTTTTCTTTCCTTGCATGTAATTGCTAGCATGTGATTGATTATAATGTGGAATTACATGATGTATGCTAGCATGGTATTATGTTTTATTGCCTGGATTTATATGGCATAGAGATGCATATAATGTTGAAATCACATTGTATATGCTAAGATTTCAGTATGTTTTTACTGTATATCAAGCTACATGTTACCTGAATATCTGAGTTGATTTGGTAATATGTATTATTTGGAACTGGATCAGAACCAATTCTTGATCAGATGTAAGCTGATCAGGATTGGGATTGAGACGGATCTGTCTCTTGTTACTACTAACGTCTGTGATTATCAGATATTCCTCCTAGAAGGATTCTAGAAAGGGGTAGTACATCGTATGATCAGATGGATGTGTCTGAAACTCTGATGGAAACACAGATGATAAGGTTTCAGTCGTTTCAACCACCGAGTTTGAGGGGTGTTGAGGTACCAGCTGATTGTGAGACTTGGCTGGAGGAGATTGAGATGCTGTTTGAATTTCTGGGATTCACAGATGAGTGCAGAATTAAATTGGTTGGGAATCAACTACGGGAAGTCGCTAGGAGTTGGTGGCTGATAACCCGGGAAGCCATGGCACAGCGTGGTTTCACGATTACGTGGAAACTTTTCAAAATGGAATTTTATCAAAGGTTTGTACCTCTATCATATCGAGAGGACAAAAGTGCAGAATTTACAAATTTGAGGCAGGGTCCATTGAAGATTGATGAATATTTGGCTCATTTCTTCACCTTGTTAAAGTTTGGTCCGCAAGTGGCTAGAAATGATACAGCTGTAGCTGATCAGTTTATCAAGGGCTTGAATCCAGAAATACGCACCTTGGTAACTGTGAGACAACCGAGTAATTTTACTGATACTCTGAATCGAGCCAGAAGAGCAGAAACCGTTCTAATGAGACAAAAGGAAGCTTTATATGTTCTTCTAACACCGATACCACAACAACTGCCTTCTAGAATCGAGATTAACAGTAGCAGTGGTGGAAAGAAAGAGATGTTGAAAGTTCAAAAGAAGCAATTCAAGAAGTTTGGGAGCGGTTCATCTAGCTCCAGTGGCTCTAGTCCGAATTATACTGGAGTTTATTGCAGGAATTGCGGTGGGAGACATTCCCCGGAGCTATGCCACGGAGTGACTGGTCGGTGCAACTTCTGTAAACAGCAAGGACACTTTGCTAGAGTCTGTCCACAGAAAGGTGCCCGAAGATCTCAGGGAGCAGGATCATCTGGGGTGGTGATCGAGGAACAGACCCAGGACATACTGGATGATACAGTGACAGGTATTGATATTTTATGATTATATTGCATATGTATTGATATATACTAATGCATTATTTACGATTATCTTTGACTGAGTTGCATTGATATACGTTGTACCTGTTGAGTCTGTATTTACTGTAGTATTGATTCTTTACCAGTTTGGGGAAAGAATTTGATATCAGTGATATTCTGCAATATATTGTATACTGCAGTAAGTTGAGAATAAGATTGAGTTAGACTAGCTTATACTTGTATTGTCTGATGATGACTGCGTGATTGATAGTGATATATAGAACAAGTACAGAGCTATTATAGAGTCTTGCCAGGAAATGGCAAGATTTGGACCTGAAATGGCCAAAGAATGAATGATATACGGTAAGGATTCTTGATTTTGAATTCCTTGATATCTGTATTATATAAGATTCGATGATTATCGAAAAGAATGGAGTAATTCCTCATATATTCAGTTGATTACTGAAGATGAGCCTATCAGGGATTGATTTACTAGTAGCAGGAAGTTTGCTCTAGTCGTGCAGATGAGATTTCAGGTTGTCCTGTATCAGGGAGAGTGACTTCGGCCTTGATGTGATTCCAGGTATTGGTTTCATTTTAGAATTTCTTATAGACTGATACTGATTGAATTGAGAGAATTGAGATATCAGTGGAAAGATTTATTGCCTGAAGAATTAGAGTTACATCTGATTATGTGTTTCTCTGGAAAATCCTTCAGTTCTGATTATGAGTTGATAAATCCTGTGCTCGGAAGTGTTCTGATGATTTTATGCTCGGGTTATCTATGATTTTGTGATATATTCGTAGCATATGATTGAATGAATTGAACAGTTGAAAATCGTATTGAACATTCTGGGAACTGAGATTGTTGTATACAGAGATGTTCGTATATGAATCTCTATTGTAACAGATTGTATTCAGAGTCTATGATATCTGATGATAGTATACTGATTGATTGTGCACAGTAAGACCGTGATCAGTGGCTGAGAACGACATTGAATATGGCAGAATTTTCGAAACGTCAGAAATTGCATTCTAAGCAGTTATTAAATCAGTATTGTGTATTGATATTCTGAATCTGATCTGATATTGTTATCATTCTGAATACGTGTTTGATACCGATTGTTATGAACCGTTGAGCTTCCATACAGTTCAGTCGAGTCAGAACTGATTTTGAAGATTAAAGCAGTTCAGAAGTTTGATCAGACTGTCCAGAATTTGATTTTGATAGTCAGAACCGAATACCAGGTAGGTATTTTCTTTAATTTATATTATTAACTGATTTGTTTGTGTCAGATATTCGAATTGGAAATTGACAGGTATTGTCAGATGCACACAATAGTAGATTCAGTACTATTCTGGTAACAGGAAATGTGTGATAATTCGAATAGACAGTTTTGAAGTAAACAGATGGAATCAGTTATGTCAGAATATGTATTGAAATGTCTAAATCGCTGACAGATGAAGACAGACAGATAGAAACTTTTAAATTACTGATCTTGATTTTTGATTTCTAAATAGAAATGGGAGTACATTTCTATGGATAGTGTGATGACACTACTGTAATCTTGCCAAGATAGTGGCTATGATTGAACGATTGTTCAAATCTGCATAGGTTATATTGTACAGGATGACTTACAAATATGACCAGACGACTGAGAGGTATGTCAGAAACGGGAGTCAGATTGTATTGAATGCCAAAATTGATTTTATCAAACTGTGATTTTCGTTTGATTTTATACTTTTGGCTGAGTGTATGACATGATTTTTCATCTATGATTTATAGATTGACGGATAGTCGGAGTGAACTATCCTGATACAGGAGGATATCCAGGAAATGTAGTGCTGGATTATAGCACTAGTTGACATGATTTATTGTCACTTTTGAAGTATTGCACGATAATAGCTATTAGATGAGTATCGAAATAGCTTGAGTTGAAGCATTGTACAATGAGAACTGTGAATTTCCTTCTTATAGGAATGATATTGCAGTAATGCCTAAGATTAGAATTAAAGGGAACAAAAATCTGATAAGAAAAATGAAACTTATTCAGAAGAAAATGGAAACAACTCAGAATAAAGAGATTAAATATGCTAACGTCGGACGATGACTGTTAGTATTTGAAGCCGAAGATTGAATATATCTTTGGCTAGGATTAACAAATTTGGTAGCAGATGCAAATACTGATTTGTTATGAACTGGAGATTGGCATATACGGATGTTGTATAGCCATTGTTCTGAGATTGATTTTATCACGAGTGATGTTGTTGATATGAGCTTATTGCAGTTTTGTATATCTCCTTCCTGTATCTGATGTGAGATATGATATGATTATAATTTTAACACGAGTTGAGTGTTTGTGATTTCGGGGACGAAATCATATCTTAGAGGGGGAGAAATGTAATGCCCGATAATTTGATTACCGTAATCTGAAATGATTTGGGTATAATTACGTAATCTGAAATTAATCTGAAATGATGATTAATTGAAGTGATTATAGTCGGCCAGTCCAAGACCAGATTGGGCCAAGAATATGAATGATACGAGTTTTGGGCAGAACAATTGGCGCCCGAGCGGTAGAAAGTAACCGCCCGAGCGCCAAAGCTCAACATGGTGTGTTTCGGGCAGAGGAGGTGGCGCCCGGGCGGTAGTTTTTGACCGCCCGAGCGCCAACGATACATCGTGAGGGCAGAATACCTCGCGCTCGGGCGGAAATTTATTACCGCCCGAGCGCCGAGCAAAATGGAGGAAAAGTTGACACGTTGAGTTACATGAAACGTGTATATATATATATATATATATATATATATATATATATATGTGTATATACAAACCATTTGCCTCAGAATTAAAGAAAGGGCCGAGGAAGATTCACGAAAATCCTTACGCCTTTTATTTCAATCCGTCCGTCAGATTTTGAATTTGAGTACAGTACCGAGTTCCTATCAACGCAGGCTACAACTGGACGTAAGTTTTGCTACGTTCTGACATGTTTTAAAAATTATGATATTGTCAGAATTGAATAGGACTCATATATGATGTTCTTGTCATGTTAGACATCATAGAATCGAAGTCAGAATGAGAAACTGACTGCTTATGAAATTGTTATGATTTTTGAAGTCGATTTGACTGAGAATTCATATCAGATATGTATGGTTATTGAGATTATGACTGATATCGATATTGATTATGAGTTCTGGTATTATATCTGTGATGTTTGGACTGACAAGGTTATCCAGAAAGTATTGTTATGCCGTCGAAACATCAGTCAATTGATATTGATCAGATTCAGTAGTGATTTCGATTATATCGTGATATCGTCGATATGGATTAGATTGTGTCTTGACTTGACATTGATCAGATTATGTGTTGATTTGAGTATTGATCAGAACAGGTATTGAATTGAGTTGTTTATTGATATTATATCTGTTCGGTATTGTTATTACCAGATTGAGAATGGACCGAGATAGAGTCGGGAATTCTTCTTCTTCTTCTGAGCGAGAAGATAAAGGTATAAATTAATGTTGAGTTGGGATTGCACAACGCGAGGAAGGTTTGACTCGAGTTTCCCTAAATCACATACTTTATTTTATTGCATTGTTATTTGCAATTGAATACGATTGATATTTTTGGTCTATGGATTTATAGACAATGTATGTCTTGAGTCATAAGCGCATATGCTTAGTCGTAGACATTTCATCTTGTGACAAAAGGGCCGGATAGTGAGGACTCGTCACTGGCCCATTGCACTTTGTCACAGGACATGATATTGGTGATAGGACCACAGTCCATGACGGTTAGGTCAGGACACTGGATGTTTGGTTATATCGGCGTGGATAGAACTGGAGTCTTTTCTATTACTGTTGGTCGGTATAGGAATACCACATCTGGAAACCGGGATCCCTAGGCTAGGATTGAGTCTAGTCTAAAACGTGGAGTCACAAGTTTGAGTGACAATTATATTGATTCATATTTATTGATGTTGATTATGTTCCTGAATATGGTTCATGTTCCTTGTTGTTCCTGATATTGGTACATGCTTAGAATAGAATTTATCTGGATATTGAATTATGTTCCGGATTAGGGTACATGTATAGAATATGATTTATTCTTGTTATGGATTGATATCATGATTTTGATATATGATATGATTTTTAATATATGCTTTTATATTGTTTATATGATATCATGTATACATGATTTATACTGGGATATTTATATCTCACCGGAGTTATCCGGCTGTTGCCTTGTTTTGTATGTGTGCATGGCAACAGGTGGGCTAGGATCAGGGTCAAGAAAAGAACGAGGCTGGACTAGATGGCATGGAGATCCGGGCTTTGAAGCAACTTAGGATTCAGCAATGACTTGTAGTTGAACCTAGTTGAATTATTGTAGATAACATCAGATTTTTATGTTTATGTTTAATATGTAATTTGAATTTAATTACATTACGTCCCCGCTGTGTATTTTTTTAAAAAAAATAAAAAATTTAGACCCTTTTTATTATAAATCATTAAATAATTCCTAAAGACAATTAAGGAATGAATTAGCGTCCGGGTCCCCACAAGTTGTGTGACCCTCAATGGTTCAATGATACAGATAGTCGTGGGTTCACAACTCTTAGTGATTCAGGACATTGTCCTTTATTCGGGCTTACCTTAATTTTCCACATTCTATGTACCAAAATTTGATCATGAGAATGTCAGAAATAATTTTTTTTTATTCAACCCATCGAATCATGGTAAGACCATCTAGTAGCATCACCCCATGATTCTCTAGGTATATGTAACGTACCGAAAATTTGAAGGGTCACGTAAACCACATGCATGCAAGTTATTAAATTTCTTTGGTATTTTATTAAATTATTTTAAATCATAAAATGCATATTTATTTTATTAATTTGAGTTTATTATTTTTATGCATTTTATGCATTACTATTGCATGATAGAATTTATTTCACGAAATTTTAAAGGTATATGCATTAAAGATTTTTAATTTTCATTTCGCGCTCGAACGAGGAACGGAGACGGGAGAATTTTCAGGAAAATTGTTTTTATTACATGATTTGTTTTTAAATATTAATTTAAGCTGTCTTAAAGGTATTTTTCAAGAATTCAGATTTATTGGGTATTTTTAACCGTAAGATTTTAATTTTTATCGGTACGCAAATTTTACTGAATCTGAGAAATTTTTGAGGGTTCGGCTAATATTTTCAAAATCTTTCCAACACGAAATATTTTTCGAGAGTGTGTTTGGATTTAATGGGTCTACTTTTAATTTTTTTTGGACTTAAAATTCTTTTTAAACTCTTAAATGACAATTTAGACCCATTATCTATTAATTAACTAATAACCTAAACCTACCCTACACCTAATAAATTGAAGCAACCGACACTCCTCTCCAATCACTCCATTCTCACTTTCAGCAGCGGGTTCACAGCAACCATCTCCAGCATAACCATCGGTTCCATTAGCTTTCACTTGTTCTTGCATCAAACAATTCCCCGGCACGTTCGATCTTCGTTATTCTTGCGTGAAACATCATCAGGCACGCATTGTATCTATTTTTTCTGCATCTCACATGTTATATATGCTGTTGAATGGGTTTGTGCAAGAAACTTTCAATCCAACCATGTGTGAGTAAGATTTTCGGGTTTCATGTGAACATTGCATTTTTGTGCTTCAATCCTCACGGTTTTCTTGTTGTTGTGCAAGGGGACTGTCGGTTGCTGGTGTTTAGGGCCGAGACATGTCATAATATAGAGGGAAATAAGGCTGGAGTCGGTGCTGGATGAAGATTGGTGTAGATCAAGTGTGGTGTCTCATTTTGGTACGGCTTTGGGGAAGATTATGTGCAAGGATTCGACCAGCAGTGCAAGGACTCAACCGTGCCATGGACCAGACCCTGATGGGTCTGAGACAGGGCCTGGAAGGGCTCGACACCTGCTGGAACAGCCCCCAAGCGCGATCGAGCTAGTGGGTGATGATAGGTTGCGGTTGTGCTCCTTGGTGTCTAGCAGTTGTGGGCTTTGCGCAGCTTGTATGGGGCTGGGGCCATGAGTCTAAGGTGTCAAGTAGGGTCCCAAGATGGTCAAGGGGAGGTCGGTTCGTGGCTGGAACCGCTGGTTGAAGGCTAAGAGTGTATTATTGGAAAGTATGAGGGTTAGGGTTCGAAGGGAGCTGCTGGAAATTTCCAACGGTTATTGGGGATGTTTTCTTGGGTCTTTGAGGTCTGGAAGGATTGGTCTAGGAGCTGTTAGGATTCGTTGAAAGTATGGTAAAAGTTTGGGAAATTTTGGTTGAGTTTCGGTTCGATTCGGGTTAAAACCGGGACCCCGGTTCAAGTTTTAAAACTATTTGGTTAAGTTATGAAATAAGCTTGAGTTTACTTCTAGGGATGCTTTTAAATATGTTTTGGGATATTTTAAGGAGTTTGGTAAGCTTCGAATCAAAATAATGAGTTTTGGATTTATCTGGGATTTAGTCGCCGGACGAAACGTTAATTAAAGAATTAATTGAAACGCCTAGATTTAAGCTTAATAAAATTATAGAAAATTATATTTAAGCTCAAATAATTATTAGAAGTCTAAGTTTTAAATTTGGGAATTTTATGCTAAGGTTTGGTTTAATTCGGGATTTAAAACTCATTAATATGTTATATTTAAAAATTAATTTAAAAGTCATTGATTTAAGCAAAATAAAAAATAGGAAAATTTATGTAGGCTTAAATAATTATTTGGGACATGTTAGAGTCAATGGGATTAAGAAAATATCAAAAACGTGGAATTAGAGGTCCAGGGGTTAAATGATAATTTTTGGGTTTCCAAGGGCAAAATTGTCATTTTTCACTTGGGATGAGACTGTTAGAGTAGGTGCACGTCGAGCCAAGTGTTGCCCGAGTGTTCACAATGAAAACTCTGTGTATTAACAGTCTTTATTTTAATAATATTTGAATTTATCATTTTGACACTTATTTATCTGTATACACATGCTAGTTGCATAGATAAAGCCCTTGAATATACAAATAGCAGAAAGAATATGATATGCTCATATGATGAGTATCATGAAACTCATATTTGTAATACTGTATATTCTAAACGGTTCTTAGTCGATTCAGCCGCCACTAAGAAGGATATAGGCCGCTCGATTTCGAAACTAGTATCTGCGATGTGAGTACCATGTTCCATTGGTAAGGGACATTATGAAGTCCGAACATGCAGATAGGTGCTCCTTGTAGAGTGCACTGAACAACCCTCCATAAAGGACTTTCCTAGTGGTTCTCACTTATCGAGTGGAAAAGTCCTAGTTTATGGTTGTACACCATTAGTCCTTATGACCCGAGAAAACATTGAGACTCTATGTGCTAGAATTACACTTTGACTTGTTTACCGACTCTCATGGGGTCATCAGGTGGCAAGGTTGGGTGTTCTGTCGAAACATATAGGAGTCAATGCATTGTAGTCGGGGATTCACCGTTTACCTTCGGGTATGGATATCCTATTTGTTATCATGTGTATGTAGGTTGAAATCTCTGATCAGAATATGGTGGTAATTATGAAAGGGGTTTCATAGATTACACCATCGATTCAACTACGACATGACACATAGTATCGATTCATTGACAACTCTCGATAAACCAATGGTTGTCGAATCGATCGGGATATATGAGTTGAAGGGACCGTACTGTACGCTAACCATAATTGAATGGTTATTACAGGCACTATCATTTGATACCTAGGGAATCATGTAAGCGATGCTGCTAGGCATTTAACATGATTGGTTGGGTACAATCAGACTTGAGTTCTGACGTTCTTGTTATCAAGGAGTTGATAAGTAAGAATGGAGCAATTGGGGTATGCTCATATAAGGACATGTTTAGTCCGAATCACATGGAGATGTGAACCCACAGCTAGTTGTATCAATGAACCATTGAGGGCCACACAAGTACTAGCTTTCTAGATCCCGTTGAGAAGTTAAATAGTTCAATGTGTTGAACGGCTTATAAATGAGTTTATAAGCGTAAAGAAAAATAGAAATATGACTTCTATGAGAGAAATGTAACTTTTAATTTATGAATGTGTTCCTAAATTAAAAGTAGGCCAAGTGAATAATGTATTTGAAAATTGTGATTTTCATAAACATTATTATGGACTAAATTAAATTAATTCAAGTGTTGAATTAATTAAACACTAGTGGGCCTAGTAGAGTCCAAATAATTAAATTAATTCAAGTGTTGAATTAATTAAATAACATTGGGCCTTGTAGAGTCCAATTGGAAATAATTATTTAACTAGTGGGCTTGAGTAAAATCAAGTAAAGTCTAATTGGGCTCAAATATGTTTGAGACAATTAAAAAGTCCATGGGCCCTTTGTAAATGTTACAAGCTCACTAGGGTTTGCATGCTTGGGAGGTGAAGAGTTGTGAATACCTTTTAATAAAATATTGCATGGCATGCAAGACAACTTTTCCACTTTTCCCACAACCAAGGCAACTCTCCCCCTCCCTCATTCAAGTGTGTTGGCCGAAAATTGTGAGGTGTTTTTTCCCTCAATTTTTCTCTCATTTTGTGATCTTCAATTGTTGAAGAAACAAGTCACTTCTCTTTGAAAAAGCCTTACATTTTCTAGTGCAATTGTGAGGTGGATCTACAAAGTTGGTGGTGGGCCTAATTCTTGAAGGAAATGAGGAAAGCTTGTAGATTTTTCTTGCCATAAAAGAGCTAAAGTGTTAACACTTTAGTTGGTGCCATCATCAATCTCAAGAGGTTGATAGGTAACGATTTTCTCAACACCCTATGTATGAAAGTCGAGATTTTTGTATATGCTACACTAGTACTAAGGTGGCCGAAATCTTTTAAGTGTTTTTCGAAAATTTTTGCTTCCGTTGTGCATTTCGGTCACCAAAATCGATCACTTTCAAATGGTATCATGAGCTAAGGGTACTAGTTTTTTGTAGCATAAATGATATTATATTGAGATCGATTCCTAACCGCATGAGAAATATTTTTGCAACAAAACCGAGGCTGAATTTTGGGGATGTTTCGGGCAGCTTGTTGCTGCCCGAGGGGCTACCCATTTCGGGCAGCAAGGGCAGCCCCAAACAGCCCCTACTTTAAAAAAATAAAAATAAAAAATTTGCCGGAATCCGGCGACGAAGCTCCGGCGACGGCGATAACGACTAGGGTTTCCAAAAGTGTTTTGGATTATCAAAGTGTCATGGGCCTTGAGTTGTTGGGCCATTGGATGGCTAACATATTTGTGAATTTTAAATGGGCCAAAATGTTTTTGGTGAAAAATAAGTTTTTAGGCCCTTAAGTTTAAAATTACAAAAGTTATAAATTTTTCTCATAAAATAAATAATTGAAGTTGGACTTTAATTATTTATAGTAAATTGTGATTTATAAGAAATTCAGTTATAAATAAATTAATTAGAAAGTAGACAAAGGTGTTTGTATACTTTGTTAATTTAGTTTATAATCGTGACGGTTAGTGATTGAATCAAGATATATAATATTGGATCAATTAATTATTGGGATAATTAATTAATGGTGTATGATATGTGATATTATGCATGAAGAATGATCAAAAGCCCAAGCCCAATTTGCTAGGTGTATGCTAGGATATTTTGTGTTGAATGATTGTAATAATTATCAATTTATAAAGTGGGCTTGGTTTATGGCCCGTTCCCAACCCATGAGATGTATCCCTATTTGCCATGGATATTTATTTGTAAATATTAGTATAGTGGATGATCAAGATTGGAAGATGGTGGCCATGATGATTATGAAGATCGAAGACATGTAAATATTGGAAGCTAATGTAATAGTTGCATTTGCATCCCATCCATTTCCCTAGGATTGGACCTAGGCCCGTTTTTAGCTCACACGGGCAGTTAGTATTGGGGCGATTGATCATCCTTGTTTGTTTACTGTTTATAATATATGCATGATATGTTATAAATAATGAGTATGTGCGTTATTATTATGATAATAACAAAGTTGCTTGAATCCGGCAAACATACGATCAAACATGGCGAGCTCTTAAATAAAATTAATGATGAGACCTTTCAAAATTAAAAAACCCTCATTTTGAATAAGATTTAAAATTAATATCAAGCCCGAAAAGAGGAATTATAAATTTGTTTATAATTTCCATGTCTTCCATCGACAATGGGTGCATGATGAACGCTACCCGTACTCGGGGCTCGGCTCATATTATTGGGGGGCCCTGGGTGCCGGAAAGCTGTGACATCCATTGACATGGTGATGTGAACTACGTGGAACTCCTATGATTTCGGCTCATATTATTGGGGAACTCATGGCGACTGTCCATTAAGGTTCAACATCGATGGGTAAGGCTTGAAACGTGAAGATGAACGACGTCATATTATTGGGTCCTAATCAAACGTGAGACAAAAGTTTACATAAGGGTTGCATTGTGATACAATTGGAAACTACCTTTTAGGGATTATGATTGGCTGATATTATTCGGGATCATAATTCGCTAATTGGACCTTACGTACCTACTGAGGAAAGGAGTTTCCCGTTTTCACTAGAGGGTAGTGAAAATGTCAAAACAGTGGGAGCGAAAATTTATAAAGTTAAAGTTTAAACTTTATATCTTATTAAATATTTTAAAATAGTCATTAACATTTATCTGTTTTACTTTTCAGTACAAAATTTGACAATGTCTTCAATTCGCAACCCGCTATCCGCTATACTCGAAAAACAAGTGTTAACCGGACCTAACTATCTCACTTGGCTAAGAAATCTGAAAATCATCCTAAACTCGGAAAAGATTGCATATACACTGACTGAGTCGCCCCCTGCTGAGGCTCCGACTAGCTGCACTCTTGAGGAATTGCAGACCTACAAGGATTGATGTGACCATGACTTGAAGGCTAGGTGTTATATGCAGGCTTCTATGAATGATGAGCTGCAGAGGCATTTTGAGGATGCAAAGAATGCTGCCGACATTCATATGCACCTCAAGGAGCTCTTTGGTGAGCAGACTCGGCCTCTTAGGCATGCTACCGTCAAGGAGATTATCACTATGCGCATGCGAGATGGAGCCTCGGTCCATGAGCATGGCCTGAAGATGATTGGGCTCGTGGACAAGCTCGTTGGCATGGATCTGATCTTGCCTTCGGAGTTGACCACTGACGTGTTGCTCTTATCGCTGCCTAGCTCATTTGATCATTTTTTGGTGAACTTCAATATGAACAAGATGGAGCCGACCCTTGAGGAGTTTGTGAACATGATTGTGACCTTTGAGTCTACCATCAAGAAAGAGAAGTCGGTTCTTTTTGTGGGCTCTTCATCTGGTACGAAGACCGGTCCACCTGGGAAGGGAAAGAAGCGTTCTTTCCAACGTCCCAAGAAGAGCGTGACCTTGAAGAGGCAGACTCCGGGTCCCGTAGTGGCAGCCACACCAGTGAAGGCTGACAAGACTGTTGACATCTGTCATCACTGCAAGAAGCCTGGACATTGGAAGCGTAACTGCAGGGAATATCTTGTCCAGAAGAGTTCTGGAAACGGTATGTTCTATATCGAAGTAAACATTTCAATTAACTCTATTTCTTGGGTATTAGATACCGGCTGTGGCTCACATCTCTCTAATGATTTGCAAGTGATGGGAAGAAGTAGGAGGCTCAGGGAATGTGAGACCTTCTTGAGGATGGGCAATGGGGCAAGAGTTGCTGCCAAAGCTGTTGGAGATGTTTCTTTAATTTTGAACAATGATTTTAAGTTGTTGTTAAGAGATGTTTTGTTTGTACCAGACTTGGTGAAAAACATTATTTCCATTTCTATGTTAGACAAAGATGGATTTTCTTGTTTATTTAGCAAAGGTGTTTGCAATATTTAAAAGAATGAATGTTTAATTGGTACTGGAGAACTTGAAAACGATCTCTACACCTTAAATTGAAAGATATTCCACTTAAAAATTTTCAAGCTATAACAACAACAAACAAGCGCAAACAAGATACTCTAAATTCGGCACAATTATATCATGCTCGATTAGGACATAATTCCCTAATAAGGATGAACAAGTTAGTGGGAGTAGGCATGTATGTCTGATATTAATGCTCTCACGACTTGTGAATCCTGTCTGAAAGGAAAGATGACCAAAATTCCCTTTAAGGGCCATGTGGAGCGAACCAAAGGGTTATTGGATTTGATCCATACCGATGTGTGCGGTCCGCTTAGCATCACCACTAAGCATGGACATGCTTACTTCATCACCTTTACCGATGACTTTTCGAGGTATGGGTTTGTGTATTTGATGAAATACAAGTCTGAAGCCTTTGAAAGGTTCAAAGAATTCAGAAGTGAAGTAGAGAAGCAATTGGGACGAAGCATCAAGACACTTCAATCGGATCAAGGTGGTGAGTACTTGAGTGCCGAGTTTCAAGAGTATCTTAGGGAGAATGGGATTCTCTCGCAGTGGACTCCGCCCGCTACACCACAGTTGAATGTTGTTTCGGAGCGTCGTAACTGGACTTTGATGGACATTGTTCGGTCTATGATGGGGTTCACGGAGTTGCCACCATCCTTTTGGGGATATGCGCTTGAGACAGCGGCGCTGTTGTTGAACAATGTCCAATCAAAGGCAGTTGACAAGACACCATATGAGATATGGATGGGTAAGCCACCCAAATATTCTTATCTTAGAATATGGGGGTGCCCTGCTTATGTTAAGCAGGTGGTGGGAGATAAATTGGATATTCGATCCATTTTATGTTACTTTGTGTGATATCCAAAGAATTCGGTTGGATACTACTTCTATCATCCCCAAGAAACAAAGGTGTTTGTTTCTAGGAATGCAACCTTTTTGGAAAAGGAATTTCTATTAGATAGAAAAGGCGAGATGATAGAACTCGAAGAGGTTCGAGAGACACCCACCATTATAGAACCCACACCCGAAGAGCCAAGAGAGGAGATACAAGCTCCTAGAAGATCCGAGAGAGTCTCGAGACCACCTATGAGGTATGGTCTGCTTCTTGAAGAGGGCCATGATGAGCCTAACCATGGATGTGATCCAAGGACCTTCAAGGAAGCATTATCTGATGCCGATTCATCCAAGTGGCTTGAAGCGATGGAATCTGAGATGAATTCCATGCATTCGAACCAAGTGTGGAATCTCGTGGATCCACCTGAGGGAATTGTTCCCATAGGGTGTAAATGGATTTACAAGAGGAAACTTGGGGCGGATGGGAAGGTATTGACCTTCAAGGCACAACTGGAGGCAAAAGGATATACTCAAAGACAAGGAGTTGACTTTGAGGAAATTTTTCCAGTTGCAATGTTCAAGTCCATAAGGATTTTGCTAGTCATAGCTGCATGGTATGACTATGAGATATGGCAGATGGATGTTAAGACAGCCTTTCTTAATGGGAATATTAAGGAAGAGATTTACATGTCTCAACCCGAAGGGTTTACATCAATCGGAAGTGAGCATATGGTATGCAAACTTCAAAGATCTAGTTATGGTCTAAAGTTGTGGGGACCCGGACGCTGATCTTTCTCATTAATCATCTTTGGGATTTAATTATCAGTTCTGATAAAACAGGGTCTAAAAATTTTCTTTTAATATTATATAACTGCGGAAGGTAATGGAATCTAAATACTATACATGTCTGTATATAAAATACAATTCAGTATTAAAAATACAATAATGTACAACATTCTAATCTAAGGTTCACTACTAAAATTCTAGTAGTAAAATCCAATCTACTGTAAGTCCGGAATCACCACGCTAACTCGTCTTCTCCCATCATCTTCGTGACCCCGATCCTGCCTCCCCCTGATGTCATCCACACATACAAACAAGACACCAGCCGGATAAATCCGGTGAGAATAAATCCCAGTATAAAACATGGTAAGCATGTATATAAACAAACTAATTCATAGAACATGCGATCCTGTATAAACCAATATAATTCATAATCTATGAAATAAATCAAATAAGCATATAACTCAAATCAGATAAACATGCATATAAACGATCTAAATCATAAAACATGCTAGCACAACTGAAAGCAATAACGATGGGTCCCATGATCTAGGAGCCACATCCATATAAGCATGAAGTCTTAATCAAATCATGTCTAGACTTGACTCGATCTATAACTCTAGGGATCCCGGGGTGAATAAGACGATCTATCACCTACCCTACCACTCGGGGTGATTGTACGTCTTATTCCTAGACTTCGGTCTGATCTGTATCCACATCTACAATAGGAGAGGTGATCTTCTCCTAAGCTGTGATATCACCGAATGTCTAGCAGTCTGGCTGATCTCCATACTGTCCTATCTTAAATGCATGAATACAATCAGTAAACAAAGCATAATCATATAAAACATAAACAAGAATAAAGTATGTGATTTATTGGGCAACTCAAGTAGTGATCTCAATTGAGTTGTTTCTTCCCGAATATCACATGAATTATACCTTTGTCGTCCCCGTCTGAGGAAGACGAAGTCTCGAAGTTCAGTCTGTCAATATCAAATCTGAAATGACAATATAAATACACTGTATCAATGTGTAGCTCAATTCACAATCTGTTCTGATCAATACTCAACTCAGTACATACTCTGATCAATCTGAACAAAACACAATCTGATCATATCAACAATATCACGATATAATCTAAATCATATCTGAATCTGATCACTCTATTCCAGCATAGGAATATCTAACAATTACATCTTCCGAGATGCTGAAATACAAAACACAGACATACGATATTCTTTCTTCGATCTGACTTCACATATCTACTGAATAATCTAGCCAAACATACAAGACAAGAATGCTCATCTATTCCTTCTTCAATCAAGAATACTACCATCTAGTGTGAATTCTCAGTCAATATCTTCTAAAATTCATACCAATTGTATAATCAACTTATTCTTAAATCTGTCTTCGATTATACAATGTCTACGGTAGTAGAAACACCATATCTGAATCATATATAGTTCTGATAACATCTTCTAAAACATCACAAAACGTAACAAAACTTACGTCCTTGTGTAGCTCTAGTCGAGAGAAGTTCAGAACTAAAGTCGGATTCGAATTTTGCTACACGGTTTCTTCACAAATCAACTTAGAAGCTCACGGAGTAAAAGTTCTCTCCACTTTCGATTTCAGTCTGAATAAAATGAAGGAAAACGAGCTGCACACGTATATATACAGTGCATGCGAAGTACAAAACGTGGCATAGCTCATTGTACGGCACGTCGCACCGCGGGTGCGGTCCTTGCTGCACCGCGGGTGTGCTCATGTTTCGGTTACTCATAAATTTTCCAAAAGCTCAGACCGCGGGTGCGGTAGTGCAAGGAGCGCGGGTGCGGTGTCTTGACCGCGGGTGCGGTGTGTGCAAGACCGCGGGTGCGGTCTTGCTTCGGAATTTCTTGCCAACTTACTGTCCATGCACCGCGGGTGCGGTCTTGCTTCGCCCAAAATTCCTACCCTACTGGACTCACAACGCGGGTGCGGTGTAAACAATGGCGCGGGTGCGGTCTTGCACGTTCTGAAAAATTATATTTTTGATCCGAGCAACATCCCATAATCTTATCTGATCAATTCTACAAGTCTTGGGATATTTCATTAATCTTGTCTAATCACTTCTATAATTCCCGGGCATTACATTTCTCCCCCTCTTAGATCTGAGTTTGTCCCCGAACTCATGACAATTCAATCAAATATATTAGAAGAAATATATAACAGAGTTTAACATCCAAACTCGTTTTACTAACATCATTCTGAGGTATTTGTCTTTGATCAAGCTCTGATTCTGGTCTGGAATCAGAAGTCAAGAATTATAATATCATAATCCTTCTTCAACTCGTTCTAGTCGAATCAATGCCGCATTACTGGCTATACAACATCCGTATATGCCCATCTGCAATCTATAACAAAACAATACTATTTGTAGTTGTTATCCCATCTGTTTATCCCAATCTAGAACATAATCAATCTTCATCTTCCAATACCAATCGTCATCATCCGACATTGGTTTCTTAAATCTATCCATTCTGAACTATCTTGATAGCTACTGTCATACAGTCAATTATATCATGACAATAATCTATATCAACTAGTACTAACATCCAGTACCAAAGCTTTACAATTATCTGTCAATATCTGGTAATATACTCTGACTATCTATCAATCTGTAATAAATCTGCACAAGAGAGCTTATGATATAATCTATCACAAGTACAACTCCATCAAAATCGCAATCTGATATCATCTAATTCTTGCATTCTCGTCAATCTGACTATTTCTTTGACATTGATCTATGCCATCTGGTTCTGTTTGTACGTAATCTGGTACAAACTGATAGATATAGATTGAATAATCTGTCAATCATAATCATATCATATCATAATCTAAAGAAAATGGCGGTAATTTCATTACGAAAGCCATAGAAATGTACTCCCATTTCTATTCACAAATATACAAATTCTGTAATAAGTTTCTGATTTCTATCTTTCTGGCTTCTTCTGTTAGCAATTCAGACTTATCAGTACACTTTCTGCCAATATTTCTGTACAAATTCTGTTACAACTGATCTAATATGTTTATATCACAACTGTCTGTTCGAATAACATACATTATCAACTATCTGAATGAAAACTGAATCCATAACTGTTCGGTTCTGACGTTATCTGTGAATTCAGATTCGAACTATCCTGTATAAACAAATCAGTGAATAATCATAAATTAAAGAAGAAATACCTACCTGGTATTCGGCTCTGACTATCAATATCAAAATCTGTAACCAATTCTGAAACATCTGATATCATACAATAATCAATCTGATACAACACCAAATTACATGTCTGTTAATCTGATTAATGTTCTGTTCTGAGTAGCAAAATACAATTCTGAACCCTCTGATCACATGTCTGACTGTTTACACTAATCTGTATCAAACACTGATTCACAATAACAGTAATATCACATCAGGTTCAGAATAGAAAGAACCTACACAGATCTAGTGAGTTTAAGAAAACTCATAAAATAACAAAATCAAGCAACTGTAAATTCTGGCTATCTGACCAATCCTCATACTGCCCATATCAACTGCTATATCTTATCTGCAAATAAAACATGCTCCCAACAATATAAGATATCGCAACTACTGATGTAGAACAATAACAATACTCACCAGATATATATACAATAAGAGAATAAATAATCAGAATAAGATAATCTGCAGATAATAAATTTCTGACATTTCTGGAATTCCTGATCTTTCTGTCTTAACTATCTAAATCAATCGATCTTCAGATACTGCATATTCTGAATAAACACTGTATCCATAACTGCATACTGGATTCATACCTGACCCATTTCTGTATACAATGATCATAGTTCTCTGAATATTTAACACAGTCTTCGAATATTCAATATAATCAATCAAATGCTGCAATATATCAATAAATCATAGATATACCAAGCATAATTTTCAAAATACCTCTGAACATAAAATCTATCAATTTAGAAACAGAACGGAAAGGTGTTCAAGAGAAATACTCAGTCAACTGGATTCTTCAGCTCATACATGAATCTGCCATTTCTTGCTGATATAAAACACATCTGACATCTTATCTAGGCAAACACCAGTCAACTATTATATTACTAGCAACTCTGTTACTGGTAGACTCGATTTCAATGGATCTATTGAATACATAAGGATACCATCTGTTCCTTTTTGTAATAATCGAGTCATAAACAGTACAATAATCTAAGGAATTCTGGATCTAGAATCCTTACCGGAAAATCTCCGTTTATCAGCCAGATCTGGTCTGAATCTTATACTTTTCTGACTGGAATCTATAATAGTTATGTACTTGTTTAGCATATTAACATCAATAATGCGGTCGAATCAGAAGACACAAGCACAATATAATCTAACGCAATCTTATTCTTATCTTACTGTAGTATACTATATGTCACAGAAATTTCTAGTATCAACATATTCCTCAACAACCAAGGAATCAATACTACAGTATAGACAGACCCAACAGATACAGCATATCTCCATGCTACTTATTCACAGATACTCATAAAGAATGCATTAGTACACATCAATACGTATGCAATATAATCATAAAAGAATAGTACCTGCAATATATTCTGGGTCTGTTTCTCAGTCATTATCACCAATGACTCTACCCTCTAAAATCTTCGCGAACCCTTCTGGGGACAAACCTTAGCAAAGTGTCCCGTTTGCTTACAAACATTGCATTTACCACGCACTCCTTGACATTGTTCTGTGGAGTGTCGCCCTCCACACGTCCTACAATACACTTCGGTATAGCTCGGACTAGGACTGCTAGAACTAGAGGAATCACTTCCTAACTTCTTAAACTGTTTCTTTTGAATCTTCAATGGTTCTTTCTTCCTATCACTGCTGCTGCCAATCTCAATTCTAGAAGGCAGTTGCTGTGGATTTGATGTTGGAAGATCATACGAGACTCCCTGTTGTCCTATCAGAACCGTTTCTGCTCTTTTGGCCCTGTTCAATGTATCAGAAAAACTACTCGATTGCTTCACATTCACCAATGTACGTATTTCTGGAGTTAATCCCTGAATGAACTGACTAGATATAGCATAATCGTTTCTAGCCATGAGAGGGGCAAAACGTAACAAGGTGAAGAATTGTGCCAAATACTCATCGATACTCATCTGTCCTTGTCTTAGGTTCGTGAACTCTGCACTTCTGTCCTCTCTATATGATACGGGGAAAAATCTTTGATAAAATTCAACCTTGAAAATGTTCCACGAAATCACTGAACGATTCTGTTCTAGAGCTCCTTTGGTTAGTAACCACCATCTTCTTGCAGTCTCGTGTAACTGGTTCTCAATAAGCCTAATTCTACACTCATCTGTGAAATCTAGGAATTCAAATAACATTTCTGTCTCCTCAAGCCACTTCTCACAATCTGCTGACGTCTCATTTCCCTTCAGAACCGGCGGCTGAAACGACTGGAACCTCTGTAACTGTGTTTCCATCTGAATCTCTGACACGTCTATCTGAGGTTCTGACCTACATGTCTGATCATATGAAGTACTGCCTCTTTCTGGAATTCTTCTGGGCGGTACATCTAATTACCAAAACATTAGTAACCCAATACTACAATCTGTGCCTATCTTTCCCTGATCATCTTACTGCTAATCAGGAATCCGATCTGATTCATACTTAAGAATACATAATACCAATTCCAATCACATAATCAGGTAAACATGTATCTTAAAGCAGTAACACATAGTCTCATGCCAGCACTTAATGTCAATCAACATTAAATCAATCTCATGCTAGCACACACATGCAAGGAAAGAAAATTCATCTACCCCGCTCATTCTCTTCTATCTCAATCTAACTCCGTCTAAAGGATCTATCAGTTCTGACTATCTTAATCTAAAGGATCTCTCGCTAAAGGATCTATCGCTAAAGGATCTATCGCTCTGATACCACCTGTTGTGGGGACTCGGACGCTGATCTTTCTCATTAATCATCTTTGGGATTTAATTATCAGTTTTGATAAAACAGGGTCTAAAAATTTTCTTTTTAAATTATATAACTACGGAAGGTAATGGAATCTAAATACTATACATGTCTGTATATAAAATACAATTCAGTATTAAAAATACAATAATGTACAACATTCTAATCTAAGGTTCACTACTAAAATTTTAGTAGTAAAATCCAATCTACTGTAAGTCCGGAATCACCACGCTAACTCGTCTTCTCTCATCATCTTCGTGACCCGATCCTGCCTCCCCCTGATGTCATGCACACATACAAACAAGACACCAGCCGGATAACTCCGGTGAGAATAAATCACAGTATAAAACATGGTAAGCATGTATATAAACAAACTAATTCATAGAACATGCGATCCTGTATAAACCAATATAATTCATAATCTATGAAATAAATCAAATAAGCATATAACTCAAATCAGATAAACATGCATATAAACGATCTAAATCATAAAACATGCTAGCACAACTGAAAGCAATAACGATGGGTCCCATGATCTAGGAGCCACATCCATATAAGCATGAAGTCTTAATCAAATCATGTCTAGACTTGACTCGATCTATAACTCTAGGGATCCCGGGGTGAATAAGACGATCTATCACCTACCCTACCACTCGGGGTGATTGTACGTCTTATTCCTAGACTTCGGTCTGATCTGTATCCACATCTACAATAGGAGAGGTGATCTTCTCCTAAGCTGTGATATCACCGAACGTCTAGCAGTCTGGCTGATCTCCAAACTGTCCTATCTTAAATGCATGAATACAATCAGTAAACAAAGCATAATCATATAAAACATAAACAAGAATAAAGTATGTGATTTATTGGGCAACTCAAGTAGTGATCTCAATTGAGTTGTTTCTTCCCGAATATCACATGAATTATACCTTTGTCGTCCCCGTCTGAGGAAGACGAAGTCTCGAAGTTCAGTCTGTCCATATCAAATCTGAAATGACAATATAAATACACTGTATCAATGTGTAGCTCAATTCACAATCTGTTCTGATCAATACTCAACTCAATACATACTCTGATCAATCTGAACAAAACACAATCTGATCATATCAACAATATCACGATATAATCTAAATCATATCTGAATCTGATCACTCTATTCCAGCATAGGAATATCTAACAATTACATCTTCCGAGATGCTGAAATACAAAACACAGACATACGATATTCTTTCTTCGATCTGACTTCACATATCTACTGAATAATCTAGCCAAACATACAAGACAATAATGATCATCTATTCATTCTTCAATCAAGAATACTACCATCTAGTGTGAATTCTCAGTCAATATCTTCTAAAATTCATACCAATTGTATAATCAACTTATTCTTAAATCTGTCTTCGATTATACAATGTCTACGGTAGTAGAAACACCATATCTGAATCATATATAGTTCTGATAACATCATATTTCTAAAACATCACAAAACATAACAAAACTTACGTCCTTGTGTAGCTCTAGTCGAGAGAAGTTCAGAACTAAAGTCGGATTCGAATTCTGCTACACGGTTTCTTCACAAATCAACTTAGAAGCTCACGGAGTAAAATTTCTTTCCACTTTCGATTTCAGTCTGAATAAAATGAAGGAAAACGAGCTGCACACGTATATATATAGTGCATGCAAAGTACAAAACGTGGCATAGCTCATTGTACGGCACGTCGCACCGCGGGTGCGGTCCTTGCTGCACCGCGGGTGCGCTCATGTTTCGGATACTCATAAATTTTCCAAAAGCTCAGACCGCGGGTGCGGTGTCTTGACCGCTGGTGCGGTGTGTGCAAGACCGCGGGTGCGGTCTTGCTTCGGAATTTCTTGCCAACTTACTGTCCATGCACCGCGGGTGCGGTCTATGCAAGACCGCGGGTGCGGTATTGCTTCGCCCAAAATTCCTACCCTACTGGACTCACACCGCGGGTGCGGTGTAAACAAGGGCGCGGGTGCGGTCTTGCACGTTCTGAAAAATTATATTTTTGATCCGAGCAACATCCCATAATCTTATCTGATCAATTCTACAAGTCTTGGGATATTTCATTAATCTTGTCTAATCACTTCTATAATTCCCGGGCATTACAAAAGTAGGCATCTAGGAGTTGGAACCTTAGATTCGATAGTACAATCAAAGAGTTTGGTTTTGCTAAGAATCCTGAGGAACCCTGTGTGTATAAGAAGGTCAGTGGGAGTGCTGTGACATTCCTGGTGTTGTATGTTGATGACATTCTACTCATTGGGAATGATGTAGGAATGTTGCAATCAACTAAGATATGGTTAGTGAGTAAGTTCTCAATGCAGGACTTGGGTGAAGCATCTTTTGTATTGGGAATACAGATCTATAGAGATAGATCAAAAAGATTGCTTGGTCTCACCCAGTCCACATACATTGATACCATCGTGAAGCGGTTCTCGATGGATGAGTCCAAGAGAGAACATCTACCAATGTGTCATGGTGCGTCCCTATCCAAGTCTATGTCTCCCAAGATTGATGCAGAGATAGCGGCGATGACAAGCATTCCTTATGCATCTGCAATTGGTAGCATTCATGTATGGGATGATATCTACACGTCCTGACGTGGCTTATGCACTAAGTGTAGTGAGTAGATATCAATCCAACCCTGGTCTTCCACACTGGAAAGCTGTGAAAGACATCCTCAAGTATTTGAGAAGGACCAATAAGTTGTTCTTGGTCTATGGGGTGGAGAACTGAAATTGGAAGGCTATACTGACTCTAGCTTCCAAAGAGATATCGATTACTCGAAGTCAACCTCTGGATTCATATTCATGCTCAATGGTGCTGCTGTCTCTTGGAAGAGTTCCAAGCAAGACAGTACAGCGGATTCCACCACTGAGGCAGAATAAATTGCTGCATCAGCTGCAGAAAAGGAGGCTATTTGGATAAAGAATTTCGTCCAAGAGTTGGGCGTCATTCCTAATGGAGTTGCTCCTGTCCCGGTGTTTTGTGACAACACGGGAGCCATTGCTCAAGCAAAGGAGCCGAGGTCTCATCAGAAGTCCAAACACGTATTGAGAAAGTACCACATCCTCAGAGAGATCGTGGAAAGAGGAGATGTCACGATTGACAAAGTCGGCTCCGCAGATAATGTTGCTGATCCGCTAACTAAGCCTTTACCTAGACCATTGTTCGAGAAGCATCGCGAATCGATGGGTTTGAAGCATATGGGTAGTTGGCTCTAGTGCAAGTGGGAGATTGTTAGAGTAGGTGCACGTCGAGCCAAGTGTTGGCCGAGTGTTCACAATGAAAACTCTATGTATAAACAGTCTTTATTTTAATAATATTTGAATTTATCATTTTGTCACTTCTTTATCTGTATACCCATGCTACTTGCATAGATAAAGCCCTTGAATATACAAATAGTAGAAAGAATATGAGATGCTCATATGATCAGTATCATGAAACTCATTCCTAGTCGATTCAGCCGCCACTAAGAATGATACAGGCCGCTCGAGTTCGAAACTAGTATCTGCGATGTGAGTAACATGTTTCATTGGTAGGGGACATTGTGATGTCCGAACATGCAGATATGTGCTCCTTGTAGAGTGCACTGAACAACCCTCCATAAAGGACTTTCCAGGTGGTTCTCACTTATCGAGTGGAAAAGTCCTAGTTTATGGTTGTACATCATTAGTCCTTATGACCCGGGAAAACATTGAGACTCTATGTGCTAGAATTACACTTTGACTTGTTTACCGACTCTCATGGGGTCATCAGGTTGCAAGGTTGGGTGTTCTGTCGAAACATATAGGAGTCAATGCATTGTAGTCGAGGATTCACCGCTTACCTTCGGGTATGGATATCCTATGTGTTATCATGTGTATGTAGGTTGAAATCTCTGATCAGAGTATGGTGGTAATTATGAAAGGGGTTTCATAGATTACACCATCGATGCAACTACGACATGACACATAGTATCGATTCATTGACAACTCTCGATAAACCAATGGTTGTCGAATCGATCGGGATATATGAGTTGAAGGGACCGTACTGTACGCTAACCATAATTGAATGGTTATTGCAGGCACTATCATTTGATACCTAGGGAATCATGTAAGCGATGCTGCTAGGCATTTAACATGATTGGTTGGGTACAATCAGACTTGAGTTCTGACGTTCTTGTTATCAAGGAGTTGATAAGTAAGAATGGAGCAATTGGGGTATGCTCATATAAGGACATGTTTAGTCCGAATCACATGGAGATGTGAACCCACGGCTAGTTGTATCAATAAACCTTTGAGGGCCACACAAGTACTAGCTTTCTAGATCCCGTTGAGAAGTTAAAATAGTTCAATGTGTTGAACGGCTTATAAATGAGTTTATAAGCGTAAAGAAAAATAGAAGTATGACTTCTATGAGAGAAATGTAACTTTTAATTTATGAATGTGTTCCTAAATTAAAAGTAGGCCAAGTGAATAATGTATTTGAAAATTGTGATTTTCATAAACATTATTATGGACTAAATTAAATTAATTCAAGTGTTGAATTAATTAAACACTAGTGGGCCTAGTAGAGTCCAAATAATTAAATTAATTCAAGTGTTGAATTAATTAAATAACATTGGGCCTTGTAGAGTCCAATTGGAAATAATTATTTAACTAGTGGGCTTGAGTAAAATCAAGTAAAGTCTAATTGGGCTCAAATATGTTTGAGACAATTAAAAAGTCCATGGGCCCTTTGTAAATGTTACAAGCTCACTAGGGTTTGCATGCTTGGGAGGTGAAGAGTTGTGAATACCTTTTAATAAAATATTGCATGGCATGCAAGACAACTTTTCCACTTTTCCCACAACCTAGGAAACTCTCCCCCTCCCTCATTCAAGTGTGTTGGCCGAAAATTGTGAGGTGTTTTTTCCCTCAATTTTTCTCTCATTTTATGTTCTTCAATTGTTGAAGAAACAAGTCACTTCTCTTTGAAAAAGCCTTACATTTTCTAGTGCAACTGTGCGGTGGATCTACAAAGTTGGTGGTGGGCCTAATTCTTGAAGGAAATGAGGAAAGCTTGTAGATTTTCCTTGCCATAAAAGAGCTAAAGTGTTTACACTTTAGTTGGTGCCATCATCAACCTCAAGAGGTTGATAGGTAACGATTTTTTCTCAACACCCTATGTATGAAAGTCGAGATTTTTGTATATGCTACACTAGTACTATGGTGGCCGAAATCTTTTATGTGTTTTTCGAAAATTTTTGCTTCCGTTGTGCATTTCGGTCACAAAAATCGATCCCTTTCAGAGACGTTGGTCCTGAAAGCGCCTTGAGCACAAATATATGATATTTTAAATGTTTATGCATCATGATCACGATTTTAATATTTTATGAAGATATACGTCGCATGCTTGGATTTAAGAAAAATTGTATTGGTGCATGATTTTTATAAGTGATGAAAATGATAATGTTTTGAATGACGGGAATTAGTTGTGGCTATAGAAGTATATGTAAATGTTTAAGACGTATATGTAAATGCTGATGATGATGATGAGGCCTAGGCACAGTGGATGGGTAATCCTGTCACTGATATCCGACAGCCGTCGGGTACCGCGGTTTTATGTATGATGGATCCATCGTAAATGATGTACGATAGTCACTTCTAATAAACTGAATTCACCAATGATAAATGATGAATGATGAACGTTAAATGATAAACGATGAATGATGAATGATGATTAACAATGAGATGTTTTGACACGTCATGATTTTACACGATACGTTTATTTTACGTTTTTAAAGCTCATGAAAGGTATGTTTAGTATGGTATTTTTCACTGTTGTGTGCTATGTATATGTATTTGCTATTAACAGTGCAAGTGTGTTGAGTCTTTAGACTCACTAGGCGTGTGTGATGCAGGTGAGCTTATTGATGAGGAGACTGGAGGTGCCGAACTCTGAATAGGCAGACCTGGGAAGGTGACACGACCCGAGGACCACATGTGTTGCGCATTACGATTTATGAGATTGAGAGGAGATGAATATTTTCATATGTTAATGATTTTTAAGATTTTTATATGTTTATGTTCACGTATGATTTTAGACGTGTTTGGTTATTTTAAAATGCGTTATTTTTACTAACAAATATTTAAGATCATTTTTAAATGTTATATTTTTCTGTGTAGCGTATACATGCGAAACGTTTAAATGATATTTTGAAAATATGAGTTTTATTATATAAAAAAAATATTTCCGCACTTTTTAAACTAGTAGACGTCACAGTATCACTGATAGTGCCTGTAAGAATCAATCGGGTATGATTAACGTACAGTACGGTTCTTTCATCTCATATTTCCCAATTGAATCTACAACCATTGGTTTATCGAGGTTTGTATATTAGATTGGTAGTTATGTGATACATTCGTGAAATATACATAGTGTCATCGCATGTACAACTGGAGAACTATTGTTCCTAATGTACATTTTACACTCTAGTTAGAGATTTAATGCACTATTATTTTGTTAGATCACATAAAATATCAACACCCGTAGGTGAGCAGTGAATTCTCGACTATAATGCACTGAATCTTACACATGTCGCAATTGCACCCAACCTTGTCACCTTATGACTCTCACAGAGTCGGTAAACGAGTCAAAGTACGATCCTAGTATGTAGAGACTCAGTATTGTCTCGGGTCGTAAAGACTCAGTATTTTTCCTCTCGATGATTGACAAGCACTTGAAAAGTCCTAGGGATAGTTGTTCGGTATAATCATACCCATATGCCTGATTGAACATCTTTATGCCCTTATCAAGAAACACGGTATAATATGTGTGCGCGTATCGCACTCTGCCACATGTGTGAAACGCGCAGGGTGCCCGAAACCACCCGATCTGATCGGGCAGCGGGCAGGTGACCAGGAACGTATCGGGCACCGTGTTGTGTCATGGGATTGAATTTTTCAGCATTAGGGTGCGTTTTTCCTGTTTTACAAATGTTTTGATAAAATTGATATTTTAAGAAAATTTGTCCAATTTTCCCTTAAAATTAAATTTTGGTAAATTAATAATTTTCTTGTAAAATTAATTATTAGAGTATTATTTTAATTATATATGGTAAAAATGAGTCCAATTTTCCCTTAAAATTAAATTTTGGTAAATTAATAATTTTCTTGTAAAATATATAATTAGAGTATTATTTTAATTATTTATGATAAAAATAAGTTTTAAAATAAATCATGTATTATAGAATAAATTAAATATTAAATAAAAAGTGTTTATTCAGTTTATTAACTTATTTAATAATTGTGGTGGTTAGTAAATAAATTATTGGATACATGATTAAATTAGTTAATTTAATTTATTTAATTAATTTTGATTTCTTGTGACAGTTTAAAAAGATCGTTGTAGGAATTATTGGAGACTTGGAAAACGATAGTCTTACTTTTGTACTTTTTCTACAAATCTATATCTATTATCTATCTATCTATTACTTATACAAAAGAGCCAATATTGAATATTGTGAATTGTCATTTATGTCCTTTGGCTTTTAATATAATTATTAATGAGCCAATATTGAACATTATAAATTGTGAATTGTCATTTATGTCCTTTGACTTTTAGTAAATATTAAAGAGCCAATATTGAACATTGTAAATTGTCATTTATACCCTTTGGCTTTTATCTATTATCTGTATATTATTATTATTATTACCTTTGACTTTTAATTATTAATTATTGGTCTTTGGTCAAATCGAGTGTGTATATATAATATAAGCGTGTTTATATATTTTGAGAATGTGACGTCGAGCTTGTCCAATATCCAGTTTGTGTTATTACCGTTACGGCACACAAAATTAATTAAATAAAAGCATGTAGTATGATATTTACGCAATATGATACGTATGAGGAAATATGAATGCTTCTTATTGTGTTTGTTTCTTAATAAAATAAAATTTACTTAGTTGTTATTGCTTACTTATTTTTTACCATTGTTTTCAACTATCAAATTATATTCAGAAAATTATCTCAACTGGCGGAGAATTTGATACAGTTCCATTATGGATGCATGTTGTAGGACCGAGCGCTTGCCGCTATACCAAAAGCTATAGCTGGTGGTAATTGTGCAACTCAAATCTTTTAAACCGTACAGCAGTTCAAGCACCACAGTTCGATCGATCTACCAAGCAGAGACAATTATTGCATCCAACAATCTCCCTCCCAATAATTGCACTCCTTGCAATCAATGAGAATCGAACCCATGACCTTGGCTCTGATACCAATTGTAGGACTGAGCGCTTGTCGCTTTACCAAATGCTATAGATGGTGGTAATGGTGCAACTCAAATCTTTTAAACCATACAGCAGCTCAAGCACCACAGTTCGATCGCTCTACCAAGCAGAGACAATTATTGCACCCAACACATGCCAAATACAAATAGAGTAAATTATCGCGTTTTGAATATATAAGTCAGAGATAATAAATTTTTCCCTATTGAACTCATATGACTAAGTAAATTTAAAAACTAATAATATAACATCTACATTAGGATAACTAACAACTATGGATATTTTTTACAATCGATTTACTCAATATAAGACTTCAGATTTATCCTGAGAGTGTAATGAATTAATAATTTCACTATGGCGTTTTATTTCTTTTTTGTTTCTTTTATTATTTGTGTAAAGCTCTCGGTGCTAAAGTTGTATCTTGTATTATAAAATTTATTTCATCATATGAATAAATGTTATCATATTATTTTTAATAAAGCATTCAAAGAAATAATCTTATTATTGAGTGGTTGTTTTTATCATTATAATTTCGGCTCTTGATATCCTTATTTAATTTAATTTAACAGAAAATCCAAATATTCATGTTATTAAATTAATAACCATCCCTGGAACTCAAATAAATTTAATTTTTGAGAGAACAATTTTTCCCATATATTTACTTTAAACATTTCTATAAAGTTATTATTAATTACTTGCATCATTAGAAATACGTGATGTTATCTTGTTTTTTGTGTCTTTTCACATTATTATTACTTATACTAATCATATGTAAAAAAAAAAATCATTCTTCGTTTGATTGTCATAGCTTAGCCATTTCTTTGGAACATTATTGCATTTAGTGTGAAGTAAATAACTTATTGATATATGAGAATTAGGCATATTCTACTTGGAAGTTTCTTCGTATCTGAAATGGGTCGGAAATCTTCCGAATCATATTCAAAAAGGCAAGAATAAACTGAGTATTGACTATTGATCCATTCATATGTTAATATCAACCACCTTATTAACATTCTTTTTGTATTCATCATGTTTTGGTTTCAGCCGGTTGTTTCTCACCCCTTTTCACTCGGTGATGAAGATGCTCGGATATTGGTATTTTATCCTGTTGTTTTATATTACAAGAATAGTAATTTAATTTGAACTTGTTCTCTGTGAAAATTTTGTAACGTTTATCAGGAAAAGTAGTATTTTAGATTTTTATGTTGGTCTGCTTTTGGTTTTGATCCCGTATGTTCTCGTATTTTTGTAAAAGTACAATGACTCGCGTGATTTCAACTAAAATGTGGCTGCTCTCTCGAGAGCCGGCGACACATGACTAAATCAAAATATTTCATCCAAGTTATTGTGCATTTTCCAAAACATGACAACATACCTCACTAAAATCAAAAGCAGGCAACATACAGGATGAAAATGCTAATTTCCACAATGTTTATCGATCTTATCTTTAAATAATTCTAAATTTTGTTTAAATCCTTCTAATGTTGATCGTGTGCAAAGCAATGCTAGAGCTAGAGGTTCTATAACTCAGTATACCACAAGCAAAAAACGTAGAATATCTGAAACGAAGCTCGGCACGTTTGAAGAAGCTTGGCAGCCGAAAGCGACTAGAAAAGATGGTACGTACATTTGTACAAAAATGGTTATTACTTAAATGATATATTTTGGGATTGAAAATACTAATCTATCTGAAATCCATGTGTCATGCATTGATATTTTTTCCTCCTCTCTTATTTTTTTAATTTAGATAAAACAGAAGTCCATGAATTAGGTTCAATGTTGACATGCCAACATTGTGCTGCAAAGAAATTCAAATTTGAAAGCGCAACATTTTGTTGTGACAATGGAAAAATTAGATTGGCAGAAACAGACGTACCAGATGAGCTATATATGCTCTTTTCTGATAATGTCTCAAGAGAAGCCATTAGTTTTCGTAAAAAAACTAGATATTACAATAGCATATTTGCTTTCACTTCTTTTGGAGTTATCATGGATAAAGAATTAGTATCTTCTCGTGGTATTTACACGTTCCGGGGTCAGATTTTCCATACACTTCCTCATTTGATTCCTCATGATGACAGACCATCGTATTTCCAGCTGTATTTCTGGGATAATACGAATGAATTGAACAATAGATTGAATGTTTTGGACAATGCGGATCTCTCATGAGATACTATGGAGCTGTTTATGGGAGTCATGGAAAAGAATCCATATGCTCAATTATTACGAAGAATAAATGATTATCCTTTTGTTAAAGATATAACTTTTCAGATCTGCAAGGATGTAGGTTTAGATCAACAATGTTATAATACTCCTACTGCTGATAAAGTTGCTGCAATTTGGGTGGAAGGAAATAATAATCCTAATATTCCGTATGACAGATATAATCAAAACATCCCCAAATTCAAAGATGAAAATGCAAATCTTCAGCATCAACAAGAAATTTTGCAAGGGGAAGATTTCTCATCATTGGATTCAATATTAGGAAGAGAACAAACAGGTATATTAACACTTTTTTTTATGTGTATTTTTATAATTTTGTCCTTTGTTAAAAATATTTCAAAGCAAACCATTTTCATTATATTGTTAATGTATTTTTTGATATTTCCATTTTTACTCAGAATAATGTAAGAACTATTTTTGTATAAACTTAAATATATCCAACACTATTTATCAATTTTAATCATTTTATTTAGCATTGCTGCAAGAATTTAATTTATGAAGCTGAAGGTAATTTCTTTCGAAAAATTGTGTGTTAGATTAATTGCATGAAAATTTTTCTACACAATCATTAAATACATGAAGATCATAATAGTATTTTTATTTTTTAATAGAAAATTGCAACATAAGAAACTTTGAAAATAATGTTATATAAAAATTGAATAGATATTTGATAATAAAAATATATTAGATAAATAACATTTTCTTTATACATAATTCTTAGAAAAAATATTAAAAGAATAGATTTTTTAATTTAAAAAATCATTAAAAATATTAAAAAATTATATATTTAACTATATAAAAGTGTAAAAAGAATAAAAAAGTTTTTCATTGTAAATTTTCTACTATTCTCATAAATTGTATGTTGTTTGATTAATTGCATGAAAATTTTTCTACATAATCATTAAATACATGAAGATCATAATAATGTTTTTATTTTTTAATAGAAAATTGAAACATAAGAAATTTTGAAAATAATATTACGTAAAAATTAAATTGATATTTGATAATAAAAATACATTAGAGAAATAGCATTTTCTTGGTAAATATTTTTTAGAAAAAAATATTAAAAGGATGTTGGAAACCAAATTTCGGAGTTTGACAAACTGAAGAAACTAACTGAATTATGAAGACAACTGAATAATTAGAACTAGCTGAACTAATGAAGAAAACTGATCAGTTGGAAACTGATCAGTTAATATACTCAGCCGAATAAGTTTCAGTCAAAACTGATATCAACTGAATGCTTCTCGGGAAAGAACATTCAACCGACAAAATAACATAGTAAACAGCAAGTGAATATTGAAAGCCGCACCTCAATCATTACAGCACACAACAACGTATTTCGGCTACTGCAATTAAAACGCCGTATTACAATCAATGAAGAGAACATTGCCCAACAAATGATGAAGTGACATTCAACGGATACTAGAATTCAAATGTATATCAAAGTTACCGTTGAAAGCGAAGTATAAATATGACTGAAGAATAGCAGAAGAAGATAGAGACGATCATTCAATCTTAAGCTTGCTGTTACTCTGTCAAAATCTCAGCTCACTTTCATTTGAATTACTCGTAGCAATCAAGGCTACAATCTGAGCTTATTAGCACTCCTTAAAAGCTGTTAAATTCAACTGTGCTTATATCAGTTACGTATTAAGAATATTGTGTAGAACTAAGAGTTTCAGTCTTGGGAGTTGTAAGTCCAAACTGAAGTGGTTCTGTACAATTGTTGTACTTGATCAAAGTCTTTTAGTGAATATCCTATCCTTGTGATAGAAGGGGTGACGCAGGAGTAATTCAATTCTCCGAACATCCAGAAACAACTCTTGCATATTTCTTTCAGTTTCGTATTCTATCTTTCAGTCAGTTATTTTCCGCAACTACTCTAGTTTAACTGATTATTATTGACCAACAAGATTCCGAGATTCAGTTTGTCACCAAACTGAACTCAAATATTCGAAAAGACCAATTTTAATTGTGAGTGTTTATTCAACCCCTCCTTCTAAACACTCTTGTTACGACAACCGATCCTATCAAGTGGTATCAGAGCAGTTGAATCTTGTTATTGAATACTTCTGATCTATAAATCAACAAGCATGACTTCATTCAATAAAATCGCTATGTTCTCAAGAGAGGATTTCGATGACTGGAAAATCAGAATGCAGGCTCACTTAGCTGCACAAGATGATGACATGTGGTATGTCATAACAGACGGACCCATGAAAATTCTAAAAGCAAACACAGCAATTGCCATAACTGAAGGGGCACCACAGAGAATTCAAAAGCCCAGAGAAGAGTGGACAACTGAGGACAAAAGGAAAGCTAATCTGGACAATGTAGCCAAAGATACTCTATACAAAACACTGGACAAAGAAACCTTCAACAAAATAAAGATGTGCAAAACAGCAAAAGAAATTTGGGAGAAGTTGATTCAGTTATATGAAGGAAATGACCAAACGAAAGAAAATAAACTCTCAGTTGCTGTTCAGAAATTTGACAATATCCAAATGAAGGTTGGAGAATTAATGAATGAATATGATGAAAGGGTGAGAAGTATTATAAATGAATTAAATGCACTCGGGAAAGTGTATACCAACAAAGAGGTTACACTAAAAGTGATGAGAGGTCTTCCAAAGGAATGAGATGTCAAAACTATGGCTATGAGAGAATCAAAAGATTTGAACCAGATCGAACTTCATGAACTATTTTCTGATTTAAAAGCCTATGAATTTGAATTGCAGAACAGAGAAGGAGAATCATCTACTCCTACAACTACAACTGCTTTAGCAGCTGTCAGAACTGAACCAACTAGTTCAGTCGAGAAATCTGCTGATCAGATAAGCAATGATGCTATGTCACTATTTATCAAAAAATTCGGGAGGTTCATGAGAAAGAACCAAGGAAACTTTCAGAAGCAATACCAGAAAAATAATTTCAAAGAAGAAACAAATGCTTGCTACAATTGTGGCAAAACAGATCATTACATTGCTGACTGTCTTAAACCTAAAAGGACAGTCAAGGATCAACTGACAAAAGAAAGAAACCATATGAGCATAAGAGAAGACCCAGAGATGATAAGAAAACCTACAGAAAGAAACACGAAGTTCTATTAGCTGAAGAGAACAAATCGAAATGGGCAGAAACTGATAGTGACGAATCAGAACCAGAAAGCTCATATAGTTCAAGTGATGAAGAGGAAGTCAAATGTCTAATGGCAAATGATACTGAAGCAGAATCTACAAGTCAACAGGTATTTGATTTCAGTTCAACTGATTTTACACGAGAAGAACTCATTTTAACATTGCATGAAATGGTAAGTGAGTACCAGAAACTTGCATCATCTTTTGAGGAAATAAAGTCAAAGCAAAATGATCCCATGGACTACAAAACCAAAACTGATAAATCAGTTGATAGGTTGAGTCTAGAAAGGGAAATTTTTTAACTAAAAGAAGAGAGAAAGAAAGATCAGTCACTGATCCAGAAATTGATTCTTGAAAATTCAAAACAAACTGAACTCATTCAATCTTGGAATAAGTCGTCTACTGCATTGAATGAGATGCATAATTCACAAAAATCAGTTTCTGATAAAACTGGCTTAGGATTCAGTAATCAAGGAGAAACGTTTTCAAATGATACTCAACCAAAGCTGACAATGAACAAAGGGAAGTACATTCAATTTGTCAGATCAACAGTAGAACAAGAGAAATTTGAGCCTAGCAAACTGAATGAAAAACCTATTGAGAATATGTATAAAGCCAGAAGACATGGAGTTGGTTACAGTCCAAAAATCTCTACTGACTCAGAAAATCATTCATCAAAGAGATTCAGCAAGAGATATTCAAATTATTATAACTGCAAACCACTCCAGAAAAGATACAGACTGAACAATCAGTTGAACCAAGCTAAAATACATATTGTATCATCTATACACTATTCACCAAGCACACAATGACCGAGAAAAACTATTTGGAATACAGCTACTGGAAAGTCAGTTAGACTAATCCAAGTATGGGTTCCAAAGGGACTAATAAGCTTTGGACCCAAATAGATATGGGTACCAAATCAAATTATGTGTGTGCTTGCAGGTAACAGGTACAAACAAAAGTTCAATATGGTATTTGGACAGTGGTTGCTCACGACATATGACAGGAGATGCAAGTATGCTATCTCAACTAATCAAATATAGTGGTCCAAACATCAGTTTCGGAGATAATTCCAAAGGTAAAACCGTGGGTAAGGGTAAGATTATCCATGGTAACTTTACTATTAAAGATGTTTTATTAGTAGAGAATCTGAAGTATAACTTGATTAGTATCAGTCAGTTATGCGACAATGGATTCTCAGTACAATTTGATAAAAACTCATGCTTAGTTAAAACATCAACTGATGAAATTATACTAACTGGCAAACGATGTGGAAATACATATAAAGTCAGTTGGAATGAACAACCTCATGCACCAGTCTGCTTTATTGCTTCAAAATCATCTCAAAACTGGTTGTGGCATAAAATGTTAAATCATTTAAACTTTAAATCCATCGCTTATCTGAGTAAACATGAAATTGTAACTGGTTTGCCCAAAATAAATTTATCAAAAGAAAAACTTTGCTCGGCATGTCAGTATGGAAAACAAGTACGATCCTCTTTCAAAAACAAGGGCTGTAAATCTTCATCCCGATGCTTAGAACTATTGCACATGGATCTCTTCGGTCCAATACCAGTCATGAGCTTAGGGGGAATGAAATACACCTTGGTGGTCGTGGATGATTTTTCAAGATTTACTTGGGTCATATTTCTTAAATCCAAAGACCATACGGCTGCACAACTGATTAAACTCTTCAAAAGACTTTTAATTGAAAAATCAATTGGGATTGATCGAATCAGATCTGATCGAGGAACTGAATTCATCAATCGAACACTTTCAAGCTTTCTAGAAAATGGTGGAATCAAGCATGAGCTCTCAGCAGCAAGAACTCCTCAGCAAAACGGTGTAGCTGAGAGAAGAAATCGAACCCTTAAAGAAGCTGCTAGAACAATGCTTGCTGATTCTGGCATTTCTCAAAGATTTTGGGTAGAGGCAGTAAACACTGCATGTTATACTCAGAACAGATCAATGATTAATAAGAATCATATGAAAACACCATATGAGATCTGGTATGGAAGAAAAAGTATAATTACTTACTTCAAAATATTCGGCTGTAGATGTTTTATTCATGATAATGGTAAAAATTATTTAAAAGCATTTGATACCAAATCTGCAGAAGGAATATTCCTTGGATATTCATTAGTTAGCATAGCTTATAGAGTCTTTAATAAGAAAACCTTAAATGTTGAAGAATCTGCGCATGTTGATTTTGATGAAACTGTACTAACTGATAAGCCAACTGATCAAGTTGAACTAGCTGATCGATTTACAGATATCACTTTGGAGTAAGATGACAAAGATGAAAGTCATAACAATCAAGATATCCTTCAAACGCCAGAACCAGAGATATTAGATCAACTAAATGAGCAGGAAGTAAATGCTGACAATCAGTTATTAAGGCAAACTGATAATATTCAAATACCAACTGACGAGTCATCAACTGAAGCTGAAAATTGCACTCAGATGCCAACTGAAGAAGTTGCTGATGTAACAAATACAGAATACAGATGGAGAAAATCACATCCACCTCATCTGGTAATAGGAAATCCATATGATCCCGTAAGAACTCGCAATCAAATGTTAAATTTATTTATTCATTCAGCCTTTGTTTCACAACTGGAACCAAAGAAAACTGATGAAGCTCTTGCTGATCCTAATTGGGTAAATGCTATGCAAGAAGAGCTAAATGAGTTCACTCACAATAACGTCTGGAACTTAGTTCCAAGACCAACTTCAAAAACCATTATAGGTACAAAATGGGTATATAGGAATAAACTAAACGAGGATGGGTCAGTTGTACGAAACAAAGCAAGGGTAGTAGCACAAGGATACAGACAGGAAGAAGGTATCCACTATGATGAGACGTATGCTCCAGTTGCATGATTGGAAGCAATCAGAATATTTCTTGCTTACGCATATCATAAAAACTTCAAAGTGTACCAGATGGATGTGAAAAGTGCATTTCTAAACGGTCAGTTACAAGAAGAAATATATGTTGAACAACCTCCAGGTTTTATAAATCATAAACTTCCTGATCATGTATACCATTTGAACAAATCACTATAAGGTCTTAAACAAGCTCCCAGGGCTTGGTACGAAACTCTTTCAAAATTCCTAACTGATCATGACTTTTCAGTCGGATCAGTTGATAAGACCTTGTTCAAATTCACAAAAAATAATCATATTCTATTAGTTCAAATTTATGTTGATGATATAATTTATGGGTCAACTAACCCCAAATTATGCGAAAAGTTTGCTAAGTTAATGCAGGATAAGTTTGAAATGAGCATGATGGGTGAACTGACATTCTTTCTTGGACTGCAAGTGAAGCAACTGGAAACTGGTTTATTAATTAGTCAAACAAAGTATACAAAGGAGTTGCTAAAGAAATTTGGTATGGAATCATCTTCAGCCGCAACAACTCCCATGAGCTCATCAGTTAAATTAGACACTGACGAAGGGGGAATATCAGTAGAGGCGACATTATACAGAGGGTTAATAGGTTCATTGTTATACCTAACAGCCAGTCGCCTTGATATTGTTATTGCTGTCTGTATGTGTGCCAGATTTCAAGCAAATCCTAAGCAATCACATTCCTAAGCTGCTAAAAGAATTCTGAGATATCTTAAGGACACACAAAATGTTGGACTATGGTATTCCAAAGACTCCACCTTCAATTTAGTTGGATACTCAGATGCAGATTATGCAGGATAGCTTGATCGCAGAAGTACAAGTGGATCTTGTCAGTTCTTAGGAGATAGACTGATCTCTTGGTTCAACAAGAAGCAGACATCCATAGCTACCTCAACACAGAAGCAGAATATCTTGCTGCTGGTAGCTGTTGTGCACAACTGATCTGGATTCAGCAACAACTGAAGGATTATGGATTAACATCAACTGAATCGCCCATATTTTGTGACAATACCAGCACAATTGCCATCACCTACAATCCAGTTCTTCACTCAAGGACCAAACATATAGATGTCAGGCATCACTTCATTAGGGATCATGCATTAAAGAAGAATATTCGGCTAGAATATATCTCAACTGAACAGCAAGCAGCTGACATCTTCACAAAACCATTACCTGAGGCTAAGTTTTCTTATTTTCGAAATATTCTTGGTTTAATCGATTTATCTTAGAAATTATCAGTAATATTGTTATACTAACAGAATTATATGCAGAAAATAAGAACACAACAAATAGAAAATAACAATTTATTATGAATACCAACGTTCTCAATTTACAGAAGATATCATGGCATCAACTGAATCTAGCCATGCTCTAACCCAATCATTTAACTCATAAATTCTAACTCTAGCAAATGCCCTAGATTTCGAAATCTTATCAACAACATGCCACTCTTTCCACAGCAATGCCTCCAAAAGACATTTGTCCTCCACCAAATCCCTAACATGCCTAACTTCAAAACGTTCAAGATACTTCAGTGCTCTTGCCTCCTGAGCACGAGTAGGAATAGCACCACTGTCACTAACCCTCTTCAATTCATGAATCTTCTCCCATGTTGACAACACCTTCTGCATGACATATCTCTTCATTTTTCTTTTGATATTTATTAAACGAGGGGTTGATTGCTCAGTCACATGGACATGAGTGCTGCTGCATGCATCAGAATCGGACATATTGAAATACTTTTGAACTGATATTAAATCACATCTTTTATCACTATCATCTTATTTATAGGAAAATGACGATGGAGAAGATGAAGAGTCTCAAGTCAAATAAAGAGTCCTTCACATATACCGAGGACTTCTAAGTTATCAGTTGTCCATTATCAACTGACACCAGTTTGATTGTTATTAACAGCTGTTTAAACAGTATCAGTTTATAATCTACTTATGATAATTAGTTTCTCAACAGTTCATTTGTTATTTATCAGAACTGATGTTTCTTAGCGTTTCATTAGCTCATGTGTTTAAATCTCATACAGATCATTGTGTGCAGAAACAAAGAAAAACGACGCATTATCAAAATAAACATTTTATTTATCCACAAATTTTGGAGAGAACTACACTTTCATAAGTTTCTTCTACACTAGCTATCCACATCCTCATCCAAACAGCTAAAGCTGAGGAAGAAGTCTTGCAGAAGCTGTGCGAAGAAGCGATGCTATTAAGAGTCTCCAGCTCCTTGCGAAGAATCAGCTCATAGAGATGGCCCTCCTTGAAAGCATCCACCTCTACAGAAATGTTTAAGTGCCTTCGCACTTCTCTCAGCTGGGCCATCCGCCTAAAGGTGGTAACCCTCCCATAGTTGTACAGGAGCTCCAGCTCCTGTAACTCTTCCCAACAGGGAAGACTGGCATAGAAAACCTTGTCCTCTATAGCAGCTTTTTGAGCTTCAAGCGAAAGTGGAGAGACGTTTGAACTACTTGCTCCTTCCATTTTTTTTTGTCTGCTGATACTTGTGACTAACTCCTCTATTTGTATTGCCAAGTCAAGGAAAATGAAAGGACACTTCCTTAAGTGACGATTACTCTACTAAGCCTCAGGATTCTCTTAATTAATTGGACTTATTTTATTTTCTCTAACGCATCTATTTAGGGGGAATGGTGGTTTAAGAGGTTAACTGAGAAGATAGTTGTTAGTGTATTCACAACTGAAAGGACTCAGCTTCACTAACTGATCGTTCAGTTGAAAATTCCACTAATCTTCTCATATAAGTTAACTAATTAAACTTATTATATTCCAAATCAAATGACGTGAATGTCTGCCAAATCATGATGAATTTCAGTTTATAACGTGGACACATTTTTAACCGCTCAAAAATTGTACACACGCTTACAGCACACGTACACATATTTTTACTCAAAATTTTACTGGACTGACACGTGTCCGATAATTCAAACAGTCACAAACATCAGTACTTTACCCGCTTTGATTCAGTTCGTCTTCCTTACAATCACGATTATCCTCAACCCTCAAAGCAAATCTATATTATTCGTTTCTACAGGAAATCATTCAGTTCTCAATGGCTACTCAAACTCCTGCTCACATATTAAATGCAATGGCTATCAACTTCGGATCCATTCTATCCTTTGGAGAATCGAATGTCAAGGAAGTATTTCAGAAACTTGACACTGCTGGATTAAGGACATTTTTGGGACAATCCTCGCAAGAAATCTTGAAAGGGATCGATATACGGTGTTCAAAATCGCAACGGAAGCACAAAATATTTTATTAATCATGAAAACCGAAATTTTTCAAGAATATTTATCAAAAATGAACACCATGTACTAGTTGTGCAAACATATACAAAAATCTCAACTTTCAAGCATAGGGTGTTGAGAAAATTTTACCTATCAACTTTAAAAGTTGATTGTGGCTCCAACTTTGTTGACTAGCAACAAAGCTCTTGAATGGAAGATGAATCTACAAGCTCTCCTCCAAATCCTTGAAGCTTTCCTTCAAATTAGGCCCACCACCAACTAGGTAGATCCCCTCACAATTTGCACTAGAAAAATGTGAGGATTTTTCAAAGAGAAGTGTAGTGTTCCTCAACAAATTGAAGAACACACAAGAAGAGAAAAATGGAGAGAAATTGGGAGGAGAATTTTCGGCCAAGTTGAGTGGAATGGAGGAGGGAAGAGTTCTCTTGGGGTTGCAAAAAGTTAGATACAAAAGTTGTATGCCTTTGCAATTTTTTAATCAAAAGTATTCAAGACTCTTCACCTCCCAAGCATGCAAACCCTAGCATGTCTCACATATATTATATGGTTTTTAACACATTAAAACCATGGACTAAATTTTAATTATCTCAAACATATTTGAGATTAATTAAATACTACTTGAATTTATTCAAGTCCCACTAGTTAAATAATTATTTTAATTGAGCTCTACAAGACTCAATATTATTTAATTAATTCAACACTTGAATTAATTTTAATTATTTAGACTCTACTAGGTCTACTAGTGTTTAATTAATTCAACACTTGAATTAATTTAATTTAGTCCCCAATAATGTTTATGAAAATCACAATTTTCAACTACATTATTTACTTGGCCAAATTTTAATCTAGGAACACTTTCATAAATTAAAATTTATATTTCTCTCATAGAAGTCATACTTCTATTTTTCTTTACGCTTATAAACACATTTACAAGCCGTTCAACACATTGAACCATTTTCTCCTTTATAGAAGTCAAACTTCTAATTTTACTTACGCTTATAAACTCCTTTATAAGCCGTTCAACACATTGAACTATTTTACTTCTCATCGGGATTTACAAAGCTAGTACTTGTGTGGCCCTCAATGGTTCATTGATACAACTAGCCGTGGGTTCACATCTCCATGTGATTCGGACTAAACATGTCCTTATTCGAGCATACCCTAATTGCTCCATTCTTACTTATCAACACCTTGATAATAAGAACGTCAGAACCCAAGTCTGATAGTACCCAACCAATCACGTTAAACGCCTAGCAGCATCGCTTACGTGATTCCCTAGGTATCACATGATAGTGCCTGCAAGAACCATTCAATTATGGTTAGCGCACAGTACGGTCCCTTCAACTCATATATCCCGATCGATTCGACAACCATTGGTTTATCGAGAGTTGTCAATGAATCGATACTATGTGTCATGTCGTAGTTGCATCGATGGTGTAATCTATGAAACACCTTTCATAATTACAACCATACTCTGGCCAGAGATTTCGATCTACATACACATGATAACACATAGGATATCCATACCCGAAGGTAAGCGGTGAATCCCCGACTACAATGCATCGACTCCTATGTGTTTCGACAGAACACCCAACCTTGTCACCTGATGACCCCATAAGAGTCGGTAAACAAGTCAAAGTGTAATTCTAGCACATAGAGTCTCAATGTTGTCCCGGGTCATAAGGACTAATTCTGTACAACCATAAACTAGGACATTTCCACTCGATAAGTGAGAACCACTTGGAAAGTCCTTTTATGGAGGGTTGTTCAGTGCACTCTACAAGGTGCACCTATCTGCATGTTCGGACATCACAATGTCCCCTACCAATGAAACATGGTACTCACATCGCAGATACTAGTCTCGAACTCTAGCGGCCTATATCCTTCTTAGTGGCGGCTGAATCGACTAGGAACCGTTTAGAATATACAGTATTACAAATATGAGTTTCATGATACTCATCATATGAGCATCTCATATTCTTTCTACTATTTGTATACTCAAGGGCTTTATCTATGCAGCTAGCATGGGTATACAGATAAAGATTTGCCAAAATAATAATTTCAAATATTATTAAAATAAAGATTGCTTATACATAGAGTTTCATTGTGAACACTCGGCCAACACTTGGCTCGACGGGCACCTACTCTAACAATCTCCCACTTGCACTAGAGCCAACTACCCATATGCATAAAACCCATTGATTCGCGATGCTTGTCGAATAATGGTCCAGGTAAAGGCTTAGCTAGTGGATCAACAACATAATCTGCGGAGCCGACTTTGTCAATAGACACTACTCTTCTTTCCACAATCTCTCCGAGGATGTGGTACTTTCTCAATACGAGTTTGGATTCTGATGAGACCTTGGCTCCTTTGCTTGAGCTATAGCTCCCGTGTTGTCACACAACACCGGGATAGGAGCAACTCCATTAGGAATGACGTCCAACTCTTAGACGAAATTCCTTATCCAAACAGCCTCCCTTGCTGCATCTGATGCAGCAATGTATTCGGCCTCTGTGCTGGAATCCGTAATATTGTCTTGCTTGGAACTCTTCCAAGAGACAGCAGCACCTTTGAGCATGAATACAAACCTAGAGGTTGACTTCGAGTTATCGATATCGCTTTGGAAGCTAGAGTCGGTATAGCCTTCCAATTTCAGTTCTCTACCCCCATAGACCAAGAACAACTTATTGGTCCTTCTCAACAACTTGAAGGATGTCTTTCACAGCTTTCTAGTTGTGGAAGACCGGGGTTCGATTGATATCTTTTCACTACACATAGTGAAAACGCCATGTCAGGACGTGTAGATATCATCCCATACATGATATTACCAATTGCCGAAGCATACGGAATGCGTGTCATCGTCACTATCTCTGCATCAGTCTCAGGAGACAGACTTGGATAGGGACACGCCATGACACATTGGTAGATGTCCTCTCAAGGACGCATCCATCGAGAACCGCTTCACGATGGTATCATGTATGTGGACTGAGACCAAGTCATCTTTTCGATCTATCTCAATAGATCTGTATCCCAATACAAAAGATGCTTCACCCAAGTCCTTCATCGAGAACTTACTCGCTAACCATATCTTTGTTGATTGCAACATTCCTACATCATTCCCAAAGATTAGAATGTCATCAACATAAAGCACCAGGAATGTCACAACACTCCCACTGACCTTCTTATACACATAGGGTCCCTCATGATTCACAGTAAATCAAACTATTTGATTGTACTGTCGAATCTGAGGTTCCAACTCCTAGATGCCTGCTTTAGATCATAAATAGATCTCTGAAGTTTGCATACCATATGCTCACTTCCGATAGATGTAAACCCTTCAGGTTTAGACATGTAAATAACTTTCTTAAAATCCCCATTTAAGAAAGTTTGTCTTGACATCCATCTGCCATATCTCATAGTCATACTATGCAGCTATGGCTAATAAAATCCTTATGGACTTGAACATTGCGATTGGGAAAAGGTTTCCTCAAAGTCAACTCCTTGTCTTTGAGTACATCCTTTTGCCACCAATCGCGCCTTGAAGGTCAACACCTTCCCATCCTCCCCAAGTCCCTGTGGGAACAGTTCCCACAGGTGGATCCACAAGATCCTACACTTAGTTCGAATGCATGGAATTCATCTCAGATTCCATTGCTTCAAGCCACTTGGATGAATCGGCATCAGATAACGCTTCCTTGAAGGTCCATGGATCACATCCATGGTTAGGCTCATCATGGCCTTCTTCAAGAAGCTGACCATACCTCATAGGTGGTCTCGAGACTTTCTCGTATCTTCTAGGAGCTTGTATCTCCTCTCTTGGCTCTTTGGGTGTGGGTTCTATAACTGTGGGTGTCTCTCGAACATCTTCGAGTTCTATCATCTCCCTTTTTCTATCCAATAGAAAATCATTTTCCCAAAAAGGTTGCATTCCTAGAAACAAACACTTTTGTTTCTTGGGGATGATAGAAATGATATCCAACTTAATTCCTTGGATATCCCACAAAGTAACATAAAATGGATCAACAATCCAATTTATCTCCTACTACCTGCTTCACATAAGCAGGGCTCCCCATATTCTAAGATAAGAATATTTGGGAGGCTTACCCATCCATATCTCATATGGTGTCTGCCTTTGAATGGACATTTAATGGAATATCTTTTAATTTTAAGTTATAGAGATCGTTTTCAAGTTCTCAAGTACCAATTAAACATTCATTCTTGTAAATGTTGCAAACACCTTTGCTAAATAAACAAGAATATCCATCTTTATCACAATAGAAATGGAAATAATGTTTTTTCATCAAAAAGGTACAAACAAACATCTCTTAATTAACTTAAAACTATTGTTCAACAATAAGTAAACATCTCTTAAGGTCTTGGCAGCAACTCTTGCTCTATTGCCCATCCTCAAGAAGGTCACACCTTCCTTAAGCTTCCTACTTCTTCCCATCACCTGTAACCCATTACAGAGATGTGAGTCACAACCGGTATCTAATACCCAAGAAGTAGAGTTAATTAAAATGTTTACTTAAATTTAGAACATACCGTTTCCAGAACACTTCTGGGCAAGATATTCTTTGCAATTTCGCCTCCAATGTCCAGGCTTCTTGCAGTGATGACAAACATCACCAGTCTTGTCAGCCTTAACTGGTCTGGCTGCCATAACGGGATTCGGAGATTGCCTCAACAAGGGCTCGTTCTTCTAGGGACGTTGGAAAGAACGCTTCTTTCCATTCCCATGTGGATCAATCTTCGTACCAGATGAAGAACCCACATAAAGAACCGACTTCTCTTTCTTGATAGTGGACTCAAAGGTAACAAGCATGTTTACCAACTCCTCAAGGGTCGGTTCCATCTTGTTCATGTTGAAGTTCACCACAAAAGGATCAAATGAGCTAGGCAGCGATAACAGCAACACGTCCGTGGTCAACTCCGAAGGCAAGATCAAATCCATGCCAACGAGCTTGTCCACGAGCCCGATCACCTTTAAGCCATGCTCATGGACCGAGGCCCCATCTCGCATGCGCAAAGTGATCAGCTCCTTGACGGTAGCATGCCTTAGAGGTCGTGTTTGCTCACCAAAGAGCTCTTTGAGATGCAAATGAATGTCAGCAGCACTCTTTGCACCCTCAAAACGCCTCTGAAGCTCATCGTTCATAGAAGTCAGCATATAACACCTGGCTATCAAGTCATGGTCACACCATTCCTTGTAAGCCTGCAATTCCTCAGGATTGCAGTCAGTCGGAGCCTCAACAGGGGGCGACTGAGTTAGTGTATATGTTACCCTTTCCGAATTCAAGACGATTTTTAGGTTTCTTAGCCAAGTGAGGTAATTAGGTCCGGTTAACATGTGTTTGTCGAGTATTGCAGATATCGGATTGCGAATCGAAGACATTGTCAAAATTTGTACTGAAAAGTAAAACAGATAAATGTTGATGACTATTTTAAATATTTAGTAAGATATGAAGTTTGGACTTTTACTTCATAAATATTTGCTCCCACTGTTTTGACATCTTTCACTACCCTCTAGTGAAAACGGGAAACTCCTTTCCTCAGTAGGTACGTAAGGTCCAATTAACGAATTGTGATCCCGAATAATATCAGCCAATCACAATTCCTAAAAGGTAGTTTCCAATTGCATCACAATGCAACCCTCTACGTAAACTTTTGTCTCACGTTTGATTAGGACCCAATAATATGACGTCGTTCATCTTCACGTGTCAAGCCTTACCCATCGATGTTGAACCTTAATGGACGGTCGCCATGAGTTCCCTCAATAATATGAGCCGAAATCATGGGAGTTCCACGTAGTTCACATCACCATGTCAATGGATGTCACAGCTTTCCGGCACCCAGGGCCCCCCCAATAATATGAGCCGAGCCCCGAGTACGGGTAGCGTTCATCATGCACCCATTGTCGATGGAAGACAAGGAAATTATAAACAAATTTATAATTCCCCTTTTCGGGCTTGATATTAATTTTGAATCTTATTCAAAATGAGGGTTTTTAATTTTGAAAGGTCTCATCATTAATTTTATTTTAAAAGGTCGCCATGTTTGATCGTATGTTTGCCGGATTCATGCAACTTTGTTATTATAATAATAATAACGCACATACTCATTATTTATAACATATCATGCATATATTATAAATAGAAAACAATACAAGGATGATCAATCGCCCCAAGTACTAATGGCCCGTGTGAGCCAAACACGGGCCTAGGTCCAATCCTAGGGTAAATGCACGGGATGCAATGCAACTATACTATTACATTAGCATCCAATATTACATGTCTTCGATCTTCATAATCACCAAGGCCACCATCTTCCAATCTTGATCTTCCCCTATTCTAATATTTACAAATAAATATCCATGGCACATAGGGATACATCTCATGGTGTGGGAACGGGCCATAAACCAAGCCCACTTTAAATTGATAATTATTACAATCATACAACACAAATATCCTAGCATACACCTAGCAAATTGGGCTTGGGCTTTTGATCATCCTTCATGCATAATATCACATATCATACACCATCAATTAATTATCATAATAATTAATTGATCCAATATTATATATCTTGAACCAATCACTAACCGCCACGATTATAAACTAAATTAACAAAGTATACAAACACCTTTGTCTACTTTCCAATTAATTTATTTATAACCGAATTTCTTATAAATCACAATTTACTATAAATAATTAAAGTCCAACTTCAATTATTTATTTTATGAAAAAAATTTGCAACTTTTGTAATTTTAAACTTAAGGGCCCAAAAACTTATTTTTCACCAAAAACATTTTGGCCCATTTAAAATTCACAAATATGTTGACCATCTAATGGCCCAACAACTCAAGGCCCATGACACTTTGATATTCCAAAACACTTTTGGAAACCCTAGTCGTCATCGCCGTCGCCGGAGTTCCGTCGCCGGATTCCGGCCAACATTCCGGCCAACATGCAAAAAAATTTTTTTTTTTTTGTTAAACTTTAGGGGCTGTTCGGGCAGCCCCTCGGGCTGCCCTTGCTGCCCGAAATGGGCAGCCCTCGGGCAGCCCGAGCTGCCCGAAACGGGCAGCAACATGCTGCCCGAAATTCCCCACAAGAAGGCCTCGGTTTTGTTGCAAATTTTCATCTCAAACGGTTAGAAATCGCCCTCAATATAATATCTTGTATATGTTGCACAAAAACTAGTAACCTTAGCTCTTGTACCACTTGAAAGGGATCGATATACGGTGTTCAAAATCGCAACGGAAGCACAAAATATTTTATTAATCATGAAAACCGAAATTTTTCAAGAATATTTATCAAAAATGAACACCATGTACTAGTTGTGCAAACATATACAAAAATCTCAACTTTCAAGCATAGGGTGTTGAGAAAATTTTACCTATCAACTTTAAAAGTTGATTGTGGCTCCAACTTTGTTGACTAGCAACAAAGCTCTTGAATGGAAGATGAATCTACAAGCTCTCCTCCAAATCCTTGAAGCTTTCCTTCAAATTAGGCCCACCACCAACTAGGTAGATCCCCTCACAATTTGCACTAGAAAAATGTGAGGATTTTTCAAAGAGAAGTGTAGTGTTCCTCAACAAATTGAAGAACACACAAGAAGAGAAAAATGGAGAGAAATTGGGAGGAGAATTTTCGGCCAAGTTGAGTGGAATGGAGGAGGGAAGAGTTCTCTTGGGGTTGCAAAAAGTTAGATACAAAAGTTGTATGCCTTTGCAATTTTTTAATCAAAAGTATTCAAGACTCTTCACCTCCCAAGCATGCAAACCCTAGCATGTCTCACATATATTATATGGTTTTTAACACATTAAAACCATGGACTAAATTTTAATTATCTCAAACATATTTGAGATTAATTAAATACTACTTGAATTTATTCAAGTCCCACTAGTTAAATAATTATTTTAATTGAGCTCTACAAGACTCAATATTATTTAATTAATTCAACACTTGAATTAATTTTAATTATTTAGACTCTACTAGGTCTACTAGTGTTTAATTAATTCAACACTTGAATTAATTTAATTTAGTCCCCAATAATGTTTATGAAAATCACAATTTTCAACTACATTATTTACTTGGCCAAATTTTAATCTAGGAACACTTTCATAAATTAAAATTTATATTTCTCTCATAGAAGTCATACTTCTATTTTTCTTTACGCTTATAAACACATTTACAAGCCGTTCAACACATTGAACCATTTTCTCCTTTATAGAAGTCAAACTTCTAATTTTACTTACGCTTATAAACTCCTTTATAAGCCGTTCAACACATTGAACTATTTTACTTCTCATCGGGATTTACAAAGCTAGTACTTGTGTGGCCCTCAATGGTTCATTGATACAACTAGCCGTGGGTTCACATCTCCATGTGATTCGGACTAAACATGTCCTTATTCGAGCATACCCTAATTGCTCCATTCTTACTTATCAACACCTTGATAATAAGAACGTCAGAACCCAAGTCTGATAGTACCCAACCAATCACGTTAAACGCCTAGCAGCATCGCTTACGTGATTCCCTAGGTATCACATGATAGTGCCTGCAAGAACCATTCAATTATGGTTAGCGCACAGTACGGTCCCTTCAACTCATATATCCCGATCGATTCGACAACCATTGGTTTATCGAGAGTTGTCAATGAATCGATACTATGTGTCATGTCGTAGTTGCATCGATGGTGTAATCTATGAAACACCTTTCATAATTACAACCATACTCTGGCCAGAGATTTCGATCTACATACACATGATAACACATAGGATATCCATACCCGAAGGTAAGCGGTGAATCCCCGACTACAATGCATCGACTCCTATGTGTTTCGACAGAACACCCAACCTTGTCACCTGATGACCCCATAAGAGTCGGTAAACAAGTCAAAGTGTAATTCTAGCACATAGAGTCTCAATGTTGTCCCGGGTCATAAGGACTAATTCTGTACAACCATAAACTAGGACATTTCCACTCGATAAGTGAGAACCACTTGGAAAGTCCTTTTATGGAGGGTTGTTCAGTGCACTCTACAAGGTGCACCTATCTGCATGTTCGGACATCACAATGTCCCCTACCAATGAAACATGGTACTCACATCGCAGATACTAGTCTCGAACTCTAGCGGCCTATATCCTTCTTAGTGGCGGCTGAATCGACTAGGAACCGTTTAGAATATACAGTATTACAAATATGAGTTTCATGATACTCATCATATGAGCATCTCATATTCTTTCTACTATTTGTATACTCAAGGGCTTTATCTATGCAGCTAGCATGGGTATACAGATAAAGATTTGCCAAAATAATAATTTCAAATATTATTAAAATAAAGATTGCTTATACATAGAGTTTCATTGTGAACACTCGGCCAACACTTGGCTCGACGGGCACCTACTCTAACAAATCTATCTCAAAGAAATTCAAGAATTCTATTCCAGCGGCCATAACAATTCGTGATGGGTATATCGAGTCAACGATCAATGGTCAGTTACTAATCATCTCGGCAGACTACTTTGGAGAACTCTTCTCCCTACCGTCTGAAGGAATGACTCTTCTTTCTGATGTTAAAGCATCGGACGTTGAAAAGATGCAATCTCAGCTATCAGCTGATGGTCGGAAAATCAAAGTTTCCGATCCCAAGAAAGAACTGAAACATGAGGTTCAGTTGCTTGCGGATATTATTGCCAAGGGTCTATTAGCGAAATCAGGATCGTTTGCTGCACTGACCTTGGAAAAATTTCAACCCATTACTGTCATAATGGCTGAACGCAAACTCAACTGGAAGCACTTTTATTCAATACTCTGAAGAATATGTTTCTATCTCCCAAACAATCCAAAGGGTTCGCAGTGCAGATAAGCTATTTGCTGAAAGTATAGGGATTAGTGGTTGATGATTGCGAAAGTTTCTCAAAATTTAAAATCTTTAATGCGAAAAATACTCAACCACTCAAGACTAAGTTGGACATATCCCCTGCTAAGTTTATAAAGGTTAAAAAGGAGATTGGAATGCAGCAAGCTGCTCCTAAATCAGTCAAGAGAGCCAAGACGCTGCCCAACTGAAGGCTACAAAGTGAAAACTGATTCTCAGTGAATCAGATTCTGAGAAAACTACATCTTCCAAACTTATCAAGAAACCACGGACACAAAGAACCAAACCAATACCAGCAGTGGAATCAACCATTACTGAGAAACTGTCTCAGTCAGCTGCTGAAAAGCCTATTCAGGCTATTCCATTGCAAGTCATCCCTCCTGATGATACAGTTCCCACTGAGAAGATACCCACTAGAGTAAAAGCTACCCTCACTCGTGTAAATCAACCCACTATTTTACCTCAGGCTAGACCGAAAGGAGTCATATTAAAGGAACCAGTGGAGTCTACCAAATCTGGACTACAAATTCCTCACATTCTAACCACGGAGAAGGGAAAAGGCAAGCTTGAGGAGGAGCCAAGGCCATTTCACACCATTCAAACTCATATTGATCTAGTTTGGGAGGAGGTAAATACATTTGCCACAACAAAACTCACTGTTTTTTATCGTTGGAAAAGCTTCAGAACTGAAATTTTTGCCAAGAAACTGAAACACAAATCCCAACTGAAGACATTTATCAAACTAGAAAAGATAGTTTTGAGAGTAGTTAAAGCTGCTACTATTATGCAAGCACTGGAAAGGAGACAATATTTCTTTGATCAGATACGGGCTAATCAACTAACTAAGATGGTTAGAAAATTGAAAGAAAACTACGACCCCACAGGGCCAACTGCATATCAAGATAGAGCTGTGTTCACTCAATTGGATGCAGATCTTAGTGGCCTACAGAGGGAAATAAGGTTTTGGGAACAAGATCAAGAACTTGTTATTCCAGAAAAATCTTCAAGAACAGAGGAATACAAATCTCAATCACCTCAGCAGACTGAATCTTTTAAAGATCTCATTGCTGAAAAGTCAACCCAGGAGGTTCCCCCAACATCAACCAGGGATCAACATATGTACTCTGAGACTGAACTGACCTTCGCCAATATCGATGAAATCATTCAGTCAGTTGCTCAGGAAGCTCAAATTGAAGCACATAATTTTGAATCCGTAGATCTTCTGATTGAACAAACAGAACAAGAAGTTCTAGTTACATCTGAAGACCTAGTTCAAACTTTTATTGCTGAAAAACATTTTCAATCTCCAGTTGATGAAGAACATACTCAACTCTCAGTTAATGCAGAACAAGATCAATTTCTTATTGCTCCAGAAACAGTTCAGCTCGTAACATCTGAAACAGAAGAGCAAACTGAAGTGCTCACTCAGAATCAAGAGGAAACACTCCCTGAATCTGTGGAAGAACAGTTGCCCAATGTTGGAAATCTTCAAACTGAAGAACCACCACAAGTTTCGGTTGTTAATCAAACAGAAGAACAAATCCATGATTCTCCAATAGCAGTTACCACAGATAACCATGTTATTCTAGAACAAAGTGTCTCTGTTGCTCAGAACCAACCTTCCTCATCTCAAGGTCAAGAAGAGACAGTTGATCGCACTATGATAATTTTTACTCCACAAGCACAAGTTCCACATCAGGAAGATATAGGAGTCATGTCTCCTGAAATCTCAAATTCAGAAGCATTGTTCGAAGAAATCAACACCATCAAGACAAATATGAATCAAATAATGAAAGCCATCAAATCCATTCAGTCCACCCAATACTATCATTCTGTCAAGTTGAATGGATCTGAAGATTTTGTTTTTGGAAAGCTGAAGAATATTCAAGAAGTTTAACTGAACTTTCAGTTGCCATCGAACACAAGCCGAACAAAGATACAACTGCTGCTCTTTTCATTTCTCAAGATGTAATCAACCAACGAGTAGAAAGACTAGAAACCTCTGTTGCAAACAAAATAGACTCACTGCAAACCTCAGTCCTAACTGCCATCTCCAGTATTTCATTCGATGTCGGCATTATATCTAATGAAGTTCGACAATTGTCTCTCAACATGGCTCAGTTTGACAAAAAGGGGGAAGTTAGTATGACTCAGAAAAAGAATTGAAGAGTAGTTAGCAGCAGAAAAAGCATTGAAGAGCAGTTAGCAGTTTAGAAGTTTATTTTGAGACAATTTTAATTAAGAAGCAGTCTATAAGAGTTCAATTCTTCAGTTAATAAATGCTTAGTTTTGTCAAACACCAAAAAAGGGGAAATTCTTGGAAACCAAATTTCGGAGTTTGACAAACTGAAGAAACTAACTGAATTATGAAGACAACTGAATAATTAGAACCAGCTGAACTAATGAAGAAAACTGATAAGTTGGAAACCGATCAGTTAATATACTCAGCCGAATAAGTTTCAGTCAAAACTGATCTCAACTGAATGCTTCTCGGGAAAGAACATTCAACCGAAAAAATAACATAGTAAACAGCAAGTGAATATTGAAAGCCGCACCTCAATCATTACAGCACACAACAACGTATTTCGGCTACTGCAATTAAGACGCCGTATTACAATCAATGAAGAGAACATTGCCCAACAAATGATGAAGTGGCATTCAACGGATACTAGAATTCAAATGTATATCAAATTTACCGTTGAAAGTGAAATATAAATATGACTGTAGAACAGCAGAAGAAGATAGAGACGATCATTCAATCTTAAGCTTGCTGTTACTCTGTCAAAATCTCAGCTCACTTTCATTTGAATTACTCGTAGCAATCAAGGCTACAATCTGAGCTTATTAGCACTCCTTAAAAGCTGTTAAATTCAACTGTGCTTATATCAGTTACGTATTAAGAATATTGTGTAGAACTAAGAGTTTCAGTTTTGGCAGTTGTAAGTCCAAACTGAAGTGGGTCTGTACAAGTGTTGTACTTGATCAAAGTCTTTTAGTGAATATCCTATCCTTGTGATAGAAGGGGTGACGCAGGAGTAATTCAATTCTCCGAACATCCAGAAACAACTCTTGCATATTTCTTTCAGTTTCGTATTCTATCTTTCAGTCAGTTATTTTCCGCAACTACTCTAGTTTAACTGATTGTTATTGACCAACAAGATTCCGAGATTCAGTTTGTCACCAAACTGAACTCAAATATTCGAAAAGACCAATTTTAATTGTGAGTGTTTATTCAACCTCCCCTTCTAAACACTATTGTTACGACAACCGAATCCTATCAAAGGATATATTTTTTAATTTGAAAAAATCATTAAAAATATCAAAAGAATATATATTTAACTATTATACCTATAAAAGTGTAAAAAGAATAACAAGATTTTTCATTGTAAATTTTCTACTATCCCCTTGAATTATGTGTTGTTAGATTAATTGAATAGAAATTTTCTACACAATTTATGAAAATTCTATGCATTAAAAATGAATATATGTTTGATAATAAAAATATTTTTTTATCTATATACCTACAAAAGTGTAGATCATTGGTCATGTTTTCCTAGATTCAATAAAGATATATTTGTAAATTTCTAATTGTTGTGAGTGTAAAAATGAAATATCAAAATTTTTTATTTATTCCACCTAATATATAATTAATTATTAGCCTAATTATTCCACATAATATTTAATTAATAGTCTAACAAATGCTAATGAATTTACACTAAAATATACATTGATTGTAATAATTTATATCACTTCAATAATAAAATACAACACCTATATTAATTTTCTCAAATATTTCATATTTATACTAACTTGAAATATTTTATCCTTTTAATTTTCTTTCTATATGTTATTTTATGATTTTAATGAAATTTTGTAATTATATTTTAGTGTCGTTTCTAATTAAATAATAAATCATAGTATCACAAGAAGATATAAAAAAATAACTATATATACAATAATACAATAACATGATAAGTATATAATAATATAATAACATGAAATATAATACTAATATATTTTATGATTTTTTAACTAAGAATTACAAGTAAAGAATTTAATAAATTATTTAGTATAATTTATATCAATAATCATGAATGTTAATATACTAATAACATCATAACATATGAATCTGATAGAAAAATTAGAAGAGTTAGCTTTAATAAGAAATTTATATATTTTAGTAGCAAATTTTTTTAAAAAAATTATATATCAGACAAGTCTTTTAGTGGAATCCTTCCTACAGAAGAAGAAGGGGGTATGAGTGTTTTTCTCCGAACATTCATGAAATTCTCGTGTCTTTACTTTTCACAAGTTTTTACGTTTCAAACTATATCTTGTTGTTTAGATTGCCAACATGTTGAAAATATCATTAGAAATATTGAATCGTCTTCCACACTTTTCACGTGGTTCATATTCTAACCGTTTGAGAAAATCTTTCAACCGCCTAATAAAGATTGAAAACAAATTTTAAAAGCAAATATTTTTTAAAGAGTTTATTCATCACATCTAAATTCTTTCCTGATCCCAACAATATATAATCACTAAACGCATACAAATACATAATATATATAATTGTAATTTATGGGTTAATGAAAATTATAAATTATATACTTTTAAAAAAATTATTCATTCACTAATGTATATGAAAATTAATTTATCTATGATATATAATTTTAAAGCAAAAGGTAAAAAAGTTCTGTATGAGGTTAAATAATATTTAAATTGAATATTATAGGTTATATTTTATTATCAATATTGTTATTTCATTAGTTTTGATAATATTTTGTGAGTTAGTCACAAATATTTTAAATTGATAATTATTTGTACTTAATGTGCTTCACTTATATAAATTATTATTTATGTATTTATAAAATCCATAATTTGGTTGATTTTTAGGTTATTATACCTTATACGTGGTGTTTAGATATATATTTTCAAAATTTGTTTCAGTTCAATTCGTTCTATATATTATGCTCATTATAATTTATTATATAACATAAAATCAATTTCTTGAATTTTAATTTGAGAAATAATTTTGAAATTAAGGTATATAAATTCTTAATTAATTTATTCGTCTAATATGACAAAAGAATAAACTAATATAAATAAATAAAAAATGATTCAAATTATTTTATAAAAAATCATATTTTAATTTTTATAAAATAATTAATATTCATGTGCATCGCACTTGCTTCTTGCTAGTTCATCTCAAAAGTACGAAGCAACCTGATCAAGACTTCCAGTGCGATTTGAGTTTTATCTTTTGCTTCATCATTTGCACAAATCTTGATATTGAATCGTTCTAGCAGATATCTAAGTACTTTGCTAACCAATCATTCATTCGAGATTGGATCTCCAAGGTTAAATGATTCGTTGGCAATATCTTTGAGGCGACTTAAACACTTTCGGATTCTTCACAATGATTTTGAAGGATTTCTCATGCATCCTTAGTAGAAATACATTTGGTAATCAGGCTGAACATATTTACATCGACTGATGTAAAGATGACATTTAATGTCTTTGAATTGTAGTTTGAGATCTAGACTTCATCAGTGGTCTAGTCATTTTTTGGTTTGATCAGACTGTCACCATCTTCATCATCTCGTTTGGGCGGATTCCAACCGCTGACAACTTGTTGTCATGCTCGTTCATAAAAGGATTCGATATAAATCCTTATTTTAACTTTCCAAAGGCTGTAGGTGGATATATCAAAGACAGGTAGTTGAAGGTCAGCATTGGAAAGTGACACATCAATTAAATTGTACATATTAAAAAAAAAACTAGAATCTCACTTAATATAGTCAAGTGACTCCTCTGATATCACTTAAGAAATTTTGTTTAAAATAAATATAAAAATGTTGTATATAATAGATATCAATTGTGGGGACCCAGACGCCGATCTTTTTCTTAATCTTCTTTTGGGATTTAATTATCAGTTCTGATAAAACAGGGTCTAAAAATTTTTCTTTTTAAAATGTAAATGCGGAAGGTAATGGAATCTAAATAATATACATCTCATTATAAAATACATTTCAGTATAAAAGTACAATACTGTACAATCTAAGTCTAAGGTTCGGTTACTAAGTTCAAGTAATAAACCAAATCTACAGTAAGTCCGGAATCACCACGCTAAACTCGTCTTCTCTCGTCATCTTCTCGACCCCGATCATGCCCCACCTGTTGTCATGCACACATACAAAACAAGACAACAGCCGGATAACTCCGGTGAGAATAAATCCCAGTATAAAACATGGTAAGGATGTATAGAAACAATCTAAATCTTAAAACATGCTATCATGATCATATTCAAAAGTAATAGATTTCATAATCTATGAAATCAACTCAAAATAAGCATGCAACTCAATTCAGATAAACATGCAATTTAAATCAAATCAATTAAACATACTGTCATAACTGAAAGCAATAAACATGGGTTTCATAATCTATGAAACCACATCCATAAACGCATGCAGTTCTAGTCAAATCATGACTAGACTCGACTCAACTATAACTCTAGGGATCCCGGGGTGAATAAGACGTCACTGTCTGTCACCTACCCTCCCAATCGGGGTGACGTACTTCTTATTCCTATACTTCGGTCATATCTGTATCGAATAATCTACAATAGGAGGGTGTTTGCTCCTATGTAACGATACACCGAACGTCTAGAAGTCTGAATATCTGTCAAACTTCCTATCTCAAATGCAATGTATGACAATCTGTAAACAAAGCATGTTCATTTCAAAAGATTTGAATATAAAGTCTATAAACAAATCATAATCATATCAGAAGATAAACAATAATCAAGTATGTGATTTTATTGGGAAACTCAAATGAGATCTGATTTGAGTTATATCTTCCCAGATATCACATGAATTAGACATTTGTCGTCCCGGTCTGACGAAGACGAAGTCTCGAAGTCAAATCTGTCCATATCAATCTGATAATGACAAATCACATAAATACAATATCAGTATATATCTCAGTTCAGAATCTGTTCTGATCAATACTCAACTCGGTATACATTCTGATCCAAGTCAACAATATAACAATGAATCTCAATCAATATCATATCTGATCAATCTAAATCAATACTGATGTTTCGACGGCATAACAATACAATCTGAATAACTCCGTCAATTCTGAACATCACAGATATAAATCTAGAACCCGTAATCTGTGTTAATACAATTCATAATCTGAATATTAACGCAATTTTGATATAGAATCTCAGTCAATATCTTTCAAAAATCATAACAATTACAGAAACAGTCTGTTCTTTAATCTGACTTCAATTCTATAATGTCTACGGTAGCAGAAACATCATATCTGAATCACATGCAATTCTAGCAACATCATATTTCCAAAACATCTCAAAACGTAATAAAACTTACGTCCTTGTGTAGCTCGTGTCGAGAGGAACACGGTACTGCGTTCGGATTTGAATTCTGATAGACGGATATTTCATAATCGCAAATCTAAAAGGCCTAAGGATTTTTCTCTCAAAAATATCGCCCCTTTTCTGAAGTTCTGATGAATTTACGTGTCATACCCATATATATATTGCATGCAAAATCTGGCAACGTGGCTTCATTATTCAAGCTCCACGCATGACCGCGGGTGCGGTCATGACATGCACCGCGGGTGCGGTCGTGCAATGCCTATCCTGGCATTTCTCGAAAGCTCAAACCGCGGGTGCGGTCCTTCCAATACCGCGGGTGCGGTGTCGGCACCGCGGGTGCGCTCTGACTAGCACTGCGGGTGCGGTCTTGCCATTTCCAAAAACACCAACTTTCTGCCACTCAACCGCGGGTGCGGTCTTGTCTGGCACCGCGAGTGCGGTGTGGCTTCGGCCTTTCTTGCAAAAATCCATCATTGCATGACCGCGGGTGCACTCATGTTCTGAGCGCGGGTGCGGTCTTGCAAACCCTATTTTCTCATGTCTTTTCTTCCATCATTGCATGTCATGCATTCCCATATCTTCCGAGTCTTATATTAATGAAGATTAATAATCTTGGTTTATCAATTGTATAATTCCTGGGCATTACATTTCTCCCCCTCTTAGATTTGAGTTCGTCCTCGAACAATCAATTCAGAGATATCCGAAGAAATGCATAACAGAGTTTAAACCAGAACTCAAATATCTGATTCCGGTCTGGAATAAGAATTCACTAAGTATAATGTCATAATACTTTTCTAGTCCTTCTGACAGAATCAATCTTGCCATGTTGGTTATACAACATCCGTATAAACCAATCACAGTTCATAACAAACCAATGTCATTACTATCTGCTGTTATCAACTCAGTTTATCCCGATCAAGGACATATACCATCTTCAGCTTCAAGTACCAATCATCATTATCCGACGTTGGTTTCTTAAGTTTGTCCATTCTGAACTATCTTCATCTTCCTTCTAATTTTCTTCAAAAGAAATCTGTAGTATTCACCGTATACTATCTTGTCTATAACTATCTCATTACCCATCTGATAAGCTGATATTTATTGTCACGCAGTGATAATAAGTCATATCAATTAGTGCTAACACCCAACACTCTATAACTCTACCAAAATCTTCCAATATCTGGATAAAATATTCTGACAGTCTGTCAATCTGTGAAGAATCTAAAAGAAAGCTCATGATATATTCTGTCACAAGTATAAAATACATCAAAAATCACAATCTGCTATATTCTGCTGTGGCATTCTGATTACTTCTGACCACCTCTCTGACATCGATCTGTGTCATTTGGTCATGTTTGTACGCTATCTGGTACAAACTGATAGATATGGATTGAACAATCTGTCAATCACAATCATATCATATCATAATCTGGAAAGTATTATAGTAATCTTATTACGAAATTCATCGAATTATACTCCCCATTTCTCATCAGAATATAAAAATTCTGTAATAAATCTTCTGATTTCTATCTTTCTATCTTTTCTGTTAGCGATTTAGACATATCAGTACAATTTCTGCCAACATTTCTGTACAAATTTTGTCACGACTGATCTAATCTGTCTATATCATACCTGTCTGTTCAGATCTCATACATTCTCATTCAGCAAAATGAACACTGAATCCACTACAATGCATTTCTGACACTATCTGTAATTTCAGATTCAAACTATTCGGTATAAACAAATCAGTTAATAATAAAATTTAAAGAAAAATACCTACCTGGTATTCGGCTCTGATTATAAATATCAACTCTGTTATACAATTCTGAAAAATTCTGATATCATAACACAATCAATCTAATACAAAATACCAAATCACATATCTGTTTTTCTGACCGATACTCTGCTCTGATTATCGAAATACTGTTCTGACCACTCTGATCACGTTTCTGAACTGCTGAAATTCTCGAATTCATTTCTGATACAAGCTGAACTGTATATACTCTCAACGGTTCATAAAATCTGTATCAATACTGATTCAGAATAACCATACTCTATACTAATCTAGTAAATATATAGGATTGTAAGTTCTAACAATACTATCGATTCTGGCAAATCAATCAGATCTTCATGCCATTCTGATCAACTACTATATATCATCTGCAAATATAATATGCTCTCCAAACAATACAATCTGTATAAAATACTGATCTAGAAGCAATAATTCTCAAGCAGTTCAAAACACAGTCATATCAGATAATCTGTCAACTCATATAATATCAATATCTGACAATTCTGACATTTCTGACTTTCTGTTCTTCTGATATCGGTATCTGATCAGTCACTGATCACAATATCAACTGTCTCAAAATCAATCAGTATACTAACATCAGATATCATCTATTCTGAATACAATCTGTTTCAAACAAAATACATATCTGAACAATTTCTGTATACAAGAATCATAATTCTCAGAATATTTAATATGACCTTTCAAATATTCTTTCAATTCATTTTGTATCATTCTGTACACTCAATATCATTCTGTACTGAATTCTAAAACAACAATCAGTATCTGATCTGAATTCAATTCTGAAATCTATCTTTCTGATATCAAGCAAATCTAATATCTTATCTAGGCAAACATCAGCCAACTCATACATCATTGGCAAATCTGCCAATTCTAGGCTCGATTTCAGTGGATCTACTGAATACATAAGGATGAAATCTGCTCCTTTCTGTACTAATCGAGTCATATATAATACAGATATCAAAGGAATTTCAAATCTAGAATCCTTACTAGGGTATCTCCACTGATCAGTCCTCTCTGGTCTGAATCTTACCATTTCTGGAACAATTCTACAATATATCTGTACTTGTTCAGCATATACATATCAATAATGCGTTCAAATCAGAAAACACAAGTACATCATAATCTATCTCTATCTCTATTTCATTCTCATCTTACTGTAGTATACCATATATACAGAAATCTCTGATATCAACATTTCCTCAACAAGCTAGGAAATCAATACTACAGTACAACTAGACCCAAATCAGATACAACATATCTCCATGCTACTCCATCAGATATACTCATATGAAATGCATTAGTATATATCAATACATATGCAATAGAATCATAAAGAATAGTACCTGTCACTATATCTTGGTCTGTTCCACAATCAGTGTCATCAGATGATTCTGTTCCCTAAAATCTTCGGGAATCTCTTTGAGGACAAACTCTCGCAAAGTGTCCCGACTGTTTGCAGACATTGCATCTACTAAGTACTCCTTGGCAGTGTTCTGTGGAATGTCTTCCTCCGCAAGTTCTGCAGTATACTCCAGTATAACTCGGACTGGAAACACTGGAGCTAGATGAACTACTCTGTCCACCTCCTAACTTCTTAAACTGTTTCTTTTCGATCTTCAATGGTTCTTTCTTTTTACCACTGTTGCTGCCAATCTCAACTCTGGAAGGCAGTTGTTGTGGATTCGATGCTGGAAGATCATACGATGCTCCCTGTTGTCCTATCAGAACCGTTTCTGCTCTTTCGGCTCTGTTCAATGTATCAGCAAAACTACTCGATTGCTTCACATTCACCAATGTACGTATCTCAGGATTCAATCCCTGAATAAACTGGCTAGATATTGCATCAACATTCCTAGCCACAAGAGGGGCAAAACGTAATAAGGTGAAGAACTGTGCCAAATACTCATCAATACTCATCTGACCCTGTCTCAAGTTAGTAAACTCTGCACTTCTATCCTGTCTGTATGATGTAGGGAAGAATCTTTGATAAATTTCAAATTTAAAGATCTTCCACGATATTACTGAACAACTCTGTTCTAAAACTCCTTTGGTTAGTAACCACCATCTTCTTGCAGTCTCTTGCAATTGGTTCTCAATCAGGTTAACTCTACACTCATCTGTGAGACCAAGAAATTCAAATACCATTTCTGTCTCCTCAAGCCAATTCTCACAATCTGCTGGTGTCTCAGTTCCCTTCAGAATCGGCGGTTGAAACGACTGAAACCTCTTCATCTGTGTTTCTATCTAATTCTCTGATATATCTATCTGTTCAGTCGAAGTACTACCCTTTTCTGAAATTCTCCGAGGCGGTATATCTGAATATCAAACCGGTTAGTGCACAGTCTATACAATCTGTCTCAGCCCTCCTCTGATCATATACCTCTGATCGAGACTCAGTTCTGATTCAAGCTTAACAATTACATGCAGTAATCAACTCCGATACAAACAACATGTAATAGGGAAAACAGTAAATCATGCTAGCACCCATAATGTAATTCAACATTATAATAAATCTCATGCTAGCAATCACATGCAAGGAAGAAATTTCAATCTACTCCGCTCATTCTCTACTATCTCAGTCTAAAAGATCTATCAGTTCTGACTATCTCAATCTAAAGGATCTATCGCTCTGATACCACCTGTTGTGGGGACCCGGACGCTGATCTTTTTCTTAATCTTCTTTTGGGATTTAATTATCAGTTCTGATAAAACAGGGTCTAAAAATTTTTCTTTTTAAAATGTAAATGCGGAAGGTAATGGAATCTAAATAATATACATCTCATTATAAAATACATTTCAGTATAAAAGTACAATACTGTACAATCTAAGTCTAAGGTTCGGTTACTAAGTTCAAGTAATAAACCAAATCTACAGTAAGTCCGGAATCACCACGCTAAACTCGTCTTCTCTCGTCATCTTCTCGACCCCGATCATGCCCCACCTGTTGTCATGCACACATACAAAACAAGACAACAGCCGGATAACTCCGGTGAGAATAAATCCCAGTATAAAACATGGTAAGGATATATAGAAACAATCTAAATCTTAAAACATGCTATCATGATCATATTCAAAAGTAATAGATTTCATAATCTATGAAATCAACTCAAAATAAGCATGCAACTCAATTCAGATAAACATGCAATTTAAATCAAATCATATAAACATGCTGTCATAACTGAAAGCAATAAATATGGGTTTCATAGTCTATGAAACCACATCCATAAACGCATGCAGTTCTAGTCAAATCATGACTAGACTCGACTCAACTATAACTCTAGGGATCCCGGGGTGAATAAGACGTCATTGTCTGTCACCTACCCTCCCAATCGGGGTGACGTACGTCTTATTCCTAGACTTCGGTCATCTCTGTATCGAATAATCTACAATAGGAGGGTGTCTGCTCCTATGTAACGATACACCGAATGTCTAGAAGTCTGACTATCTGTCAAACTTCCTATCTCAAATGCAATGTATAACAATCTGTAAACAAAGCATGTTCATTTCAAAAGATTTGAATATAAAGTCTATAAACAAATCATAATCATATCAGAAGATAAACAATAATCAAGTATGTGATTTTATTGGGAAACTCAAATGAGATCTGATTTGAGTTATATCTTCCCAGATATCACATGAATTAGACCTTTATCGTCCCGGTCTGACGAAGACGAAGTCTCGAAGTCAAATCTGTCCATATCAATCTGATAATGACAAATCACATAAATACAATATCAGTATATATCTCAGTTCAGAATCTGTTCTGATCAATACTCAACTCGGTATACAATCTGATCCAAGTCAACAATATAACAATGAATCTCAATCAATATCATATCTGATCAATCTAAATCAATACTGATGTTTCGACGGCATAACAATACAATCTGAATAACTCCGTCAATTCTGAACATCACAGATATAAATCTAGAACCCGTAATCTGTGTTAATACAATTCATAATCTGAATATTAACGCAATTCTGATATAGAATCTCAGTCAATATCTTTCAAAAATCATAACAATTACAGAAAGAGTCTGTTCTTTAATCTGACTTCAATTCTATAATGTCTACGGTAGCAGAAACATCATATCTGAATCACATGCAATTCTAGCAACATCATATTTCCAAAACATCTCAAAACGTAATAAAACTTACGTCCTTGTGTAGCTCGTGTCGAGAGGAACACGGTACTGCGTTCGGATTTGAATTCTGATAGACGGATATTTCACAATCGCAAGTCTAAAAGGCGTAAGGATTTTTCTCTCAAAAATATCGCCCCTTTTCTGAATTTCTGATGAATTTACGTGTCATACCCATATATATATTGCATGCAAAATCTGGCAACGTGGCTTCATTATTCAAGCTCCACGCATGACCGCGGGTGCGGTCATGACATGCACCGCGGGTGCGGTCGTGCAATGCCTATCCTGGCATTTCTCGAAAGCTCAGACCGCGGGTGCGGTCCTTCCAATACCGCGGGTGCGGTGTCGGCACCGCGGGTGCGCTCTGACTAGCACTGCGGGTGCGGTCTTGCCATTTCCAAAAACACCAACTTTCTGCCACTCAACCGCAGGTGCGGTCTTGTCTGGCACCGCGGGGTGCGGTGTGGCTTCGGCCTTTCTTGCAAAAATCCATCATTGCATGACCGCGGGTGCACTCATGTTATGCGCGGGTGCGGTCTTGCAAACCCTATTTTCTCATGTCTTTTCTTCCCTCATTGCATGTCATGCATTCCCATATCTTCTGAGTCTTATATTAATGAAGATTAATAATCTTAGTTTATCAATTCTATAATTCCTGGGCATTACATCAATATTGTCCTAGATGTCATAACACCTAATGACAACATACAGAAGAATATTGTAGCAGACAAAGAAATAACTTATAGATAATTATGCACAAGTTTATACTTGTGCGATGCATTGAGACAAAATAATCATTAAAAAACAAATTGAGTTTACAAAATCAATATTAATGATTCTATGAAATACTATCTTCCATAATTAGTTAAGAAATCAAATTGCATTTTAAAAATGACAATAAAATAAACCAAAAATACAAAAAATATGTGACAAAAACTGGAGTAATAAACTGAAAGCTTCATTCACAAGTGTTGTCTTCATATGTCTCCAACAACCACAACAACACATTTGTAAATAATAGTAATCTTTAAACTTGCGACGTTATGCTGCTTAATTCACATCTCTGTGAGTATTTATCTCTATTTCTCAACACTTGTGCGAAGCATGTAATCCTCATATTCATAAACATATTTGAGTGAGTCTCACGTGAGACCGTCTCACAGATTAACATATTTGAGTGAGTCTCACGTGAGACCGTCTCACAGATCTTAATCTGTGAGACGGGTCAACCCTACCCATATTCACAATAAAAAGTAATACTCCTAGCATAAAAATTTATACTTTTTCATGGATAACCCAAATAAGAGATCTGTCTCACAAATACGACCCGTGAGATCTTCTCACACAAATTTTTGTATGTTTTCCCTACAATTGTTTACTTGATTATATACCTATAAATCATGGTAATATAAAGTTTACAAGGGAATAAATATTTTAAGTATATCAAATCAAATCTATAGTCAATCTTTATAAAAGTCTAGAAAGACAAAACTCTAATCAAATATTTATAAAAACATTATCAATAAGAAAAAGATAATTTAAGGAATACATTATTTTGGAACCAAAAAAAATGTTTTTCATTTCAAAAATATTAAAAAACGTTAACCAATAATTATATTTGTATAACTAAGTCATAAGAGTTGTGTTTGGATAGCATAATTTGGATTTACGAGAAGATTTCACAAAATATCACATAGCACTCAACTAGTTTAGACAATTGCAATGTAGATATCTTTTACATACAAATATTCAGAATAATTTCCATTTGTCAAATTGTAGATGGTACTTTGTCAATTATTATATAATTAAGTTAATATAAATCTATGAAAAAAGAGAGACAATAAACCCGAGTGCAGACTTATTTTTCTATTTCTTGTAGGTGTATATGCATCTTTTCATGACCAAACATAACTCTACAAAGTCAACTCCACCAGGAAACATTCAAATCAAGCCAATTTGACGTAATCCAGGGGTATCTACGTCATTTCATTGACCACCTCGCTAACTTGTTAAACACAAGACTTCAAAGTGTGAAAGAAGAGGAAAAATAATTCAGCCGTTGTGAATTCACAATATACACATAAAGCAGAGACAGAGAGAAGAGATTCCGTGGAGTCCAAAGCTCGAAACTTTTAGTCGAACCTCGTGAGATTCTTTCCAGTTTCGTGTCTGCTGTTACTCTAATTTATCTTTCTCTGTGTGTGTATGTTTTCAGCTGCGGGTTATTGATTTCGAGCTTGTTTATTGAAGGTTGACCGTGATGAGGGAGGAGGGCAGAATTGAGGTGAGCCCAGACGAGAAAACCGAGTTTCAAGAAAAGGGTGTTGATTTTCTTGGAGAAAATCGCGATGGTGGGTTCGATGAAAAGGGTAAAAGGATTGGGAGTTCTGGGTTTCAGGAGCTGACTCTTAGCTACCTCTGCGAGAGCAGCAAACTGGGGTTACCTGAGAATGATATCTCAGGGAACAATTTGCTTAATTCGTTGAATAAGTTGAGTTCTGGTTTTAAGGGGAAGGAGATTCAGGGTCTGATCGAGGGAGGTGGTAGTATTTGGGTGGAAAGAGATTTTCTTCAGTTGAATGAGAACACAGGTAGTTCCTCAAAAAAGGAGGCCGAAAATGGTGAAACAGTGGGAGAGAATAGGGAGAAAAAGGCTATAGTTGAGTCTTTGGATCTTTCTTTGGCACTCCCTGATGTTTCCCAGTTCAATACTGGGTCTAATCGTGTTCACAATGGGGATTTTCCGTCCCGGTTCGGGCCAATTAGGAGTGTGCAGTCGGTCGGGCCATCATTTAATAATGCGCAGACGACTTACTCGCTTTCATGCTCGTATTCGCACCCTGTGTCGCATAACCCGAGTTGCTCACTCACCATGAACTCGACCGAGAACAATGAGTACTCAATGGGGAGTCATCAGAGGGAGGATGATAAGATTTGGAATTGTGGGGAGGGGACTAATGGGTCGGTGCATAGCCGGTTTAGGCCAATTGGAGATGGGACGGTTGCATTGTCCAGTCATGGAGGTGATGGAGGTTTAGATATGGGGAATCATGGTGGTTTCAATAAGGATTCACGGAATAATAGTTTTTATCAGACAAAAAGCTCGGAAAATTTTTCGTTTTACCCTTCAGAGTTACCCGCGAGGCCGAGAATGGACGGCCAGTCTGGAGATTCGAGAGGGAGGGATTTAGAGAATTTGAGGGACTCTGAGGATTTTGAGATTGGCAAAGAACGTAAGCGTTCTCGGCTGGAAAGGATACTTTGGGAAATTGTGTCAGAGTCTATTCCTGTCATGGCTCAGATAATTCAGGAGCTTACTGATGAAACACTTGACTCTACTAAAGAATACTTGAAGAATGTCATTGCTAATCCAGAAAGGAAAGAAGAATTAATCAGCCTCCGGAAGAGACTCGAGAAGCGGGCTGATCTTACCAAGGAAACTCTCTCAAAGTGCCAAAATAGCCAGCTTGAAATTCTGATTGCTATAAAGATGGGACTTGGAAGCTATTTGAATGGAAGGAACAGACTTCCGACTTCAGAATTACTGGATATTTTCCTACTCGAAAGGTGCCAAAACATCAATTGCAGGAGACTATTACCCGTAGATGACTGTGACTGCAAGATTTGCTCAACGAACAAAGGATTCTGCAGTGAATGTATGTGTCCTGTATGTTTTAACTTCGACTGCGCCAACAACACTTGCAGTTGGGTTGGCTGCGACGTCTGTTCACACTGGTGCCATGCCGCCTGTGGACTTCAAAGGAACATCATTAAACCTGGACCTAGTTTGAAGGGGCTTTTGGGGAAAACCGAGATGCAACTTTACTGTCTTGGATGTGACCATGCTTCTGAGATGTTCGGATTCATTAAGGAGGTCTTCGTGTCATGTGCCAAGGACTGGAGCGTAGAAACACTGATTAAGGAGCTCGACTGTGTGAGAAAAATCTTTCAGGGAAGCATAGATCGGAAAGGTAAGGAGCTTCATTTCACGGCAAATGAAATGCTTTCGAAAATTGGGAACAAGGCATTAGCTCCTTCAGATGTCTGCAATCTCATGTTCCAGTTTTTTGACTGTAAGTCTTCGAACAGACTCTCTTAGCTTCTTACAGTGTTGTGCCAGCTAACAATATGTTGATTTGCATGCTTGTTTCTCATTTTTTGGAGGCAATGTGCCACAACCATGTCTGGTAAATTGGCTTGTTAAAATTGAATCGGCCGGATGTTCAATATGTTTGATTGGGAATGAATTACAGGATAGGCATGTTAAGGAAATGATGGTGCCACAATACACCTTTTTTATTTTCAGGAAGTTTCTAATCGCTATTAGATCCGAGTCTTCTAGTTTCATTGATGAAAACAAGAAATTTCTTGGGTTTGGGACACATTCAGCTTTAAAAGCTTTGTGATTCTACATAAAGATACTGCAAAACGACTTGATAGTGGTGGACAATACAAAAAACAATATGGATGGCATATTAAAATTGTGAGAAGATAGAAATGGTGGATTTTGTCTGCCCAAATCTGCTTAATGTTATTGACTTCCAGAATAACAAGTCCACTTAATGTTAATGACTTGCTGAATAAACATTTTAATTCAGCACACATCCATATTTTTCGCCCTTTTAGTCATATTATGCTTGGTTTTTTGGAAGAATTGAAGCATTATCTCATCTTGCTTTAAACATTGTCTTGTGGCACATACTCTATGTTGTTCCATGCAGAAACTGCTTGAGATATCAGTAATTGTTGACATAACTGAAACACGAGTCAGAACATATTAGGTAGTTGGTGACATGTTGTCTAAGTTGAAACGAGTCAGAAATAAGGCTACTTCGTTACATTTAGCTCGTTATAGGCTTTCTGTAGAAATTTTAAAGTGATGCATTAATTCAAGGTTGGATTGTGATCTGTTCTTTGCATGCAACCTTTCTTATTCGATGAGTTCGTTATCTGCATATTGTGTTTCTATAATTTTTAAGTGAGAAATCTCTAAATATGTTGGAAAGTGGGAATTTATTTCTGGTTGTTTGCTTGTCATACTTCGATGTTGCTTTGATTTTAATAGCAGCAAAGCAATTTGCATTTTTTAAAACTTTTTCATTTCTTATTCACAGATGCTGATGGTTTGTCGAACTCGGGCGTTTCTCCAGTTCCTTCGAAGACACCCTTCTACAACACGAACTCCTTAAGTCGACAACATGATCTAAGACCAATTGATCTCCGTGAAAACTTGATCATTCAGGACGAATGGTCGGTCAAGCCTATGAAAAAAGGTGGTGTGGACAGCCTCGAGAATCTGGTAATGATGAAAGAAGCTGAAGCAAGAATGTTCCAGAACCGAGCGAATGAAGCACAAAGAGAGGTGGAGAGTTTGAGACAAATGATGAGGATCAAAACTGAGAAAATGGACAAAGAGTACGCGTCTCAGTTCGCGAAATTATGCTTACAGAAGACGGAGGAAAGGAAGAGGAAGAAAACGGAGGAGCTTAAAGAATTGGAGAATTCGCATTACAATTACTATAAAATGAAGATAAAAATGCATTCTGAGATTTCAGGATTGTTGAAGAGAATGGAAGCTACAAAGCAACAGCTTGTGTAACTTTTATTCTTTTCCTTTTTTTTGTTAAATATAAAATAGTTTAAACTTTGGTTTGACTTCAGAATTGTTGTGTTGGATTGGTTATTTAATATGTAAATTTTGAATACTTCGTCGATTACATAATCAGTTCTGCATCAAATTTGCAAAAATATTATTTTAATAAATTATGAGTTTCGTCCGAAGTGCATGACTATGTATCCCTGCATTCTTGATTAGGTGTCAACCATATCACCATTCACTCCCCACCTACACACTGCACAGAAGAGCAATTTGTGGACACGATTAAAAAAATTAAGCATTAGATCGAGCTGAAAGTTAACCAAAATAAATGGTGAAATTAAACTGTGGATGGTAGAAATAAAGGTTTGCTATCATTTGAATTCGTTTGTAGAGGTTAAATAGAAGTTGCAGCCATTGGAGTTTGAATACAATCTACATGTTGGAGGGAGCTGACATTTAGATATCATGTTTAGGGAGGTTTTCCATGTCAAAACTGCTCATATCACTTTATTTGATTTCAAAATATCTGCTGGAATTTAGTTGCTCTATTTGTTATTACTTATTAGTTACGTATAGAAGATGAATAATTGTTGTCATTGTCACGACCCGAGAGACCGAGACCGAGATCAGAGTTAGTCGACACAGGTATTGTTTTACTATAATATAATCACCAAATAACAAGTTTCGTAGTATAGTATAAACCAAAACTAGTTTATTTCTCACAATCAATCATTAAATTGTCTTTACAACGTAAAATGAAAATATGCGGAAACGTTTATGAAACGTCCACTACTCGTTTATCTTAAAAAATACTATTTTTTTCTACTCTCGATACACACGCATGCATATAAAATATTTTGACACCATTTTAAAAATAAAACATACCAACTATATTTGAAAAATTCAAAAGAAAGTATTCAAACATAAAATCGTCAAACGTTTGTTAATCCTAACTTAGCAATATTTCAAAAATATAATAACTCTACCAACCTTTTAAAAACCACTCAAAATCATCATAAAAGTGTGAAAATCTTTAACATAAACTTTAAATCATAATTACGGAAAACTGGCCTTAGTTCTCGGGTTATGTGCACCTTCAGTCAGCAAGATGAACCATGAAATCCCTCAACAACATCAACATCATGCTCACCTGCATCGAGCACACCTAGTGAGTCTATTGACTCAGCAAACCATAACCATAATAGCAAATAATACATATACAATTACATGCAACAGTGAAAATACTTTTACTTAATATAACATTTCTTAAACATGCATAAACATAAATATTTTTCATATCATCATAAACATATTCAGTTTGATCATATTCATATACGTTTTTCTTTCGTTGAATTAAGATCGTTAATTGTGACTTTCGTATTAGCTGAAGGTCGATGAATCTATCTACGTATTACCACAGTACTGGGCGGCGAGGACATTAACGACACTCTCACCCGTCAACTGAGCATTGGCCTTACATATCATTGTATCATCATAATCGTATCATCGTATTAGTCACAATTACTTCACTTCCTTCAACATTTCATATTTTCATCAATTTATAAAAATTAAACATGCATAAATCATTTTTCTTTTAAACCAATTACGCAACATATATTTTAGTATTAACGTTATATCATAAAATTCCATAAATATTTAAAATAAACAATTTAACATATATTACAGCATTCGGGGCACTACCATGACGTTTACTATTTTCAGGTGTAAAATGATCATTTTACCCCTAGACGTAAAATTCCTTGATTTTGACTGTTTCTTACTTTCATTGACTCTAGACAATCCCAAATAATTATTTAAACTTAAATTAAATTTCTCATATTTTTATTTAGCTTCAATTCGAGGCTTTCTATTTAATTCTTAATTATTAATTTATAGGGCGTTTAATTCCCGAATTAATTCAAACTTTATAAATAAATTTCTCAAATTTTAAACAGAGAATTTTTATATTTAAATTGCCCTCATGAATTATGATTCGAGCCCCGTGAACCACGTTCGAACCTTTTTAGCCATAGAAAACCCTAAAACCGAACCCTAGCATTACCCATCGAGCCACCTCTCGTTTTCTTCGAACCGAGCCACCCCGAGCCAGCCCTCGCCCAGCCCCTCTAGGAAACCTCCTGGACCCACTGGACCAACCATAACTCGCAGCATCCCTCGGAACAAAGGACCCGAGCCACGCGAACCTAGTAGCAATCCCTTGGACTCTTCGAATCCCAGCTAGGACCCTTACCCTCGAGCCACCACCGAGAACAGACCCTCGTGAATCCTCTCAGGGTCCCTGGACCCTGCTGCGAGCCCTCCTTGCACGATGCTGTTCTCTCGGGTGGCTTGGGAAGAGTCTTAGCTCGCTTGGGCTCTTCCCTATCCGACTCACACTAGGACTCCTTCACACACCCAACCACGTCCCAACCTGGCCCTGGTCAAGATCCGGCTGAGCCATGCAGTGGTTTTCCCTTATGACCGAACCTTGACATCAAAACACACAATAATTCGATCAACTTGTTTTAGTTTCGTGTGCAGCCCCTACCGTGCTTCGTGTGGCCCTTAAACTCATATAAAAATGTGGCTCTAAGATCCTATAACATGGCAGCCCCTTCAAGCAAACATATATCAAGTTTTTGGAACAAAATTTCATACCTTAATCACCTATATATGCATAACGAAAATATTAAAAAAGGAAACATGTTTTTCATGCAAACAACAATCAACCAAATATTAGGGAGTAATAGATGAGAAAAGAAAGATTTATTACGTGCCTTTGCATATTATTACGCACGAAAACGAAGCGACCATGCGAAGAACAATGATGTAGACTCCTAGGACTGAAACCCTTGTGAAAACCGAAGCCTTCCTCTTCAAATATGTGTGTGTGCGTGTGTTGTTTCCGGTGGAAAAGAGTCCTTTTGTGTATGAGGGGTAGGGCGTGTGTTTAAGGGTTTGGGGTAGAGGTGTACTAGCTTATTTATTGATAATTAAACTTGTATGCAAGTTTGGACCCATTATTATGGTATAATAGGCCCATTAATCTCATTAGTGCATTTTAAAAATATTCCGTTTAGAAAAGTTCATGAAATTATTAGTCGAGTTGTCAAAAAGTTCATATTTTCGTTGAAAATCAAACACCGTTAAAAACTACGACTCGACGTATAAAGTCACCTCAAGACACCTTATTTTCAAAAATATCATATAGCTTCAACCTTATTTTAAAAATAATTATTTAATAAAAATATTTTCTCTTTTTCAGCCCTCGGTCTTCGTTCCTCGATCGCATCTCGAATAACCTTTAAATATACAGTTTATGCATTCTAATAAAAAAAATAAATCATATTTTAGCATATAATCATTCATATCACAATTAATTCATGCCATTAAAATCATTTGATTAGTCATTTTCCATTTTCCTAGTTTTGCATGCAGTTGGATTACGTTTTCTTATTTTTGGACCTTACAATTCCTCCATCCCTTAATTGAAATTTCGTCCTCGAAATTAAAACTTACTGAATAGTTCCGGGTACCGACTCCTCATGTCCCTCTTGGTTTCCCAAATAGCTTCTTCCTCCGAGTGATTTAGCCACTTGACTTTGACCATGGGATAACCTTGTTTCGTAGTCTTCTTTCTTGTCTTCCTAGGATTTGCGTATGTTTTTCTTCATGTGACATATTTGGAGTCAACTGCATAGGCTCATAATTTAGTACATGTGAAGGATTCGACATGTACTTTCACAGCATCGAGATGTGGAACACATTATGCACTCCGGCTAGCATCAGTGGTAAAGCCACTCTATAGGCTAGTGTCCCAACCTTTTCCAAAATCTCAAATGGTCCAATGTATCTCAGACTGAACATTCCTTTCTTGCCAAATCTCATAACACCCTTCATAGGTGCTATTTTTACAAACACATGGTCACCTACGGCAAGCTCCAACTCCCTTCGATGCTTATCGGTTTCGCACTATGCCATCTTCTTCAGAATACATCTTCCGACCATTGGTTTCATCTCTTGACCTCCACTTTTGCAATTGCTCGTCAGTAGTCTATCCCTCACGGATTATATATCTCAAAGTCGACCGCACTATCATGGTGGCAAGATTAGGGGCCTCGCCCCTAGCATACACTATAAGCTCAAAACACTATATCTCGGACTGCAGAGGTCTCTTAAGTGATAAATAAGTAATAACTGTTGTCTTCCTACTCAATGCGTCCGCTACTACATTATCTTTTCTCGAATGACAGCTAATGTCACAGTCATAGTCTTTCACCAATTCTAACCATCTTTGTTGTCTCATATTCAACTTTTTGTGTGAAGAAGTATTTCAAACTTTTATGGTCGGATAAAATCTTGCACTTCTCCCCATATAAGTAATGTCTCCAAATCTTCAATGCAAAAATTACCGCAGGAAGCTCAAGGTCATGAGCAGGGTAGTTTTTTCTCGTGAACTTTCAACTGTCTCGACGCATAGGCTATAACTCGGTCATTTTGCATCAGAACTACACCCAAACCAATTTTCGAAGCGTCGGTATACATAACATACTCTCCTTTCCTCGATGTCATAGATAAAACTGGCGGTGAAATCAAAGCTTGCTTCAACTTGTCAAAAATATTTTGGCACTCGGATCCCCATACAAACTTTGCATTTTTCTTTGTCAAGGCAGGCATGGGTAAAATAATAGATGAGAATCCCTGAATAAAATTTCAATAATAGTCAGTTAGTCCCAAGAAGCTACGAATCTTGGTTACGCCTTTCGGTACTGGACACTATCTCACTGCCTCTACTTTACTCGGATTAACCTCGACTCCATCACTAGAAATGATGTGGCCTAAGAATGGCACTATATCAAGCCAAAACTAACACTTCATGAACTTTTCATATAATTTCCTATTTTGCAGTACTTGTAGCGTTGTCCTTAAATGCCGACTATGCTCCTCTTTACTCTTTGAATAGATCAAAATATCATCGATGAAGACTATAATAAACTGATCCAGATACTATTGAAATACACGATTCATGAGATCCTTGAGGATCGCTGGCATTTCGGTCAACCCAAATGGTATGACCATAAACTCATAGTGCCCATAACGAGTTCTAAAAGCAGTTTTGTGAACATCAGACTCTTTTACTTTCAACTTATGATATCCAAAACGAAGATCTACCTTTGAGATTGTCGATGCTCCTTGCAACAGATCAAATAAGTCTTCAATTCCTGGTAGGGGATATTTATTCTTGATAGTGAATCTATTCAGCTCTCGGTAATCAATGCAGAGTCACATAGTACCATCCTTCTTCTTCAAAAACAATACTGGTGCGTCCCACGGAGAACAACTAGGGCGAATGAAATCCTTGTTTAGCAATACTTGAATTTGATCTTTTAGTTCTTTCATATTGGCAGGTGCTAGACGATAAGGTGCTTTAGAAATGGGTACAGTGCCCGACATCAACTCAATAGAAAATTCAATCTCACGATCAGGTGGAATGCCAGAAACGTCCTTAGGAAAGACACTAGGAAAGTCTTTGAAAATATCAACAAACTCTAGCTTCTGACTGATAGGAGCATGTGTTGTAGTGACACATGTAGGGGTGAGCGTCGGTCGGTTCGGTCCAGTTTCTCTATAATGGTTCGGTTTTTCAATTTTCGGTTTTGAATATATCTGGTCCAAAACCAAACCATTTTAATATGTTTCGGCCCTATTTTTTTGTAATCAGCTTCGGTTATATGGTCGGTTATTTAAAGTTATATAATATTTTGTTAAGAAATAAAATTGTACATCACTTGATGCTTGATTGATGCAACACATATAAAAGAAACAATGATAATAGATGAGTAGAACATATATGATTACAATACATTTATGACTTAACAATCTAAGCTTCAATAACAATTTGAAATAAAATTTCAACAATAGCTCTTCAATAAGAAGATACGCAGTTATTAAATTCCAATTCTCAGACTCCAAAATGCACATAGATTTTGCATCTCAAACCTCAATACATTTAACAATATGAGCTTCAATAACAATTTGAACTTCCAGTTATAAAAATTGGACTTGTCACATGACTAATGCCCATATATTAGCCTATTATATAAAAAACTCTATATTAAATATAATTGGCTTGTTCGGTTATTTCGGTTTTCTAGAGATCAAAACCGTAAACCGAACCGAAAAACCAAATTTCTTTAATTTTAAAATCGTAACCAGCTGAAAAACTGATAACCATTTAAACTAAATTTGTCGGTCCGGTCAGTTATTTTGGTTTTAACCAAATTATGCCCACCCCTAGACACATGCTAGAAAAGCTTGGCATCCTCGTCTCATAAGTTTTCTCGCACACAAACAAGGGATAATGTGCGGTATTTGCTTATTCCTCGTCGTCTCAAAGACAAAAGATTTAACACTAGGTGGTCGAATAAACACTGATCTCTGCCGAAAATCTATCAAAGCTCCATTCACTGATAACCAATCCATATCAAGTATGATGTCAAATTCAGGCATAGGGAGTACGATAAGATCTGCCCGAACCACATCTTTATATAAACGAAGCTCCAAATATTTTACAATAATAGACCACCGGAAGGAATAGAAACTTTGAAACTCAATCCTATATCCTCAGGTGTAATATTCAGTCGCTTGACAAAAGTTTTGGATATGAAAGAATGTGTAGCTTCCGAATCCAGCAATGCATAGGTAGCTTTACCTAGAATGAATATCCTCCCTGCGACAAAAATGCTTTTAAATCTTTTCGTGTTGAAGCTTAAGGAATTTTGATAGGACCAGTTAAAGGTGGAAAAATGTTTAGAAGAGGGAGTTGAATATACACCTACGGTTTTCAAAACCTTTTCTCGATTTATGAGATAGTTTAGCGATAAAATGATACTCGGGAATCTTGTAGGTCAATATCAATCAGTTAACAAAGAATGTGCGGAAATAAACTAACTGATAGATAAAATAAAAAAAAACGGAAATAAGAAGACACAAGATTTTATGGATGTTCGGAGATTTCAAACACCCCTACTTCACCCCTTCTATCTAAGGATAGGATATACACTAAAATACTTTGATCAATACAAACAGTTGTACGGTCCCCACTTCAGTTTTGGACTTAACAATGCCAAACTGAAACTTTTAGTTACAAACTTGTTTACAGTACTCAATAGAACTGAAGTAATCTAACACAACTGATCTCTTCAAGATCGAGTATTACAGTTTGTGCTTGAAAGCTCAAAGTATATCCCGAAAGCTATGAATGCATACAATAACCGTGAGCTTTGATGATTGCAAGGATTTCAGTAGAGTAACTGAATAGTAAATCGATAGTTGTTCAGCGTTCAAAGATTCAAAAGTTATTCGAAGATGTTCTTCAACTGCTCTTCTCTGCTATTTATAGGGTTTCCTCCAACGGTAATATTAAATACAATTTGAAGCTTTCTATCCGTTGCTTTCCACGTCAACATTCTTCTGACAGTCATACACTGCAACTTTTATGAAATGCGGCGATCCCACTACTTGTTGCAGTCAGCTTGTGGGGACCCGGGCTCTAACTCAATTCTTTTTGGGATTTATTGGATCTTTGCTCGAAACTGTGGGTCAAAATTTTGCTTTTTAATCTTAAATCAAATGTATAATTAAAACATAACATGTCTTTATAGTAAATAAACAACATAACGTACATACATGTCTGTTTTGTACAATCATACACTAGTGTTTAAAAGTTTTCAGTACACGTCTAGTACAACAACTAGTAAGCTGCACGCCCGAGATCTCCACGCTATCAACAATCTCTCATCTTCCTCGTGACCCAGATCCTGCCCCACCTGTTGCCATGCACACATACAGACACGACAACAGCCGGATACTCCGGTGAGAACATATCCCAGTATAAAACATGGATGCATGCAATGTAATAATCATATACAAAAGCATAACATATATCAAGTAACATGAATGTAAAATCTACAACATGTAGAAGAATACAAATCTGTATTCAACATTTAAATCTTGACTCGACTCATTTCTAATCTAGGGATCCCGGTGTGAATAAGACGGTCTGTCACCTACCCAACCACTCGGGGCGACGGTACGTCTTATTCCTAGACTTCGGTCAACTCTGTATCGAGGGTCTACACATAGAGAAAATCTACTCCTATGCGTCGATACACCGAAACGTCTAGTTTTGGCCAATCTGCCAATATCTCCTATCTCAGGACTCGAATATAAATCAATAAACAAGACATTACATAATCAATGTAATAACAATCTAGTATGTGATTTAGGGAAACTCGTATCAAATCTGAATCGAGTTGTGCAATCCCTTGACCACATGAATTATACCTTTCTTGTCGAATAGTCGGTATCGTAGTCAAAGTCTCGAGTTCACAATAGCCAATACAAATCTGAAAGGGCATAATCAATGTGCACTCTATCAATATACATCTCAAACAATTCAATATACAAGGCTGAAATCGGTTTCAATATAATTCGACGGCGTAACGGCGTAATTCTTCGATACCGCTCAACCCCATCTCAACATAACATACTCAGTCACAATCAATTCATAATCTCATCAACACCTCAATATATAAGCTGAAATCTGTACAATCTTAACATAATACATGCTGATATTTCGAATAATAGCATACGGTGTCTGAAACTCGATCCGTTTACGTTTCTACGATGCTCGACATATCAAGAACACAATATAACTAACATATTACAATTTCTCCAACATCTATAATTCGAAACATGTTGGAATTACATAAAACTTACGTCACCTTGTAGCCGTCGATGCAAGGAACACAAATCTTACCTCGGAACACAAATCGAATGGCTAAATCTCGCACAATCACAACTCTAAGATCAAAAGAAATGGAAGCTCCCTCCTTGAAGTTCCCTCTCGGCTGAATCATCTGAGCAAAAGGAATTGGTGACACATAATCTATATTGCATGGTTTAAAACACATGGTTCATTCTTCACAAGCCACGCATGACCGCGGGTGCGGTACACTAACAGCGCGGGTGCACTGTGCTCACGGCGAATTAATCTAAAATTGCAGCACCTAGACCGCGGGTGCGGTCCTTGCATGACCGCGGGTGCGGTCTCACCACCGCGGGTGCGGTCTAGCTAACACCGCGGGTGCGGTCTTGCTTCGCACAAATCCACCAACTTTCTGTCTAAACATCGCGGGTGCGGTGCCTCCTAACACCGCGGGTGCGGTGTGGCTTCGGCCCTGCTGCTCAAAATCCCATAATTCATGCATTCTTATCTCTACAAGTCTAACATCAATGATACTGATAATTCTCGAGCCTTACACAGCTGTTGTCGGTTCAATGTATTTTTCCTTAACTGATGATGTGTACAGCTGAGAGATCAGCTGATTGAATGTAGTTGATATGCTTACAACTGTCTCTAGTAACTGACTAGTTCCAACTAATCAGTCAGTTGTTTGTGTAGTTCGGTTGCTGGTTTAGTTGCCTTCGAAAATCTGTGTATTATCCTTCAGTTACTGGCAACCGATAGTTTTCATATTTTAGATCAGTTAATTTAAAAGATTAAATGCCCAGTTTGTCAAACATCCGAAATTTAGTTTCCAACGATTTTCCCCTTTTTGGTGTTTGACAAAACTTAGAAAGTAAGAACTGAAACTGATAAACTGAACTCATTGTAGATAAAATAACTTTTTCAATGTACAGATTCGTACAAAGAATAAAAGAATAAAGAATCTTCTAACTGAATAAATAAACTTCAAAAATATGTCAAATAGTCTTCTATTTCTTCTTAATCAACTTAGAAGATTGCTCTGGCTGGTCTTTTCCTTGTTCTTCTCCCTTTTTTTCAAAGACATCAACCTTTTTGGATACCATCCGCACATCGAAGGAGAGGTTTGATACTTCATTCATCAGGATATCTTGCAGTAAATCCATTCCTTTGGAGACAGTGCTTTCCAAAAAATCAAGACGTCTTGTAACTAAGGCTACAGTTTGGAAGTGAGCTTCAGCTGACACTCTGTCTTTTCGAAGTTCTTCCATTTGGAAAAATAATGGAGTTACGTCCTTTTGGATTTACTGTAGTCTTCCCATGGTATTTTCCTTTATAGAGTCGAACCTCATAGTGTGCAAAAATTGGGTTGACTTGATGTCAGAAATGGAAGTCATTACACCGACGATATTGGTCTGAATAGCCTGAATTTCTTCAAACAAAGATTCCGTTTCTATTGATGTACCAGGAGACATGGCTCCAGAGGTTTCTGGTTCCTACTTCATGTTCTCTCGGTTGAAGATCACGAGGGCCCGTCAGTTGTTCCAGTTACAAGATTGACCATTTTTGAAGTATCCTGTGGTATAGCTTCATGTTGAAGATGTGGGGAAGAAGAAATATTCGGAACAACAGTAGAATTTGAAGGCTCCTCAAGTGGTCGATCAGCTGAAATAATAGTTGTTTCTTGAGTTGGTTGCTCAGCTGATTCTGAAATAAGTTCATCAGTTGGTTGAACAACTGAAACTATGGTAGGCTGTACAGCTGGTACCTCTTCAGATATTGTTTGTTCAACCATGGAGGATGACTCTCAGTTCCTGTAAAAAATGCATATTCAGTCGTGGCAGTCAACTGAACTGGCTCTTCAGTTGGTTGAAAAGTAGCTTGTGAAGCTGGCTCATCAGTTGCGAATAGTTTTTCAACTGCTTCTGTAGTAGTTTGTTGAATATCAGAGGCAACTGATTTAATAACTTAATCAATGTTTGCCAATGACAATTCAACATCAGTATAAAGTTGAGGTCCTGCAGTTGAGGAATGAGGAGCAGCAGTTGACGATTGCGCATCCTTTGAAGAATGAGTAGTTACTTGCTCAGAAGATTCAGCAACTGGTTCCTGGGATGGTTTTTGCGGTTGAACTGATTGTTCAGCTTGCTCGTCTAATGAAAGATCTTCGGAATCTTCTGGAATGATCAGTTCTTGATCTAGTTCCCAATGCTTAATCTCCATCTGTAGAGATAAAAGATCCGAGTCCAGCTGGTCATGAACTGCTTTTGTCATTAAATTCAGTTGGACTGGTGGGATCATGCTTTTGGCGTAGCTGAACAACCATTTGTTTTAGCTTCTTTGCCCGTACTTGATCAAAAAAATATTTCTTCCTCTACAACGCTTGAACCACTAAAGCTTCTTTGACCAATTTTAGGACTATGGTTTCCAGGGCAATAAACTTCTTCAAAACTGATTTTTTTTTTTAATTTTCTTGGCAAATACTATAGTTCTAAACCTTACCCATTCATTATAAGCTTTAAGCTTAGTCTCAGAAAATCCATTGACCTCTTTCCAGATGAGGTCAATATGGATTTGTTTGTGGGTCTGGGCTCTTCTGTCATCTTTTCTTTGCCCTTCGAGTCAGTCAGAACATGAGAAATGCCCAGTCCTGACCTAGTTGTATCAATATGTTCTCTGATCACTATCTTTTTGGGTCTGGAAAATGGCAAAGAAATTGGGCTAGAGATAGTGATTAGTGGAGCTTTAACTCCAACAGATTTCTTCTCATCACCAGATTCGGTGATAGTCTTCTTGAAAGGAGCAGTAGGTGGAGGTAACTGATCTTCAGTTGATGATTCAACTGGTATAGCTCTCAGCAGAGTAGCTTTGATCGGCTGTTTAGCTCTAGATTGTATCAGCCTCTCAGTTGAGATGGTGCCCACAACGATTGCTGGTTTGCCTTCAGAGTTCTGGGCTTCTTGGCGATCTTAGGAAAAGGAGTCTTTTCAGAATCAGTTTCACTGACAATAAGTTTGTGTTTGATTTCCTTTTTCTGAATTGTCACTTTGGCTTTCTTAACTGATTTGGGAGCACCCTGCATCCCATCTCCTTTTTCACCTTAATAAGTTTTTTAGGGGAGATGTCCAGCATGAGCTTCGGCAGCTGAACACTCTTGTCATTGAATATTTTGAATTTGGATGACCTCTTAGAGGAGTCACCACTAAGCCATTGTACTTCAGCAGATAGATGAGCTGTACTGCAAATCCCTTCAACTGTTTCGAAGACTAAAACATGTTCTTCAGAAGGTTGAAGATGTTACCTTTCCAGTTCATTCTTTTTCCAGTCATGATAGCAGTCATGACTTGAAATTTCTCCAAAGTAAGGGCAGCAAAAGATCTTTCTTTGGCTAGAAGCCCTTTGGCCACTATATCAGCCAGTAACTGGATTTCTGGCTTGAGTTCCTTCTTCGGATCGGAGACCTTGATTTTCCGACCATCAGAAGATAGGAGAGTTTGCATATCCTCAATGTCAAAAGTTTTTACGTCAGAAAAATTGGCCAGACCATCAGTTGGCAGCTGAAAGAGGTTGCTGAAAGAGTCTTCATTGATCATCAGCAATTGATTTTTGACAGTGGTGGTGATGTTGCTGTCAGCAGAGATAAAGTCTTTGGCATAAAGCTGAATCTCTTTAGGATAGATTTCTTGGGAAGAAAGTCCCAAAAATGTCTACAGTCCAGCAGTTTCTATTTTGACAAACACACTTTTATTAGCCTCGTCCTGAACAGACATGACTGAATCAAAATCAACAGCCATAGAGTTCAACATATATTCTGGAACTTGGTTTGCCATTTCTGGCGGATTGATTATCTGCGAGAAAGAAAGCTGTGATACCCTTGTCCCACATCTTAAAATTCAAATATTTAAAATGAGTTTATAATTGCTTACAATGGACTTTTATAGCAACTTAGGCTAATCATTTTCGTAAAAAGCGAGGACGAATACGAAGTAGTTGCTATAGGGGCCCATTTTGCAGTCACGCAAGCGCGGTTCCGGGCTCGGGGCATGACAGAATGGTATTAGAGCCGGTCACCGGCATGGAACACTGGGAAATAAGTGCTATGCGGGACAAAGTGCTACGTGCATAGGAGCCACCTCTTGAACCTGCGGGGCAAAGTGCTACATGATGAGAGCCACCTCTTGAACCTGTAGAAGCCACCTCTAGATTCTCGGCACCGGTGGATCGAGGGGTTAGGCCGCGACGAGGACGTCGCATTCTGAAGGAGGGGTGATTGTGATACCCTTGTCCCACATCTTAAAAATCAAATATTTAAAATGAGTTTATAATGGCTTACAATGGACTTCTATAGCAACTTGGGTTAATCATTTTTGTAAAGCGATGACGAATACGAAGTAGTTGCTATAGGGGCCCATTGTGCAATCACGCGGGTCCGAGCTCGGGGCGTGACAAAAGCTCAGTGTATTGATTTGCTTTGGATATTGAAATGCGTGTAAAGAAAGAAAAACTGAAATGAGACGGGGATAAGTACGTTTGTATGTGACTGTTCAAATCTTTGGACACGTGTCAGTCCAAGATAAATTGAGTAAAATTGTGTGCACATGTGACCAAAGAGTGTGTAGAATTTAAGTGGGCTACGTGGGGCCACGTTTTAAAACACTATTCATTGAAAAACGTACATTAAATTCTTAATTATCAGTTACATCACTTATAATGGAATATTTATCGATTTATCAGTTAACTTATTGGAGAATATCAGTTAGGTCAGCAACTGAGTGATCAGTTAACAGCTGAATCATTTCAGTTAAAGACCAACTGACTATTGTGTTCTCAGTTAACCATTTATATTCGATATCCCCCCTCAATAAATGCATATAAATAAAAGAAAGAGTAGAAGAAACTTAGTCTGGATCAGTTAAGTCGATTCTAGTAACTTAAGTCTCTTCGTCTTCTGCCTGTCTCTTTAAGAACTGTCTAAAAATAAGACCAAAGTCATTAGATAATAACAATTAAACACCGATGGATAGTTTAAGCAGTTCCAACGTCCCTCATCCTGCATTAACACATCGTCGTTTGGAGAGACTAAATAAGTCTATTGAAGAATTCGTCTTTTCAAAAGTGATGTCCACTCGGACAAAGGTACACGAGCTTCAAACGATTCAACGTGATGGATTAGTTGCTACTACCAAGCAAACTTATACATCTGATGCTTATGAAGTCAACCATACTTCAGAGCTTGTCACTGATGATGTTCTTATATATCTGATGCTTATGAATGAGTCGAATGTGCTGGAAGGATTTCTTCTTCAGAAAGCTTCAAAAGAATTAACTGTCATGAATTAAATAATTGGTTGTCTCTTTGGAAAGATGCCGCTGAAAATGAGATGGATTGTGTAACCTGGTTTAGAATTTATCAATAAATTTTTTGTTTCGATTCATTGTTCTTTCCTTATCTGCATATGAACTGATAACAGTTGACAAATAATTAACTAACTGAAAATGAATAACTGAACAGTTATTAACTTATATTTGATTAAATGAATAGGAATAACAACTGACATATCATTATTAAATATTGATATAATTAAGACAAATCAATTTTACTAAATGAACAAGAATTAATAACAGTTGAGATAACATCATATAATTAAGACAGATCAATTAAACCAAGAATATTGCGAAAATGAGAAAACTTAGTCTTTGGTAATGGTTTTGTGAAGATGTCAGCTGCTTGTTGTTCAGTTGGTATGTATTCCAGCCTTACTGCTTTCTTTAGAGCATGATCTCTGATGAAGTGATGTCTGACATTGATATGCTTGGTCCAGGAGTGAAGAACTAGATTGCATATAATTGTAATCGTGCTTGTATTATCACAAAATATTGGTGATTCTTTTGCAATGACTCCATAGTCCTTCAGGTGTTGCTGAATCCAGATCAGTTGTGCACAGCAGCTTCCAGCAGAAATGTATTCAGCTTCAATTGTGAAAGTTTCTATGGATGTTTTCTTCTTTCTGAACCATGAGATCAGTTTGTCTCCTAGAAACTGACATGATCCACCGGTGCTCTTACGATCTAGCTTAAATCCTGCATAATATGCATCTGAATATCCAACTAAATTGAAAGAAGAATCCTTAGCATATCATAAGCCCACATTTCCTACATTTTGTGTGCCTTTAAGATATTTAAAATGCATTTGGCAGCTGAAAAGTGCGATTGCTTAGGATCTACCTGAAATCTAGCAGACATGCAAACAACAAATACAATATCAGGATGACTAGCAGTTAGGTACAATAATGGACCTATTAAACCTCTTTAATGTGTCGTCTCAACTGATATTCTCCCTTGATTATTGTCTAGTTTGATTGATGAACTCATGGTAGTACTTGCAGCTGAACATGTTTCCATGCCAAATTTCTTAAGCATTTCTTCGTATACTTGGTCTGACTGATAAAAATACCAGTATCCAGTTGCTTCACCTGCAGACCTAGGAAAAATGTCAGTTCACCCATCATACTCATCTCGAATTTCCTGCATTAACTTTGAAAATTTCTCACATAATTTGGGGTTAGTTGACCCAAAAATAATATCATCAACATATATTGGCACAAGTAAAATGTGATCATTCTTTGTGAATTTGAACAGAGTATTTATCAACTGATCCAACAGTAAAATCATGATCAGTTAGGAATTTGGAAGGAGTTTCATACCAAGCTCTTGGAGCTTATTTAAGACCATATAAGGCTTTGTTAAAATGATAGACATAATCAAGAAGTGAGTGATTAACAAAACATGGTGGTTGTTCAACATATACTTCTTCCTGCAACTGACAATTCAGAAATGCACTCTTCATGTCCATCTGTTGGACTTTAAAGTTCTTGAATGACGCATAAGCAAGGAACATTCTGATTGCTTCCAGTCTTACAACCGGTGCATAAGTTTCATCGTAGTATATTCCTTCTTTTTGCATATATCCTTGTGCTACAAGTCTCGCTTTGTTGCGCACAACTGAACTATCTTCGTTCAGTTTGTTTCCGTATACCCACTTTGTACCTATAATTTCTTTAGAAACTGGTCTTGGAACTAAGTTTCAGACATTGTTATGGGTAAACTGATTTAGCTCTTCTTGCATTGCATTTATCCAGTAAGGATTAGCAAGAGCTTCATCAGTTTTCTTAGGTTCCAGTTGGGAAACGAAAGCAGAATGAACAAAAAATTAAACATTTGATTCCGAGTTCTTACTGGATCAGATGGATTACCTATCACCAATTCTGGTGGATGTTATTTCTTCTATCTGTATTCAGTATTTGTTGCATCCATATCAGCAATTGCTTCAGTTGGCAACTGAATATTTTCTTCAGTTTCAGTTGCTGCTGTATCAGTTGGTAATTGATTGTTATCATTTTGCTCGACCAACTGATTATCAGTAACAGTTTCTTGTTCAACTTATTGATCTAGCACTTCTGGTTCTGGTGTTCGAAGGATATTTCAATTAATATGATTCTCTTCTTCATTATCATCCTCATAACTGATATCTGTAAAGCGATCAACTAGCTAAACTGGATCAGTTGGCTTATCAGTTATCACAGATTCATCAAATACGACATGAATAGACTCTTCTACATTCAAAGTGCACTTGTTAAAAACTCTATAAGCTTTACTAACTGAAGAATACCAAAGAAATATCCCCCCTGCAGATTTAGCATCAAAATATTTTAAATGATTTTTTCCATTATCAAGAATAAAACATCTGCAGCCGTATATTTTGAAATAAGAAACCACACTTTTGCGTCAATGCCAGATCTCATATGGTGTTTTCACATGATTTATATTAATCATTGATCTTCTGAGTGTAACATGCAGTGTTTACTGCTTCTGTCAAAAACTTTTGAGAAATAACAGAATCAACAAGCATTGTTCTAGCAGCTAATTTAAGGGTCCGATTTTTTCTCTCAGCTACACCATTTTGCTGAGGAGTTCTTCCTGCTGAGAGCTCATGAGACGACCTGGATTTTATTTTTTTTCACGCAAAAAACAATTAAATCATGCTTAATACTATTTGTATGATGTTTAAAGGAGTTTAGAAACGTGTCTTTGCGTTTATAACGCTCGAATATACGATCTTCGGCGATGGTGCGACGTTGGACGACCGGACGACGAAGAACACAAGCCTTTTTCCTTCCCAAATTTTCGAAAATACTTGTGAGTGTGTGAGGAGAATTTCGGCTGATTGGTGAAAGAATTTGTGAGGTTTTGAAGACCTAATACACTTATTTATAATTTAATTAACATATTAATGGGCTTGGTTTTGGGTTTGCAAGATTAAGGGTAATTGGGCCTACTAAATTTAATTAAATTGGGCCCAATAACACTTATTTAATTAAATAATAAAATTTTATAAAATTAGTTTCCATAAAACAATATTTTTGATTTTTAAAACTCCTTGTTTGCCCAAAACTGTCTTTCCGGGAAAAATCGAGCTCGACTCGTAAAATAATTCAAAATTCTTGACATTTTTAATAATATTAGGAAGCCTAGCCATTATAAAAATAAAATACATATCCTTTTCTTGGTCGTTTTCGGTCTCCTTTCCCTACCTATTATCGAATATTCATATAAAATTCATAATTTCATCAAAACATGTCACATAATCATTTAATCATGCAATCATACATTTAATCATATAACAAATATCATGCAAGCATTTAAAAACAATTAAATAAAACAATTAAGCAATTAAAATAATTTTGCATGCATGCGGTTTACGTGGACTGATTTTTTGGACTTTACAATTCTCCCCCCTTTAAATTGAATTTCGTCCTCGAAATTTTCCTTGACTTGATGATTGCAAAGCTTAGATTCCCTTATCCACCTCAAACTTAACCTCTAACTTAAATCTTACTCTTCAATTCGGTCCTCAAAATCTTGAAAATTGAAATTCTAACCCAAAATTTCCCAAGGTAGACTCCTAAATCCAGCTCAAGTATTGCATGCACCCTATTCTTTCTAAGTTCTACATTAACTCAATCCATTCCACAACCCAACATGCATTTAAAATTTTACATGCAATATGTAACTAACATTTTATATCAAGTATCATACAAGCATTTAAAAAATTTTAAGCATATAAAATATAAAACAGCAAAAACTAACATATTTGAGGCGTGACTTATTGAGCTTCTCGAAGTCACAATACACAACAATTTGAGGAAAACCTTGGCTCTGATACCAACTGAAACAACCTTAATTTTTTTTTCATGCAAAAATAATTAATTCATGCATAATACGATTTGTATGATGTTTAAAGGAGTTTAGGAACGTGCCTTTGCGTTTATAACGGTCGAATATACGATTTTCGGCGAGGGGGCGACATTGGATGACCAGACTACGAATAACACAACCCTTTTTCCATCCAAAATTTTCGAAAATACTTGTGAGTGTGTGAGGAGAATTTCGACTGATTGGTGAAAGAATTTGTGATGTTTTAATACACTTATTTATAATTTAATTAACATATTAATTTGCTTGGTTTTGGGCTTGCAAGCTTAAGGGTAATTGTGCTTACTAAATTTAATTAAATTGGGCTCATTAACATTTTTTTTAATTAAATAATAAAATTTTATAAAATTAGTTCCATAAAATAATATTTTTGGTCTTTTAAAACTCCTTGTTTGACCAAAATCGGTTTCTCGAGAAAAATCGAGCTCGACTCGTAAAATAATTCGAACTCTAACATTTTTAATCATATTAGGAAGCCTTGCCATTATTAAAATAAAAATACATATCCTTGTATTGGACGTCCCCGGTCTCCTTTTTACTGCCTATTATCGAATATTCGGGTAAAATCCTTAATTTCATCAAAACATGTCACATAATCATTTAATCATGCAATCATACATTTAATAATTTAATATATATCATGCAAGCATTTAAAAACAATTAAATAAAACAATTAAGCAATTAAAATAATTTTGCATGCATGTGGTTTACGTGGACTGATTTTTCAGACATTACAGCTCATGCTTGTTTCCAGTATTTTCTAAAAATTGTGAAAGATTTTGATTGATGAATTCAGTCCCTCGATCAGAACTTATTCGATCAATCCCAACTGATTTTTCATTTAATAATATTTTGAAGAGCTTAATCAGTTGTGCATCAGTTTGGTCTTTGGATTTAAGAAAGATAACCCAAGTAAATCTTGAAAATCATCCACGACTACTAAAGTGTATTTCATTCCTCCTAAACTCATGACTGGTATAGGACCAAAAAGATCCATATGTAGCAGTTCTAAGCATCGGGAAGATGATTTAGTACCCTTGTTTTTAAATGAAGATCTTACCTGCTTACCAAACTGAGATGCTGAACAAATTTTATCTTTTGAAAAATATATTTTGGGCAAACCAATTACAAGATCATGGTTACTCAAATAAGCAATAGATTTAAAGTTTAAGTGGTTCAATCTTTTATGCCACAACCAGTTTTTAGAAGATTCGGAAGTTATAAAACAAACTGGTGCATAAGTTTGATCAGTCCAATTGACTTTGTAGACATTCCCACAACGATTTCCAGTTAAGATGACCTCATCAATTGAGTCTCTAACTGAACAAGTGTGTCTGTCAAACTGAACTGAGAATTTAGTGTCACATGACTTCAAATTCTCAACTATTAAAACAACTTTGATAATAAGCTACCATGGATAATTTTACCCTTACCAAAGTTTTACCTTTGGATTTGTCACCAAAACTGATGTTTGGACCAGTGTATTTGATCAGTTGGGATAGCAAACTTGCATTGATTCTTTGTTTGCACCTGTCACCTCTAATCACACACAATATATGATCTTGGTACCCACAACTATTTGGGTCCTAAACTGTTTAGTCCTTTAGGAACCTAGACTTGGACTAGTCTAATTGACTTTCCAGTTTCTGTGTTCCAGATAGTTTTTCTCGGCTTGTGTGCTTGATGTGTAGTGTGCAGATGAAGCAATATAAGTTTTATCCTTCTTCAGCTGGTTGTTCAGCCGATATCTTTTCTGAACTGGATTGCTATTATAGTAATTGAATTATCCTTTTGAATAGTTAAGGTATTTATTGCTGAACCTTTTTGATGACTAACTTTGTGGGTCAGTTGAAATTTTTGGGCTATAACCAATACCATATCTTCTAGCATTGTTCTTATTTTCAGTAGGCTATATAACTGGTTTATTTGGCTATGGTTGTTCTTGTACCACCACTGATTTTACAAAATGAATATATTTCCCTTTGCTCATGTTCAGTTTTGGCTGAGTATCACTGGTGGAAGTTTCATCTTGGTTGCTGAATCCTAAACCAGTTTTATCAGTAACTGATTTTTGCTTATCTTGTATTTCAGCTAGTGCAACAAATGATTTGTACCATGTCTTAATAAGCTCAGTTTGCTTTGAATTCTCAAGCATCAACTACTGAATCATAGATTGATTCTTGCTTTTTTCGGCATTCAGCTCATCACTCTCCCATTTAAGACTCAATAGATCAAATGATTCATCAGTTTCAGTTTTATCGTCTTTGGGATCAGTGTGCTTTGCTCTGGCCTTCTCGAAAGATAGGGCAAACTATGATACTCATTTACCATGTCATGAAGTGTAGAAATAAGTTCATCCCGTGTGAAGTCAGTCGAACTAAAGTCAAATACATGTTGATTGGTTGACTCCAATTCTGTGTCAACAGCCATCAGACACTTGACCTCAGAAGTCAGTCGAACTAAAGTCAAATACATGTTGACTGGTTGACTCCAATTCTGTATCATCAGCCATCAGACACTTGACCTCATCGTCATCATCACTGGAGCAGTTCAAGCTCTCAGATTTTGAATTATCACTGTCAGATTCTGCCATTTGGACTTGCTTTCCTCTGCTAGAAGCACCTCATGCTTCTTTCGGTATGATTTCTTGTCATCTTTAGTTCTTCTTTTGTGCTCTTAAGGTTTCTTTCCATTTTCACTTGAGCCTTGACTCTCCTTCTTTGGCTTAGTACAGTCGGCAATGAAATGACTAGTTTTGCCACAGTTGTAGCAAGCATTAGGTTCTTCCTTGGAGTTGTTTCTCTGATATTGTCTTTGAAAATATCCTTGATTTCTTCTCATGAATCTTTCAAAATTTTTGACGAATAATGACATAGCATCATTACTTAACTGATCAGAAATTTTTTCAACTGAACTAGTTGGTTCCATTTTGACAGCAATTAGGGCAATTGTAGCAGCTGGTGTAGAAGGTTCCCCTTCTCTGGTTTGCAACTCAAACTCGTAGGCTTTTAAATCATCAAATAAATCACTAAGTTTGAACTTGTTCAGGTCCTTTGATTCTCGCATTGCCATGGTCTTAACATCCCATTCCTTGGGAAGACCTCTTACTACTTTCAATAATACCTCTTTATTTGAATACACCTTTCCGAGTGCATTCAGTTAGTTTACTATGCTGCTGATATTTTCATCATATTCATGCATGGATTCTCCACACTTTTTCTTGATATTGTCAAACTTTTGAACAAGAACAGATAGCTTATTCTCTTTGGTTTGCTCATTGCCTTCACAGAGCTGAATCAGTTTCTCCCAAATTTCCTGGCAGTTTTGCACATTTTTATTTTGCTGAAAGTGACTATATCCAGCTTTTTGTATAAAATCTCTTTAGCCACGTTGTCCAAGTTGGCTTTTCTCTTGTCTTCAGCTGTCCATTCATCTCGGGGTTTTTCAATACGATGTGGTGCCCCATCAGTTATGGCAACAACAGTGTTTGCCTTCAATATTTTTATGGGTCCGTCTGTAATAACGTACCACATGTCATTGTCTTGTGCAGCTAGATGAGCATGCATTCTGATTTTCCAGTCATCAAAATCTTCTCTGGAGAACATTGGAATTTTGTTGAATGAAAGCATGTTGATCAGTTTGTATATATAAATATTTAGGAACAAGAATCAACTGCTCTGATATCATTTGATAGGATCGGTTAAAGGTGGAAAAGTGTTTAGAAAGGGGGGAGGGTTGAATAAACACTTACCGTTTTCAAAACCTTTTCCAGATTTATGAGTCAGTTTAGTGATAACTGATATTCGGGAATCTTGTAGGTCAATATCAATCAGTTAACAAAGAATGTGCCGAAATAAACTGACTGATAGAATAAAAACTGAAATAACAAGTCACAAGATTTTATGGATGTTCGGAGATTTCAAACACTCCTACGTCACCCCTTTTATCTCAAGGATAGGATATACACTAAAAGACTTTTATCAATACAAACAGTTGTACAGACCCACTTCAATTTTGGACTTAACAATGCCAAACTAAAACTCTTAGTTACAAACTTGTTTGTACTCAATAGAACTGAAGTAATCTAACACAAGTGATCTCTTCAAGATCGGGTATTACAGTATGTGCTTGAAAGCTCGAAGTATAACCTGAAAGCTATGAATGTATACAATAAGCGTGAGCTTTGATGATTGGAAGGATTTCAGCAGAGTAATTGAATAGTAAATCGATAGTTGTTCAGAGTTCAAAGATTCAAAAGTTATTCGAAGATGTTCTTCAACAGCTCTTCTCTGCTATTTATAGGGTTTCCTCCAACGGTAATATTAAATACAATTTGAAGCTTTCTATCTGTTGCTTGCCACGTCAACATTCTTCTGACAGTCGTACACTGCAAATTTTATGAAATGCGGCGATCCCACTACTTGTTGCAGTCAGCTGTTGTCGGTTCAATGTATTTTTCCTTAACTGATGATGTGTACAGCTGAGAGATCAGCTGATTGAATGTAGTTGATAAGCTCACAACTGTCTGTAGTAATTGATCAGTCATTTGTCTGCGTAGTTCAGTTGCTGGTTCAGTTGCCTTCGAAAATTGCATATTATCCTTCAGTTACTGGCAACCGATAGTTTGCATATTGTTGATCAGTTAACTTAATCATTTAAACGCTCAGTTTGTCAAAGATCTGAAATTTAGTTTCCAACAAATTTGGATCATTATTTTCCCAAAAATTTATGAAGATGAGTGATTGGATCCTATTGTTCCTAGAAAAATTCAAATTTCCCCCTTATAATTTCCGATTAATTGCATTTGACCCTTCAATTTTTTTAAAATTGCGTTTTAGCCCAGAATTTTTGAATTTCGATTTTTGGTCCCTTAAATTTACAAAATTGAATTTTTTGGTCCTTAAATTTTTCGGAAAATACCCTTAAGACCCTTAGGTTTTCGAAAAAATTACAATTTGGTCCTTGAACTTTTCTGAAGTCACAATTTAGCCCTTAAATTTCCGGAAATTGCATATTAGTCCTTTAAGTTTCAATTATTGCAATTTAGCCCCTTACATTTTTGAAAATTCCTAATCATGATCTTGGTTTTGATTTTCCTCAAATTTAAGCCCTAAACCTTTCCTTTGGAAATAATTACCTTCTTTGCATAATTAAGGCTCAAAATTCAAGTCAAATTCTATTGTTTCCTTTGTCATTTCTTAATTCCAACTAAGGTAGAGCATGCAACCTAATTTCCACTAGGTTATCCTTAATCCCAAATCAATCGTAATAAAAAATTTGACATTTCATGCATTAAAGGCAATAAAAAAAATTTAAATAACTAGGTTACACGTGATAAGGGTCATGTCTGGCTCCTCTTCAGCCTCCTCGACATGCATAACATAAACTCTTCCCACTGTAGGTGCTTTCTTCTTTGGGCAATCCGCAACTTTATGTACTTCTTCCTTGCATATGAAGCACCTAAAAGTTCTCCACATAAATTTTCCATAATGTAAGCGATTGCACTATAAAAACGTGGCTCTAAGATCCTATAACATGGCAGCCCCTTCACGCAAACATATATCATGTTTTTGGAACAAAATTTCATACCTTAATCACATATATATGCATAAAATGAAAATATTCAAAAAGGAAACATGTTTTTCATGCAAACAATAATCAAACACATATTAGGGTATGATAGATGAGAAAAGAAAGATTTTTGACATGCATTTACATACATTACGCACGAAAACAAAGCGACCATGCGAAGAACGGTGACGTAGACTCCTAGGACTGAAACCCTTGTGAAAACCGATGCCTTCCTCAAAAACCTCCAAGTGATGCTGCATAATTTCTTCGGTGTATTTATTATTGTCGGCTTATTATTAAAGTTTAAAAGTTCAGTTTTTCAACACAAAATTCACTTGAAAACATCTTTTTATATAGTTTCAACCTCCTTGTCATTTTCTTCGATGCCAAGTTTCAAGAATACAAACAAAGGTATAATTCATGTGATATTCGGTAAGACATAACTCAAATCAGACCTCATTTGAGTTTCCCAATAAAATCACATACTAGATTAATGTTTATGTTTTGATATGATTATGCTTTGTTTATAGATTTATATGCATTGCATTTCATATAGGAGAGTCTTGACAGACAGCCATACCTCTAGACGTTCGGTGTATCGTTACATAGGAGCAGACACCCTCCGATTGTAGATTATTCGATACAGATATGACCGAAGTCTAGGAATAAGACGTACGTTACCCCGATTGGGAGAGTAGGTAACAGACAGTGACGTCTTATTCACACCGGGATCCCTAGAGTCAGCATGGAGTCGAGTCATGACATGATTTGATTAGAACTGCATGCGTAGATGAATGGGATTCATAGATTATGGAGCCCATTGTTATTGCTTTCATTTATGATAGCATGTTTCATTATTTAGATTTTTTATATGCATGTTTATCTGACTTGAGTTACATGCTTATTTGATTTGATTTCACAGATTATGAACTCTATTGTTTTGATTTCATTCATGACCGCATGTTTCATTAATTATATTGTGGATATACATGTTTACCATGTTTTATACTGGGATTTATCCTCACCGGAATTATCCGGCTGTTGTCTTGTTTTGTATGTGTGCATGACAACAGGTGGGGCTGGATCGGGGTCAAGAGGATGAGGAGAGAAGAAGAGTTAGCGTGGTGATTCCGGACTTACTGTAGATTTGGTTTATTACTTGAACTTAGTAAACGAACCTTAGACTTAGATTGTACAGTATTGTACTTTTATACTGAAATGTATTTTATACTGAGTTGTATATTATTTAGATTCCATTACCTTCCGCATTTACATTTTAAAAAGAAAAATTTTTAGACCCCGTTTATCAGAACAGATAATTAAATCCCAACGATGATTAAGAAGATGATTAGCGTCCGGGTCCCCACAACAGGTGGTATCAGAGCCATAGATCCTTTAGATTGAGATATTCAGAGCGATAGATCCTTTAGACTGAGATAGATTCAGATAGAAGAGAATGAGCGGGGTAGATTGAATTTTCTTTCCTTGCATGTGATTGCTAGCATGAGAATTATTTTAAATTTGACTTACATTGTGTGTGCTAGCATGATTTATTGCTTTCCCTATTACATGTTGTTTGTTATCTGAGTTGACTACAGCATGTAATTACCAAGACTGAATCAGAACCAAGTCTGAATTAGAGGTATATGATCAGAGGAGGGCTGAGACAGATTATATAGATTGTTTATTAATTTGTTGGATATTCAGAAACTCAGATGGAAATAAAGATGAAAGAATTTCAGTTATTGCAGCCACCGATTCTGAATGGTATCGAGACGTCCGAAGATTGTCAGAACTGGTTTGATGACATAGAAATACTGTTCGATTTACTTGATTGTACAGATGAACAGAGAATTAAAATGGTACCTTATCAGTTACGAGAAGCCGCCAGGAGTTGGTGGATTACCAGTAGAAGAATGTGGGAACAGAGAGGTACAGTGATTTCGTGGGAAATATTCAGAACTGAATTTTATCGACGATTTTTCTCAGTCTCGTACCGAGAGGACAAGAAAGCAGAGTTTGAGAATTTGAGCCAAGGTCAGTTGAATATTGACGAATATACCGTCAAATTCTCTACTCTACTGCATTTTGCTCCTCAGATAGCTGGAAATGATGAAGCTATAGTAAATAAGTTCATCAGAGGGTTGAATTCGGAGGTAGTTGCATTTATGAATCTGCAGCGACCTTACCATTTTGCTGACATCCTGAGTAGAGCGAAGAGAGCTGAGGCGAGTCTGATTAGACAGCTAGGGAGGTTGTGTGTGAAACAACCGCAGACACAACAATCCCCTCTCCGATTTGATCGAGGCAGTACGAGTGGAAAGCAAGATTTGTTGAAAGCTCGGAAGAAACCATTCAAGAAACTAGGAAGAGGTTCATCTAGCTCCAGCGTTTCTGGTCCAAGCCATACTGGAGTGTATTGCAGGAGTTGCGGAGGGAGACATCCCACGGAGCAATGCCAGGGAGTGACTGGTAGATGTAATATTTGTGGACAGCCGGGACACTTTGCTAAAGTTTGTCCCCAGAAGCATTCCCGAAGATTGTAGGGAACAGAGTCCAATTGAAAACACAGATCCAGAATTCACAACAGGTACTATTCTTTATGATTCTATTGCATATGTATTGATACATACTAATGCATTTGTTAAGAATATCTTTGACTGAGTTGCATGGAAATATGCTGTATCTGTTGGGTTTGTATGTACTGTAGTATTGATGTCCTTGCTTGTTGAGGAAATGTTGATATCAGAGATTCTGTATATATTGTATACTACAGTAAGATGAGAATGAAATAGAGATAGATTATGATGTACTTGTGTTTTCTGATTTGAACGCATTATTGATATGTATATGCTGAACAAGTACATACATATTGTAGAATTTTTCCAGAAATGGTAAGAGTCAGACCAGAGATGACTGATCAGTGGAGATACCACGATAAGGATTCTAGATTTAGAATTCCTTTGATATCTATATTGTATATGACTCGATTAATACAGAAAAGAGCAGATTGCATCCCTATGTATTCAGTAGACCTACTGAAATCGAGCCTAACATTGGCAGATTTGCCAGTGATATATGAGTTGGCTGATGTTTGCCTAGATAAGATTTCAGATTTATGTGATCTCAAAAAGATAGACTTCAGAAATTGAATGGAGATTAGGTATGGTTTGTATGTTAGATTCAGTACAGAATGATATTGAATATACAGAATAATAAATACCGAATTGAAAGAGTTGAATATCTGGAGATGGTAGTGAATATTCTGAGAATTAGAATCATTGTATACAGAAACTATTCAGATAAGAATTTCGCTTGAAACAGATTGTATTCAGAGTAGGTGATATCTGAAATTAGTATACAGATTGACTTTGACACGGTTGCGGTTATGATCAGTGACTGAAAGATATGGAGATCAGAAATATCAGAAATGTCAGAAATCTATGGTGTCTGATTTGACATATTATCTCATTCAACTGTTGTTTTGTATCTGCTTGTGTATTGTTATTGTTTTAAATCAGTATTCGTGATACCTTATATTGGTTGGGAGAACATTTTATTTGCAGATAAGATATAGCAGTTGATCAGAATGACATGAAGATATTTACCAGAAATCATTGTTTTATGAGTTCATTGAACTCACTAGATCTGTATAGGTTACTGATATTTTGTATTTGATTTGATATTACTGTTGTTTTGAATCCGTATATGATACAGATTGTTGTGAACCGTTGAGAATATATACAGTTCAATTGTATCAAAGTTATTTTCGAGAGGTACAACTATTCAGAAATGTGCTCAGAATGTTCAGAACTTGATTTCAATAATCAGAATAGTGTATCGATCAGAGTAACAGATATATGATTCTGTGTTTTGTATTAGGACTGATTATCTTGTGATGTCAGAATGTTTCAGAATGGTATAACAGAATTGATATCGATAGTCAAAGCCGGATATCAGGTAGGTATTTCTTCTTTAAATTATGTTATTAACTGATTTGTTTATGTCAGTAGTTCGAAGTTGAAATCACAGATAATGTCAGAAATGCGCTGTAGTGACTTCAGTTGTCATGTTTGTGGCTGAGAATGTATGATATTCGAACAGACAGTTTTGATATAGACAGATTAAGTCAGTTGTGACAGATTTGTACTGAAATTTTGGCAGAAATTGTACTGAATTGTACGAATTGTCAACAAATGAAGACAGAAATCAAAAGATTATTACAGATGTGTATGTTTCTGAATAGAAATGGGAGTGCATTTCTATGGCTTTCGTAATGAAATTACCGCCATTTTCTCCAGATTGAAATATGATATGATTGTGATTGACAGATTGTTCAATCTATATCTATCAATTTGTACAAGATGATGTACAAACATGAGCAAATGACACAGATTGATGTCAAAGAAATGATCAGATTGCACAGAATGTGGAAATAAAATGTATCAGATTGTGATTGTGATTCATTTTGCACATATGGCAGAGTATACCATACGTTTTCGCAAATTTTTCACCGATTGACTGATAGCCAGAGTGTACTATCCAGATATGGAAGATATCCAGAGAGCGGTAGTGCGGGATGCTAGCACTAGTTGACATGAGGTATTGTTACTTTATGGGTAATTGTGTGGTGATAGCTATCAAAAGAGTACTGAGATAGTTACAGACAACACATTGTACAGTGAGTACTACAGAATCCTTATCAAGAAGATTCAGAAAGGAATAAAGATAGCTCAGAAATGACAGATTTGATAAACCAACATCGGATGATGATGCTTGGTATTGAGAGTGGAAGATTGAATATATCCTTGATCGGGATAAACAGAATTAATAATCGTCAATAGTATTGATTTACTATGAACTGTAGATTGATATATACGGATGTTGTATAGCCAGTACTGCGAGATTGATTCTTTCAAAAGAATTTGGAGAAGTATTATGATGTTATACTTAGTGAATTCTTATTCCAGATTGGAATCAGAGATTTGAGTTTTGATTTAAACTTTACGATACATTTCTTCTAGTATATTTGAACTGATTACTTATGAGTTCGAGGACGAACTCAGATTTAAGAGGGGGAGAAATGTAATGCACGAGATTTTATTACTGTAATCAGAAATTAATCTGAAACGAATTATTGATTAATTGAGACACTTATAGACGGAACAGATTAGACCGGGAGAGTCGAGAAAAGAATTGACATAATGTGCCAAGACAAGTCCTCGCGCACATGCGCGATATGTATAGGCGCACATGCGCGGAGGAGGCAGAACACTTGGCGCATATGCGCAGCGTGTGGGCGCGCATATGCGCGAGGTGTCCAGTAGCAAAAGTTAAGTCCAGAACTACGCGCGCACATGCGCGACTTGTATGCGCGCATTGCACGGGTAGTCCAGAAGCTTTGGCGCATATGCGCGGATGAGTGGCGCGCATATGCGCGAGAGGTATTGCCGAGACACGCGCCAAGAATTGTGTCTCGCGCATATGCGCCGATGAATGTCGCGCATATGCGCGAGACGTGCTGCACAAAGGAGTATGCCACGTTGCTTCACATGCATGGAGTATATATATATGTATAACTTAGACGATTCTTCATTCATTCATTGAAGAAGTCGAGAATTGAGGGAGAAGCTTTCAGTTCTAATTCAGAAATTGATTTACGAGCGAACCGTCTATCTAAATTGAAATCCGACTTCGGTACTGTTTTCATATCAACGCAGACTACAACTGGACGTAAGTTTTGTTACGTTTAGACATGTTTTGAATTTATGATATTGTCAGAACTGAATATGAATCAGATATGATGTTTATAATACCGTAGATATCGTATAATTGAAGTCAGACTGAAGAACAGATTGTTTATGTATTTGTTATGATTTTTGGAGTCGATTTGACTGAGATTTCATATCAGAATTGTATTGTTATTGAGATTATGACTGGTATTGTTATTGATTACGAAGTCTGATATTATATCTGTGATGTTTAGACTGACGGGGTTATCGAGACAGTATCGTTATGCCGTTGAAACATCAGTTAAATTGGATTGTTCAGATTCAGATTTGATTTCGATTGTATTACAATAACGTTGATATAAATCAGATTGTATTTTGTTCAGATATTGATCAGATTATGTACTGAGTTGAGTATTGATCAGAACAGATTGTGAATTGAGTTATTCATCGATACTATGTATTCGATATTGTCTTTTCAGATTGGATATGGACAGATTTGAATACAGGTCATCGTCTTCGTCAGATCAGGAAGACAAAGGTATAATTCATGTGATATTCGGTAAGACATAACTCAAATCAGACCTCATTTGAGTTTCCCAATAAAATCACATACTAGATTAATGTTTATGTTTTGATATGATTATGCTTTGTTTATAGATTTATATGCATTGCATTTCATATAGGAGAGTCTTGACAGACAGCCATACCTCTAGACGTTCGGTGTATCGTTACATAGGAGCAGACACCCTCCGATTGTAGATTATTCGATACAGATATGACCGAAGTCTAGGAATAAGACGTATGTTACCCCGATTGGGAGAGTAGGTAACAGACAGTGACGTCTTATTCACACCGGGATCCCTAGAGTCAGCATGGAGTCGAGTCATGACATGATTTGATTAGAACTGCATGCGTAGATGAATGAGATTCATATATTATGGAGCCCATTGTTATTGCTTTCATTTATGATAGCATGTTTCATTATTTAGATTGTTTATATGCATGTTTATCTGACTTGAGTTACATGCTTATTTGATTTGATTTCATAGATTATGAACTCTATTGTTTTGATTTCATTCATGACCGCATGTTTCATGAATTATATTGTGGATATACATGTTTACCATGTTTTATACTGGGATTTATTCTCACCGGAATTATCCGGCTGTTGTCTTGTTTTGTATGTGTGCATGACAACAGGTGGGGATGGATCGGGGTCAAGAGGATGAGGAGAGAAGAATAGTTAGCGTGGTGATTCCGAACTTACTGTAGATTTGGTTTATTACTTGAACTTAGTAAACGAACCTTAGACTTAGATTGTACAGTATTGTACTTTTATACTGAAATGTATTTTATACTGAGATGTATATTATTTAGATTCCATTACCTTCCGCATTTACATTTTAAAAAGAAAAATTTTTAGACCCTGTTTATCAGAACTGATAATTAAATCCCAATGATGATTGAGAAGATGATTAGCGTCCGGGTCCCCACAAATGTTATGACCATGTATCTGCAATAATAACAATGAAATTCATACCTAGTTCATACTAGTTGAACAATTAAGGATATAACTGACGCATTTGACTATCTAATTCCTAAATAGACACTTCTACTTCATGACGAGACCATTGAACACGTACCAGGGGAATTGTTTTATTACACAAAACCTTTTCTTTCTGATCCAAAATACAAATTGGTTGCTTGAAATATGCTAGTTTCTGGTCTAATTCAACCTCATCTGGTGGCAGAACATGATTTGGATCGAGTTCATATTTCCGTAGCATGGAAATATGAAACACATTATGAATTTTTTATAGTGCAGTTGGTAATGCCAACCGATATGCCAAAATTCCCACACGTTCTAGATTTCGTTTGGACCAATGTAGCGCTGTGATAATTTTCCTTTCATGCCGAGTTGAACCGTTCCTCTGAATGGTGAAATTTTTAGGAATACCCGATCTTCTTTATTGGATTCAAGCGGCCTTCGTCGTCGATCCGCGTAACTAGCTTGTCGGTATTGAGAAGATTTTATTCGTTTTCAAATCAAATGGATTTTATCATTTATTTCCTGTATCAGCTCTGGCCCAGTCAGTTGCTTTTCACCTATCTCATCCCAAAATAATGGTGATCTACATTTTCTTCCATATAAGACTTCAAATGGTGCCATTCCAATACTACATTGGAAACTGTTATTGTATGAGAATTCTACAAGTGATAAAGCATCTTGCCATCAAACATGAAAATCCATAATAATAGCGCGAAGCATATCTTCCAGAGTTTGAATAGTTCGTTCAGACTGGCCGTGAGTCTGTGGGTGATATGCAATACTCATAGCCAATCTTGAACCTAATGCTTCTTGAAAACTTCCCCAAAATTTCGAAGTAAATCTTGGCTCTCTATCAGAAACAATGGTGACAGGAATTCCATGAAGTCTCGTTATATTGTCAATATAGAGACGAGCAATTTTGCTATAAGTGTATGTCCGCTCGTACGGAAAATGTGCAGATTTTGATAGGCGATCCACTACAACCCATATAGAATCGCATCCTCTTTAAGAATGAGGTAAAAGAGTAACAAAATCCATTGCAATATGCTCCCAATTCCATTTGTGTAGAGCCCAAAATTCAGTACACGTAAAACCCATGCATTTATTAAATTGTTAAATTGTTTATTTAAGTTTAAAATGATTTCTAGAGATGCATGATCTATTTAATTGCATCATTTTAAATTATTCATGGTTATGTGATGCACGTTAAAATGGTTTCATGAGTTCCATGTTTCAGGTGATTATTCGACGCGGGATCGATGAAAAGAAACCGACGACGATTTTTGGCAATTCTAAAAGGTGGTATTTTATTTTAAGTAGAATTGAGGCATTTTAAATGATTTATTAAGTTTTTAGTATTTCAAAAGCCTAATTTAATTATTAAGTGATTTTAGGATTTTTTTAACTTTTAAAGTTTAGCAGTTATGGAATTTATTTTTGTAATTAGGATATTTTGTAAATGTAGGAGGAATTCTTAAACCTTGTAAATTAGGTTATTAAAATCTTTTAATGTGGTTAAGTAATTATATTAGTATATTTTGTTTATTATTAATTATCTACCTAAGCATGATTAGCCCCTAATTAACCCTATTATTAACTCACACAAAAACACAATTACACTCACCCATATACGTTTCACACAACACACACATACACATTTCATCTCATATTTTTTTAGAAGAAAATTTTAGGGTTCTAAGAACCAAGAGCAGCCGCCCCTCTCCTCTATATTTTCCAGCAATTTTCGTTGAGTTTTCTTCAAGAAAATAGTGCCACATTCGTCCCGGATCGTCTCTCACATCCTTCCCGCTTCTGTATCTTCGGTTCGGTAATTTTAAATATCAAAAGACATGTATATTCTTTCATTCTCGCATCGATCTTGTCATATTATTCGTGTTGTTGTTTATTATGCGTGAAAGTTCATGTATGTTGTGCAAAGTTTGAGTAGAAATGTGTTGGATCGAATTTGAAACGTTTTTGCAAAACTCGAAATTTGCTGTCATTTTTAATACTGATATTTTTCAGTCGATTTTCTGGAAAAATTTTCAGCATATAAATCGTAGAACTTTTTGATAACTTTGATTCGACAGTAAAGTAGAAATATTTGGATAAGAAATGAGGGAGTTATGATTGTTTTCGTGGGACTGCTCAAACAGCGTTTTTTTAAATGCGTTCTTGATGTGTTCTTGAAGCTTTTGAGTTGCAGGCTTCGTTGGGCACCGCCGGGCTTGTGCTACTGAATTTAGATATGTTATGGTATGTATTTAGGTGTTATTGGGTGGTTCGTTTGGGTCGGCAATGGCTTGGGATGTAATAGAAACCGTAGGAAGCGAAATGATGTCGGATTACAGGTTGTTGTATTGAAGTTGCTTGTCGATGCTTGAGGACGTTTGGGGTGTTTGTACGAGTTTTAACCACTGTAATAGCATCCTAGGATGAGTCTCGAGGTGTTGGTTCATGGTCCCTAGGCTTGGATTTTGGAAAATTGAATCAATAAGTTAGTGAATTTTCGCGAGTTTGCAAGTTCAGAGGCTACCCGGACACCTACCCGGACCTGGAGTCCGTGCACTTTTCCTTCAAAAATGTGAATTTCCAGCACCTACGCGGACCCCGACATGGACCCTTAAACGGGGTCCGTGTCCTTAAAAAAAACTATTTTGTAGGGATTGTTTTGGGGTTTGATTATATGATTTAGTACGATGATTAAACGAGGTCAAGTTCCGAGAGATTTAGAAATTTTTGTCATTTTTGGGTATGAGCATGACTATACGTCTAAGTTATGCAAGATAGGTATTCGAACTCATGTTAATATGTGCAGCAATGGCCCCAGCCGAGATCCAACGAATCTTTCAACGCCACGTAAGTATGTTCGATGTACAAAAGAAAATATTATAAGTTTTTAGGTATGCTAAATGTCTTGTGACCAAATTATGAACGAGTTTGGAAGTCGGTGAACGTGGCCGAGGACCTCTCACACCGGTAAAGCATGACCGGGTTTAGATCTAGAATGGAAAAAGCGGTAAAGCATGACCAGAGACCAATCCACCCGGTAAAGCATGACTAGGGATCTCATGTATGTGGCAGTGGATTTTCCCTGTCAGCCAAGTACTGTGGTTTAGTCTGATAAGATGCATTTATGTATGAGTCGCTTACTTTGAAACATGTCTCTACGCAAAATGATGCTATGTATGTTCAATTATGTATGATGCAAGTATGTTTAAGAAAAGTTTTATGATGATGGCACGTCTACGTTTATGCTACTACGTTCAAGTTTCAAGTATGTTTATGCTATTACGTTCAAGTTTCAATTATGTAAACTCTACTTTAAATATGCATGTGGTTTTATTATGTAGTACTTTCTATCTCCAGTTTATACATGTTGAGTCTTTAGGCTCACTAGACTTGATCGATGCAGGTGAGGATGACTTTGAGGAGACAAGAGGTGGGGATCAATGAGCCGGCTTGGACTGAGTAGGAGGCTAAACCCGAGGACCGCCCATGTTTTTAAGAAATTATGCAATGTTTCAAATGCTCTAATTTCACATTATTGTTTACGATATTTAAACAAGTGTTTTAGCAAACTTTATTTGTGATATTTTTGTTGCAAATATTTCGAATGATCAGGTTATCGTTATCGCAATTTGAAGGCTTCTATTTAATTTTAAAAAAATTATTTTTCTGTAAATTTTAAAATTGTTTAAAAGTACGGTACATTACAATTTGGGAATTTTGAGACTTCGTAGGAGTCCTCCGGGTTTCTTCTTTTCAGCTTTGACTTGTTGACATGTGAGAAATCTAGACACGAATTCAGATATGTTTTTCTTAATTCTCTTCCACCAAAACTGGAATCTCAAACATGCATACATTTTCTTTCCTCCAGGATGGATACTATAACGGCTGCAATGGGCCTCCTCCAAAAGCTCTAGTCGCAAATCTGATTTTTCTGGAACAACTAGATTACCATTTAATCGTAGGGAATCATCGGCAAATATTTCAAATCCTGATTTGTGGCCATCAAGGACCAATTGTCTGGATTTCAGAATTTGTGTATCAGTCTTTTGTGCTTCCTTAATCCGAGAACTTAAATCGGGCTCAATGTGTACCGCAGCAACAATGACGTGCTCATCATTAATAATGAAATTCCATCCCGATGTATAAATATCTTCATGCACTTGTGAAATTCAGACTAAAGACATAATGACGTCTTGAACTTTTCGACTGAGTGCATCAGCTGTGACGTTCACTTTTCCAGGCTGATACTGAATCTCAAAATCATAATCTTTGAGAAAGTTCATCCATCTGCATTGTCTCATGTTCAGATCCGACTGAGAGAATAAATACTTTGGGCTTTTATGATCGGATTGGATCACAAACATTTCTCTATATAAATAGTGACGACAAATTTTTAGGGCAAATACAATGGCGGCTAATTCTAGATCATGAACCGGATACCTGCTCTCGTGGGGTTTTATTTGCCTAGAAGCGTAGGCAATCACTTTTCCGTGTTGCATCAGAACACAACCTAAGCTCTTTAACGATGCATCAGTTCAAACAGTGAAACCACCCGAACCAGATGGAAGAGTAAGAACTGGTGCAGTGGTCAATCTCTTTTTCAACTCGAGAAAACTTGATTCATATTCATCAGACCAAATGAATTTTACATTTTTCTGTGTTAGACGGGTAAATGGTTTAGCGATTTTTGAGAATCCATCGATGAATCGACGGTAATAACCAGCTAAGCCCATGAAACTTCGTATTTCAGGAACACATATTAGTCTAGACCAATTAATCATGGCTTCTATTTTGTTTGGATCAACTGAGATGCCAAAGCGTGATATGACATGACCTAAGAACACCACACGATCTAGCCAAAACTCACATTTTTACAATTTAGTATAAAGTTGTTCCTTGCGAAGTATTTGTAGGACAATTCTCAAGTGTACAGCGTGTTCCTCTTCAAATTTTGAATATACCAAAATATCATCAATAAAAACGATAACAAATTGGTCAAGAACTTCCTTGAATATGCGATTCTTGAATATGCGATTCATTAAATCCATGAATACTGTTGGAGCATTTGTAACACCAAATGGCATTACCAGGAATTCAAAATGACTGTATCTTATCCAGATTGTTGTCTTTGGTATATCTTCATCTCAAACTCTCAATTGATGATAACCGGAACATAAATCGATCTTTGAATAAATAGCAGTACCCTGAAGTTGATCAAATAAGTCATCAATTCGAGGTAATGGGTACTTGTTCTTTATAGTAGCTTGATTCAGTTGTCTATAATCAATGCACAACTGCATCGAGCCATCTTTCTTGTGTACGAACAACACTGGGGCTCCCCATGGTGATACACTGGGTCTAATGTAGCCTTTAACTAGTAATTCTTACAGTTGTTCCTTCAATTCTTTTAATTCTAATGGGGTCATTCGGTATGGTGCTTTAGAAATAACAATTGTTCCAGAAATTATTTCTATCTAGAATTCTATTTCTCTGGGTGGACGAAATCCAGGTATTTCATCGGGAAAAAAATCTTGAAATTCGTTCGACACTAGGATTTCATACAATGTTGATTCTGGTTTCTCGGTGTTGAAAGCATATACAAGGTATCCTTGATTCCCTTGGAATAATAAACGCGATATTCGAAGGATGATATCAGGTGAATTTTGGCACGTGAGCCCTTACCATGGAAATTTCATTTTGTCCCAGAGTTCGGACGAAAACAGACTAACCCATGGAAAATCAATGGCGGCATGGTATATTGTCACTGTATCCATTCCCACGATACAATCAAAATCTTCATCGGTAGAACAATAAGGTTCAAATGCAGTTCATTATCTTCACAATTCAACACGCAATCCAGTATCATTCGAGTAGACCTGATGATTGTAACGCCCCATATTCGATGACTGTCCTCACTGTATCAAGACGGGTATTTTCAGCGTGCTTATGTCATCACTCACACGCACCCTAGGAAACTTCTCAGGGGTCACCCATCACAAAATTTCCCCAAGTCAACAACACTTAACTTTGGAGTTCTTATGTGAAGAGCTACCGAAAAGAAGATGCACCTTCTTGATATGAGTATTAACAATCAAATATTTTAAGCCCTCTTCAACTGTACAGTCCATTACATTGAACAGTCTCGGAATCCCTCTCCTTCCGATATAAGAACGGTTCATTCATGTTCCCTCTACCTAGAAGCCTGCCAGGAGCCGCTCATTGTCCGTTCCACCTCATGGCACCGGCGATCACCCCCGCCCTCTTCGGCCCAGGGCCTCACATGTACTTGTAACGCCCCAGATTCGATGACTGTCCTCACTGTATCAAGACGGGTCTTTCCAGCGTGCTTATGTCCTCACTCACACGCACCCTAGGAAACTTCTCAAGGGGTCACCCATCCCAAAATTGCCCCAAGTCAAGCACGCTTAACTTTAGAGTTCTTATGTGATGAGCTACCACACCTTCTTTTCGGTAGCTCTTCACATAAAAACTCCAAAGTTAAGCGTGCTTGACTTGGGGCAATTTTGGGATGGGTGAACCCATGAGAAGTTTCCCAGGGTGCGTGTGAGTGAGGATATAAGCACGCTGGAAAGACCCGTCTTGATACAGTGAGGACAATCATCGAATCTGGGGCGTTACAAGTGGTATCAGAGCCGACCTCTCCGAGTACGGTGTGGTTCGGGGATGAACCAAGCGGAAGCTGGTGGGAATGTGAGGCCCGGGGCCAAAGAGGGCTGGGGTGATCGCCGGTGACATGAGGTGGCACAGACAATGAGCGGCTCCTGGCAGACTTCTAGGCGGAGGGAACATGAATGAACCGTTCTTACATCGCAAGGAGAGTGATTCCGGGACTTTTCAATGTAATGGACTGTACAGTTGAAGAGGGCTTAAAAGATTTATTTGGTACTACTCATATCAAGAAGGTGCATCTTCTTTTCGGTAGCTCTTCACATAAGAACTCCAAAGTGAAGCGTGCTTAACTTTAGGCAATTTTGGGATGGGTGACCCCCTGGGAAGTTTCCTACGGTGCGTGTGAGTGAGGACATAAGCATGCTGGAAAGACCCGTCTTGATGCAGTGAGGACAATCATCGAATCTGGGGCGTTACAAGTGGTATCAGAGCCAAACTCTCTTCGTACGGGGTGGTTCGGGGACGAACCAAGCGGAAGCTGGTGGGCATGTGAGACTCGGGGCCGAAGAAGGTGGGGGGTGATCGTCGGTGCCATGAGGTTGCACGGACAATGAGCGGCTCCTGGCAGGCTTCTAGGTGGAGGGAACATGAATGAACCGATCCCACACCGAAATGAGAGGGATTCTGAGACTGTTCAATGTAGTGGACTATACAGTTGAAGAGGGCTTAAATGATTTGATATCTTAACTCATATCACGAAGGTGCATCTCCTTTTCGGCAGCTCATCACATAAGAACTCCAAAGTGAAGCGTGCTTGACTTGGGGCAATTTTGGGATGGGTGACCTCCTGTGAAATTTCTTGGGGTGCGTGTGAGTGAGGACATAAGCATGTTGGAAAGACTCGTCTTGGTACAGTAAGGACAGTCGTCGAATCTGGGGCGTTACAATGATCTTACCCATCGGAGTAGCAACAGAAATTGATGTAGGTAGTACAATAGAAGTCAAAGAATGTGATGTAATGAATGATTCAGAAATGAATGAATGGGATGCACCGGTGTCATATAATACTCGTGCCGGATAACCAGATATAGAACAATTACCTGCTATGACACTTCCTGGTGCTTCCTGAGCTTGATCTTCTATGAGTGCAAAAACACGAGCCTGGGGTTGGCTTGAGAAATTACTTCCCGAGGCTTGCTGCGATGGTCCATATGACTGCTGAAAAGATTTAGCAGGTACAATACGTCTACCAGTACTAGATCATCCACGAAATCCTCCTCGGACCGGTTGTGGAACATTCTTCTATGATGGGAAAACCCTTGCGTAATGACCTTCCTAACCACATTCCCGACAAGAGCCATAAAAACCAACACATTGTTCACTAAAATGCCTGCCTCCACAACGGTTACAGTAGAGACCAGAATAAGTAGTTATTTGAGATTCACCCTGTTGGCGATAACCACTAGAACTCGAAGAAACTGATCCAAATTTCTTAAACATCTTTCCTTTAGCTTTCAAATTTTTTGGGTGGTTAATCTGTTACCTGTAAGAACAAACGAATTGCTTCCCCTCTTAATTCCGGCTTCTGCATTTTTTGCTCTTTCGACTACCTCTGCAAATCTAGTAGGTAGTCAGTCCAGACACCACATAAGTATAAATGTTGTTGTTTAGTCCATTCACAAAATGATTATATTTTGCCTTTGGGTTTGCTGCTACATGTGGTACGTATTTTAGCAGTGCAGTAAAAGTAGAGTCATATTCAGCTACAGACATATTCCTTTGTCGTAGGTTGTTGAACTCATTCTCTTTTTCGGTATAGTAAGATGGTGGAGAAAATTGTTCAGTGAATTGAGTTTTGAAGACAGTCCAACTTACCTCGATTCCTTGTTCATCAAGTCCCATTCGCACGATCCTTCAATTGGTATAATGCAAGCTTATGCTTTTGATTATCAGTATACTCCATTAAGATGAACATGTACTCAATAACTTTAAGCCATGATTCGGATTTTTCAGCATCCTTAGCACCAAAGAATCTTGTGGGAAGCAATTTTTGGAATCTTGAAACAATCTCATCCATCGTTATTTGTACAAATTGATCAACAACTTGGTCCATTGGATTTTCTTCTGTCATAGGAGTTTCTATATATATCCTAGGACGACCACGACCGCGTCCACTTCCTCGTCCTCTTGTAGCCATCTATAAAGGCCAAATAAACAAATATATACACAAAGAAATATTATCAATGTACTATATAAATCCACACACATAAAAATATAGGAGCACATAGGCAATTAATTAAGTTTCGCGTAACTCTCGTGTTACCATAATCCTATGGAAGCATATCTAGATATGCTCTGATACTTTGAGCAATTTCCCAGTTTATTGCTCTGATACCACTAAGTGTGGGTCCCTCGACTTCCACCAATAATTATCATGCATTAATTAATTTAATTATTGTTTTCACTCTACAGTGGAAAATGTTTTTTTTAAGTATACGACGACACGAGCTCAAATAAAAGTTTCGTTTCCAAAGATACTCAGTATTATATTATAAAAATATAATTATTAGCCGAGACACCACAATTAACACATTTTTTAGTAACTTCATACATATATATATTATAAATTTCTGTCATAGCAAAATACATCATCATATATTAGTTTTGAAGCATTTCATATTACAGATTAGTGCTCGAATAATATTACATAACAAAATGCTTCGAGCTTATCTATAGTTCGATGATAATATTCTTAGTTGAATATATATATCTCTTCTCATAAGGCAGATGGGAACATATGCTGTCCAGGTGACTCTCACTACGACGGATGGTATCACAGGCTCTGTCCCCAACTCCACTAGTAATCCAGGACAGTCATAGAAGACTTCCTCGACCAATGTCAACAATCCACCTATTGGCATCACTCTATATGATCTTTCCTGATATCAATAATCTCCCAATAGAACTATGTATGTCATCTTTCCCCGATAACCAACCATACATAGAAGATAGCCGCCCCTAAAGGGGTGAGTAATAAACCATTATATTAAAACCGAAATAAAAAAACAACATGCATTATAATAAATGATATGTGGATGCAATGCATGATCAGGGTAAATCTACATGCATGGTAAATAGAATAACGGAAACTACACAATCGTTAAATGCAATGTAATAATAGCTCGAGCAACAGGCAAGGATCGGTTACACTGTCGTAGTGATAACTCCTTAGCTAGTCTACGACCGTGTGCCGATCAGCTCGCCTGGGACTACAGAAATACTGCACCTTATCAGCCTACAACATCTCTCAGGCTAGTTACAGCTCCATATCATCCCAAATATATCACCTCAATCATACACACAAAATATCAAAAAGATTATCAATAGGATCGATGTTCAAAATGAAATGCAATGTCGTGTCATGCATCGATGCTACATATATATATATATAAAATACATTTATGTAAAATATATTTTATTTTCGCGCATCGATGTTTATGCAATACACAAATAATTTATGTAGACAAATCATCCAAATTCAACAAATATCAAATTTTACTGGTACCTGTTGTATATCACCCGATAGTAACATACCTTGTTATGAATTTATTTCAACGAGTGAAATTTAGCTCCGTAAAATCCTTGATCTATTATAAAGAAAAGAATAGATAATTTTTTTACTCCATTTACTTGGTTAACACTAGACACGTTAAATAATTTGATACAATTTCAATTCAAACAACTTTAATCATAGCTTTTTTGATTCATCTAATTAAAATTGAGATTCAGTAAATTTTCGTAATTCATAATTCCAAATTTTATTTACTATATAATTTATCACTACAACAAAAACGCCAAACGACAACGGATAAAATCCGTTGTCGTAGGCCAGATAAAACTGTTGTAACTGAGGGTGTTGTTGAAAGTGTCTTCAACGACAACGGTTTTAAACCGTTGTCTTTTCTAGCAACGACAACGGTTTTGCAACAGTGTTAAACCGTTTTAATTTCTAGCAACGACAACGGTTATGCAAGGGTTTTAAACCGGTGTCGTAGCTACAATTTGCGACGGTTTTTAAAATCGTCGCAAAAGAAAAAGTGATGTAGAAACTACAATTTGCGACGGTTTTTATAACCGTCGCAAAAGATATTTGCGACGGTTGTTATATAATAACAGTCCTTGATTAGCGACGGTTTACAAAACCGTCGCTAAATTTAGCAACAGTTTACTTATTATTGTCGCTTCGTTTAACGACGGTATTCATTTGCTTAACTGTCGCTCATTAGCGACAGTTTATATATTCCGTCGCTAATATTTTAGGTAAAATAAAAAAAAATTTAAGAATTTAATAAATCTGTGTTTTCAATTGATACGATCGTGGACGAGATAAAAATTTTAAAAGTCGTGAAGTGATAAAATCGTGTAAGAGATAAAAATGTTAATCGTTTTGAAGTGGTAAAAAAATCGTGTAAGAGATAAAAAATTTAAGTGTTGTGAAGTTGTAATATCGTGAAGAGACAAAAATTTAAATGTTGTGAAGTTTTAAAATCGTGTAAGTGATAAAAATTTTAATTGTTGTGAAGTGAAGTGGAAGAAATTGAAGTAAAGTTGTGTGTATTTATAGAGAGTGGTGAAAGAAAATGGAGGGAAAATTAGGGGGGAAGGAATTTTTTTGAAAATGGCAACGGTTTTATTTAAACCGTCGCGAAATTGTAAATCGGCGACGGTTTAATATAAACCGTCGCTAATTCTGCGACGGTTTTGTATTTATTTGTCGCTAATTTAGCAACGGTGTAAGTTTTAAACCGTCGCAATATTTTAATCGGCGACAATTTAAGTAATACCGTCGCTACCTTTAGCGACGGTTAAACAAAAAACCGTCGCTAAATAGAATAAACGACAACGGATAAAAGACACTCAAGAATTGTTAAAAAATTTAAAAATAGAATAATGACCAAAAACCTGTCGCTATTTTAAATCGGCGACGGATTTCAAAAACCTGTTGCTATTTTAGTGAAAACCGTTGTTAAAATTCGCCGATCTGCCATTAGCGACGGTTTTAAATTCGTCGCTACATTGAACTTTGTGTTAGTAAATCTGTCGGTAATAGCGACGGTTTTTTGTTTTAACCGTCGCCGATTTATAATTTTAACAACAATTATTTACAACCGTTGTGGTTTCTAAAAAAACCGCTAATCTACAACGATTCACTAAAACGTTGTCGTTTCTATAAAAAAAAACATCAATCAACAACAGTTTTATTAAACCATTCTCGTTTGTCAAAAAATAAAACACCAATCCACAACGGTTTTTATAAAACCGTTGTGGTATGTCGAAAAAAAACACGCTCATACACAACAGTTTTTATAACCGTTGTCGTATTCCAAAAAAAACTCGCTCATAGACAACGGTTTTAAAACCGTTGTCGTAGACATATCTAAGACAACGGTTTTTAAGAAACTGTTGTCGATTGTCCAAAAAAATACGCTGAAAGACAACAGTTTTTAGAAAACCGTTGTCGTTGACACCATAAAAGACAACGGTTTTGTAAAAACCGTTGTCAAAACACACCTACGACAACGGTTTTAGTGAAAACCGTTGTTAAAAACTATACGACAACGGTGTTTTTGAAAAACCGTTGTCGTAGCTGCGTTGTTGTTGGGCGTTTTTCTTGTAGTGCAAAATAGTCATGAAATTCAATTTATTAAATCACAGAAATTAATGTTCCTTATTATTATTATTCATTCTCAACTCAATATTCATGACTTGTAATTCCAATATCATCAAATGTCCAAAATAACAATAAGGTATGAACACCCATTAAAATTCATAAATAATTTCTTAAATTCTTGTACAGTGACATTCTAAGCAAAACATATAGTTGGATAGGATCTATACATAAACTAGGAAGTTATATAAAATATTCAACATTTAGTACACGAAAATACACTAATCATTTCAAACATAAAGGTGGGAAAAATGTAATTCAATTGCTAAATACTTAGTATTTCTACATACATTTAATAGCTTTTATATATATAAATAATATATATATATATATGTGTGTGTGTGTGTGTGTCTTTAAAATTCAAAGTTGATAACTCCCATTACTGCATCGTCTCATTATTTACTTACAAATTTTCAAATGACTTTTATTAACATGTTTCATAAATGTTAAAAATTTTGAAAATAACTTGATTAAATCTTTCTAGGTGTATTTGATTGCAATAGTTGGCACATTATCATATATATTTAAGGTAGAAAATACAAGTAATTAATGAAACATTTCTTACCTTCTCTGAGAACCACCAAGTGATGCTGGAGAATTTCTCCAGTGTATTTATTATTGTTGGCTTATTATGAAAATTTAAGAGTTCAGTTGTTCAATACAAAATTCACTTGAAAACATCTTTTTATATAGTTGCATTCGATGCCAAGTTTCAAGGATACACACAAAAGCTAATCATTTTGGAAGCAAGTTGCATCCATCAATTATTTAAGTGAAATTTGTTTCACTATTTCACTTCTTAGAATAATATGTTAGTATAGTTATATTATTTTATTTTTACTCTTATCTTTTTATTTAATTTAAATGTTAAATTCATTTTATAATATTTATATACATAGTGGCTACGTGCTTTAATTTCTTCTATACATGTATATTTTAATATGAAAATATATATACATATATTTTACATTCTTAACTTATTTTTGGAGATTTTATTCTAATCGATGTGATTAACAATAAATTTCAAGGCCTTACACTAATCAACCTTAATTTTTAATTAATTAATTAAGCCCCTTAATTTTATTAAAATTAGTAGGCCTCAATTTAAAATATTCAAAAATACTTATTTCCAAAAAAAAAATTCTTATAAATAACTATATTTCTTACTCCCACTAATTAATTTAAACTTGACTATTAAAAAACTAAAATTCTTAAATTATTTAAAATAAATGTTTTTTTAACTAAAAAAAAAAAATTTAGTCTTTAAAACTTTGACACCGTAATCGTTTCCAGTTCTCCGTCCTCGTCCAACCACCGATATTTGTCTAAAAATCTTTAAATTATTAAATCAAGCAAAATTATACAATTAATCATTTAGTCAATCAAAATGTATCCTTGATACATCCAAAATCATTTAATTAAAATAATTTATCCATTTAATAATTTTCATGCATGCGGTTTATGTAACCGGGTTTTGGATGTTACAAGACATCTTCACAAAACAATTAACCGAGAATATTTTTTCTTATTTTAGAAATATTTTAAGACTTACTGATTTGTTTTAATGCTTAATTTAGGGGAAACGTTGAGTTTTAATGAGTTAGCTGATAAGACAGATGTCGGTTGTTGACGACTGAACTGAGTAAGTTTAAAACTGATCAGTCAGCATCAGTATCAGTTTCAGTATCAACTCATCTTATCAAATAGTTTGACAAACTTTAATTCAATTCAGTTCTATAATAACAACCGTGATTGATTGAAATTTGTTAATTTAAATTTATTCAAATTTATTGATTCAAATTTTAAATCCAAAATCTCGTTTTTACGTAGCTTCCCAATTTCAGCTTCTCAAATAAATTACAATGGTTGAATGACCTATAATTACAGTCAAACTACTCACGAATTCACATGTGTCCGAAATTTGAAAAGTCACGAGATATATTTAAAAACCGTCTTTCTTAGACTTCACTTTACAGTTTCTAAATTTTCCTAACTCTCGAATTTCCTAGAGCAAGATACTTACATTCCCCGTTTCTCTCCTTACAGCTAAATCAAGATAGAAATGGCATCCCAAACTCCCGCTTTACTGTTGAATGTTATTGCCATCGATTTCGAATCGATCCTGTTAATCTCCGAAGAATCAATTCGACGCATTTTTCAGTAGATTGAAGCTTCTGGACTTTGTCACTTCTTGGGGCTGGCTACTCAAGAAAATTTCTCTTCAGAACTCTTATATGTCTACGAGTCCAGCTTAGTCACAGATGATGGAAAGATCCAGATGCAAGTCAACAATCACCTTATGGTTGTTGATGAAGAATTTTTCAGGAACCTATTCAATCTGCCAGCTGAAGAACTCTCAAACTTCTCTGAAGTGGTTATGTAGATATGAATAGATGCATACCTTTCTATCAGCCAGTGGAACGATGGTCAAGGTGAAACGACCTCGACATTTTTTTTAAAATCATAAACTCGAAAATTACTAGTAAAATAACTTAACATTTTCATAAATCATAACAATAACATTTAAAATCTAAAGTGTATAAAATATTCATAAATCATCAACTAATCAAAAATCATACGGCGACCTTTAAAAAGATAAACTAACATAAAATTAAAGCATAAAAATCTCTAATAAAATCATTAACAATATATTTTAAATCTTTTATCTATCAAGCTAGTGCGGAAACATAAAGGTCCCTCGGGAGTGTACTGCAATACTCGATCCACTCATCAGTGCCTCCCGTAAAATATCATCAAATCCTGCATCATACAAATCTAGTGAGTTTAATGACTCAGCATGTTCTAAACATGAGTAGCAAATAATCATATACAAACAAAATCATATCATATATCAGATCTTCTGTCACAGTCAATTTACATTCATCAAAATATTTTTCATTTTCTTAAAAAGCGTAAAATATCATGACTTTCCGAAAATAGCATATTTATAGTAAAAAAAAAATTGAACGGCTTTAACATAAATCATAAAATCTCATATTTTCATAAAAAGAATCATTTAAAATAACAAAATATCATTTAACATGCATTACGATCCTTCGGGATGCTGCCAAACTTTTACGTATTTTTTCAAGTGTAAAATGACCGTTTTTCCCCTAGACGTAAAATTTCTTGATTTTATCTTTTCTTACTTTTAATGACATGGACTTATCCCAAATAATTATTTAAGCTTAAATCTAATTTTTCATAATTTTATTAAGCTTAAATCTATGCTTTCTAATTAATTCTTTAATTAACGTTTCGTGAGGCAATTAAATCCCGAATAAATTCAAAACTTAATATTTTTTTTCCGAATTTTAAACATAACCTTTTTATTACCTAAAATACCCTTGTGAGGCATGAACCACACCCGTGGACCCATGGTTCCAATTTTTCATTCATTAATTCTCTTTTTGACCCATAGTCGAACAACTCGAGCCATCTCCCAATTTACTCGGGCCACGGTCAAGCCACCTCTAGCCAAACCTGAGCCAACCCACCTAGGCACCCTACTGACCAAGCACAGTCCAAAGAACCAGACCCTAGCTTTCTCAAACACTCTTGGAACCAGACTCCTAGCTGTGCATCTACTACAACTCACGCTAGTAGACTCCTAGCCAACTAGGACTCTTCCAGCCGAGCCACCACAGAGCCCACCTAAACCTAACCGACCCTGGACCACGCCCAGCCTAGACGCCTGAACCCAAGCAACAAGCTGCCTGAATCTAGAACAAGATGTGCGCACCTAAGGCCACGCGAGTTGCTTCATACCCGTTTTTCTCGAGCCAGCAGCGAACCAAGCCACTCCAGCCCATGCCCTTGCCCCAACCCTTTACCATCTCCCTTGGACCCTGATAGACCACTATGGCTCGCCCCCAGGCTAGCCGCAAGTCTCTCTTCTCCTGAAACTCCCCTTGCATGCGTGGGGGAGAGTCCTTAGTTCACTAGGACTCTTCCCTAGCCACTTCCTTGACTCCTAGCCGCCCTAGGACCCAAACTAGCCCTAAACCACGACCAATCCTGACCCAGACCCAGCCCTGGCTGAGCCCCAAGTGACACAAACAAGCACACAAACCCTTGGTTCTTCTCCTTGTTTTGTTCCCTTATATTCCAGCTTATTTTCCTATATTTTTTTGTCATGTTTTAACCATATTTCATTCATATAACATCCTACGTTGGCAGTGTACTCGTTGGATTTAAAACGTTTTTCATATAAGCGTAAAAACATCATATTTTTGAAAATAAACATTCTACCATAAAAATATTCAAACACCTATTTTTTCATGCATAAACAAATAAATCATGCATATTATGATTTGTATGATGTTTAAAAGAGTTTAGAAAATGTTTCTTTGCATTTAAAACTATCGAATATTCAATCGTCGGCGATGGTGCGAATTTGGACGACCGGACAACGAAGAACCCTTGATTTCCTTCCTTCCTTGTTTTCAAAAATTTTATGTGTGTGGGAGAGAATTTTTGGCTGATTGAAGATGAATTATGAGTTTAAAGCCTAGGAGTCCTTATTTATAATTTAATCAACATGTTAATGGGCTTCGATTTCGCGCTTGAAAGCTTAAGGGTAACTGGGCTTACTTTAAATAATTAAATTGGGTACAATAACACTTATTTAATTAAAACTTAGAACTTTATAAAATTAGTTTCACAAAATTATTATTTTTGATCTTTTAAAACTCCTTGTTTGCCCAAAATCGGCTTCCCGGGGAAAATTCGAGTTCGACTCGTAAAATAATTCGAGCTCCAAAATTTTGAGGAAAATTATATCATTTTTAAATCATATTAGGAAGCCTTGCAACTTTTTAATGAAAAATAATTATCCTTGTCTTGGTCGTCCCCGGTCTCCTTTCCCTTGCCTATTATCGAATATTCGGGTAAAATCTTTTAGTTTCATGAAATCATGTCATATTATCATTTAATCATTCAATCATACCTTTAATCATATCATATGCATCAAATAAGCATTTAAAATCAATTAAATAAAACAATTAAGTAATTAAAATAATTTACGTAGGTTGTTTTTCAGACATTACACAAGGTTTCTGATGCCAAGAGGGAACTGAAGCCAGAGTTTCAGCTGTTGGTAGATATTGTTGCTAAAGATATCCTAGCAAAAGCTGGTTTTTTTCAGCCCTCACTATCGAGAAATTTCAGGTGATAACTGCCTTTGTGAAAGGCACTGTGGTGAACTGGTCATCTATTTTGTTCTCAAATCTGAAGAACATGGTGCAATCGACGAAGCAATAGAAAGGATTTGCACTTTAGCTGAGCAGGCTGATTGAAGATTCTAGATTCTCTCCGGAATCTTCCTCATTAGTCACCAAATTCAAAGTCTATAATGCTCAAAATTTTCAGTCAAAGAAGGCCGGAGAAGACGAGACAGCCGTTAAGATGAAGAAAGTTACAAAGTCTTGTTTTTTTTATTAACAACGGTTTCAAGGAAAACTGTTGTCTTTATGCGTTTTTTTATTATCATAGACAACGGATTTTGAGAAAGTGTTGTCTTTTATGGGTCAAAGACAATGTTTTTTAAAAAACGTTGTCTATGAGTGGTTTTTTTGGTGGCTACAACAACGTTTTTTAAAAAACTGTTGTGTTGTAGGTGTCTAAGACAACGTTTTTATAAACCGTTGTCGATGAGCGCGATATTTATTACATACGACAACAGTTTTGGCAAATTGATGTAAAAAACCATTAAAAACCAAAAAAAAATAATTAAAAAGAAAAAAAACAGGTTGAAAGCCGAGCGGCGAACCCATTCCCCAAATTCATTCCCGCCCCGTCCAAGCTAAGGAAGAAGAAAACCCAACCCTACTCCCGTGGCTCTCTCCCTCACATACGACAGCCTCCGGCGAGCGCCGCCCAGAACATCGAACAAGAAGCGTCGAGCTCCTGATGTAGAACCCGTAAATCAGTGTACGTATAAGCCTTGCATAATTCTAGTATTTTGAATTTAATTGACTTCATTTCATGATTATTTAAATGCTTTCCTTTGAAGTTAATTGTTTTAGCCAGCAGTTTGGTTTTTATCATTTCAGTTATTTCAGTGAGGCCGGACTGGAGTTGGAGTCTTGAGATAGAATTAAAGATTCGAGAAACATTTCCAGGATTTATTTTAGCTAGCAAGTAAGTTAATTTAACTTAATAAGGAAGTTCAAGGAATTATTTAAGTTACTTGAGGTGAGTAGAAAATAAATTTACTTAAGTTCCATAATTAAGGGGTTAGCTCACTAAATTATTTAAAGGATTAGTGAGGCTTTTAAGGGTTATAAATTTACTAGTTAGGAAATAAATTCCCTTCATTTTAGTGATGATTTTCGGCCATCCTTAATAGATTGAGCTAGGAAATGCCAACTCACCCTTTTGACACATTCCTTGTTGTTTTAGCATGCTAATATTTTTAATTATGGAGAAACCTTAATTAATTAACTAATAAGCATTATCCTAGTCTAGATAGCTTGAGGATTTCGGTCATCACATTCTAGAAACACCCAACAAAGACTTGATATCAAACAACAATTCAAAATTCAAATTTAGGGAGACTTGGTCTTGATTTGGCCTTATATTTTGCACCCATTCTCCTCAACTTCTTAACCACCATTCTCCTCCCCTATCCACCGAAATTTGAGAGCATTTCAGAGGTATATTCAGTGTAAAAACCGTGGGTTCTTAGCTAGAGAAAAGAGAGAAAAATTCAGTAGCAAACAAGGAAGCTAGGTCGCACCACTCCTCCGCGCCGGATCGTCTTTTCTTTTCGTTTTTCTTTCAAACGAAACCAGGCACGCATATATTCTTCCTTGACTCTTCAATCAAGTCTTACTAACATTATTTTCATTTTCATGATCATCATTTCATGCCAAAAACCGAAATTTTAGCAACAAGAACAAGAAATAATTTATGCACAGATTTTCGGTTCTACCATGCTTCACGTTGGGTATGTTTTGTTTCGATTTCAGGGATGGCTCGTTCCAGGGGCTCGAGGCTGCAAATAGACATGTACTAGGACATGTTAGGGTCATGAAAGAACGTTGGTTCCAGCCCCATACTCACTGAAATTCAGGAATGATAGCACATTCCCCATGAGTGTCATCTTGAGTTTCGAAAAAATTCAGTTGCTATCAAAAGGGTAAGGATCTGATCATGGCTGCCCTAGTGGCCTATAGCTTTGGTTAGATCACTTCCCTAGCATGTCTAAGACGAGACTAACTCGGCCTTTTGGTGGCTTGGTCCATGGCTAATCGGTTTTTGAATAAAACTCTAGAACAACCCCTCCCCAACATTCGACTTCCTCATTGGTACAGCATATGAGTTTCGGCTTTGGTTGGTTTGGTGTGGATCTTGGTTGGCCTATGGCCCTTAACCACGGTTCATACCATTCCCCTAGATGTCTAGGTCGTGCCATGGTCAATCACATTGGCACTGGAACGGCACGAGACGACAATCAAACAAAACACTACACACGCATGCACACGTGTTCTCGGTTGAAGTTTCTGATGTTTGCTGGAAGGGTGAGAATTGTGGCTGGCCTAGGGCCCTTAGCCATGGTTCAAATCATTCCTTGGGATTTTTTTGAGAGGCTCTGGTCGGTGGTTCCAGCCCCAATGGCCAAAAGTCTCGCAAACGACGCGATGCAAGCGAAGTTGCTGCTGCTGGAATTTGACAGCAACTTGCTGTGATGGTTCGGAGGCTCATCTGAGTTCTTGGTTGGCTTTTAGCCTATTTCCTTGGACCGGACAGTGCCCCATCGAGTTAGGAAGGTCATGCTTTTGACCGTTTGTGATTCGGATCATTTTTGAGGTCGTACGAGAATTTACGGTTCGATGTGCCAAATTGACTCTCGAAAGAGAGTTTCTTGTTTTGGCCTCCATTTCACCTAGATTTTGACCCTCATCATTTTAGGAGCATTAGTTCATAATTTTAAGCGTATTTTAATCATGACTATACGTCGGTTCAGTGTTGGTTCGGGTTGGTTTGGAGTCATGATTAAATACGAAGTCGTTAGACGTAATTGTCGCATTTTCAAACTTAATTGCATAGTTTGGTCAAGTATAAGCTATTGCATATTTTTCATGGCATATTTAGGTTGCAGCGAGCCTGGGAGCGATCCAATCCAGTTGGTAAAATAAACAGGATATTTTCATTATGCCATTTAATTATATTACGTGCATGAAAATAGAAAATACTTATTTTTGAGATTTATGCGATATTGCTTGTGGTCAATTCACTATTATGGGAGCATTATTTTACACGGTCGCCAATGACCGATAAGTTCAGTTTGGTACCACCCGGTCGCCAGTGACCGGTCAGTTCAGTTCAGTTTGATACTCCCCGGTAGCCAGTTACCGATCAGTTCAGTTCAGTGCAGGGGCCACAGGCGTAGACCATAATCTCAACAGAAAATTATTACCAGTTATTTCAGTACAGGGCTCCAAGGAGCAAACATTTTTACTATGATTTTCAGTTCAGTTCTACACGTATTATAATTGCTCAGTACAAGTTATTTTCAGTATGCTTCATGACATGATATTTTATCCCATGCAAAATTTTACGATAGTATTTACTCGTTATCTACGATATATGCATGTTGAGTCTTTAGACTCACTAGACTTGATTGTTGTAGGTACTGATGAGGCTACGGCCGAGGGCGGGGACCAGTGAGCCAGCTTGGGTCGGCAGTAGTGGCACCCGAGGACCTCAGTTTCAGCACTTGCCATTTTTTTTATGCCCAAATATTTTTATCAGTTGTTGAATACTTTAACTTGTTATTTTGGCAAGTAATAATTTCTTCCGCTGCTATTTTGAACGTTAAACATTTTATCAGTTTTTGGTATGAATAAGGCACTCCATTTATTTTAAAAGAAAAATTTTAATTTTCCGCAAATTTTCAAGCAAGGATTTTCGGGCCTTTACAGATGGTATAAGAGCAATGGTTCTGTATAGGGTTGCACTACTACTGACCGCAAGAAGCTCATGAAGTCACGTCTTCGGTCTATAAGTTTTACATTTACGCATTTTATTTAAAGCATGAATTATTTAACAACATGTTTTCATGAAATATTTTACGTTCAGATTTTAATTGTTCAGTATTTATTTAAATTTAAAAATAAATTATGAAATAATGCATGTTGGGTACGTTTGGAATTGGACATGTCTAAGAATTCGAATAATGGGCTTTAGAAGAGATTGAAAATGATTTGACTATATTAATTTTTAGGTCAGTAGTGTTGATGTCCTCCTTATGGGTTATAAGTTAATCTTGAAAATTATGAATGCTTTTGAGACTTGTAGAATTTCTAAGAAATTATTAATGGTTCTTGGTTGCTAGTCGAGTAAATTTTTGAGGATTTCATATAAGCAATAGCGATTCGAAGACGACGACAATCTTTAGGATTATAAATGTACAATTTGAGGATTTTAAGTATCTATGGAAATGTAAGATTAATTATGAGAATTTATTTAGGATGCATGTTCAACATAGTTGGATTTAAGGATGGAATTGCAGGAATTGAGAATTTTAAGGACACAATTGTAATAACCAATGATTTGAGGACCTAGGTTCAAAAAAATAAAATTCTAAGGGACTATTTTCGAATTTACCAAAGTTTGAGATTTAATTTCGAGTTCGAGAATCTAAAAGTTTAATGAGGTAAAGATGGAAAATTTTATGGGGACAATGATGCAAATTTCGAATAGTTGTAGGGCCAAAATGTAAATTTGGAGAACTGTAAGGGTTAGTTTGCAATTTTCAAAATTTTAAGGATTAAATGCAAACTTTTGACGAATTGGAATTTTAAGTATTTATAGAAATGAAATACGTGTTATGGGAATTAATTTTGGGTTTAATAAACTTAAGGCTATTGAACCTTATGATACGTGAAATCTATAAAATGAAATTGGGAATACTGAGGACTCATGGGTAATTGTGGAATTTTCGAGATTTAGGGAAAATTGTACGACATTCGAGGAAAGTAAGAATTAATTTTACAATTTTAAGAAATTTGAGAACTTATTTAGTAGTAAGTGTGAATTGAACGGTTTAAATGGTAGGAATTTTCGGTCATTTAGGCTCGAAGGAAATATAGAATATTTAGATATTTGGGGTATAATGTTATAATGAATGGTTACCAAGGACATTGTAGGATGAAACAATCTTAGGCGTGAAAATTTAAGCGTTAATGAAATAATGTTGTGTCAAATTAAGAATTTAAAGTGATGACGATTTAAGGTAAATTTGATCGGTTAGTTAAGTTATAAGGATAAAGATTGAGTTAGTAAATTTTTGGGAACATAAGTTTGATGTGCCACAAGTTTTGGTCATGATCTTAACAGTTAAGATTATACCTTGTGAGAATTTAAAATTTTTAGGAAAGTTGGGTACGATGATGGTTAGTTTAATTGGTAGACGCATGTAAGAATTGGGGTAGACACCTTGTCTTGAGGAATTTTTATAAGTCATGAAGAAACTTGAGAATAAGTGAATATGTTGGAATTATGTTGTCCAACAATATTGGGTTGCGTAAGTTTTAATTTCAAATTTAGGGGATATGCGTTTATACGAGAATTTCGGGTGAAATAAAAACAAAAGGGAATTATTAGTTGTGTTCAACATAAGTTACCAATGGTCGAATGTTAAGATTTTTATCGAGTAAGAAATCTAAAACCTCGATATGGGGATTCTAGAACTCTACGGGTTATAAGTGAAGTTGATTTATTAAAATTATTCTAAGGCTACCATGGGATGACTTAATAAGTTTTATACGCTAGCATGTATTAAGCATTGAGGATACGTGTAATGCCCGAGATTTAATTATTATAATCAGACGTTGATTAATTGATGTGATTGAGGTTATAAGAACTCAAATGACGAGGCCGGGCGTCGGTGCAAGAAAAATAAGATTGTTGTACAGAACTTGTGGCGCCCGAGCGGTAGAAAGAGACCGCCCGAGCGCCAATGCACCATAGATGTGGATTTTGGACAGAAAGTCTGGCGCCCGAGCGGTAGAAAGTTACCGCCCGAGCGCCAGTGTTCCATAAGAACATCACTCGGACAGAAGATGTGGCGCCCGAGCGGTAGAATATTACCGCCCGAGCGCCAATAGTGCAAGTTGAGAATGCTTGGGCAGAAACTGCCGCGCTCGAGCGGTAGTTTCTTACCGCCCGAGCGCGAGGCATGCGAAACAAGAAATTGCCACTTGGTCACTTGCATGCAAACGTGTATATATATATATATATATATATATATATGTACAAACATTGATAAAGGCATTCGGGGAGAAATCGAGAAAAGCTTCTGTATAAGTGTTGAAAATCCTTACGCCGTTTTGCGAGAAATCCGCTCGTCTGATTTTGAATCTGAGTACAGTACCGAGTTCCTATCAACGTAGGCTACAACTGGACGTAAGTTTTGCTACGTTTTGATATGTTTTGAAATTATGCTACTGTCAGAATTGAACAGAATTCATATATGATGTTCTTCTCATGTTAGACATCATAGAATCGAAGTCAGATTGAGAAACGGACTGATTATGTAATTGTTATGATTTTTGGAATTGATTTGACTGAGAATTCTTATCAGATATGTATTGTTATTGAGATTATGACTGGTATCGATATTGATTATGAGTTCTGGTATTATATCTGTGATGTTCGGATTGACGGGGTGATCGAGACTGTATTGTTATACCATTGAAACATCGGTTAATTGATATTGATCAGATTCAGTATTGATTTAGATTGGATTGTGATACCGTATGTCGATTGACATTGATCAGATTTTATTGTGATTTGAAGATTAATCAGAACAGGTATTGAATTGAGTTGTTTATTGATATTATATCTGTTCGGTATTGTTATTACCAGATTGAGAATGGACCGAGATAGAGTCGGGAATTCTTCTTCTTGTTTTGAGCGAGGAGATAAAGGTATAAATTAATGTTGAGTTGGGATTGCACAACTCGAGTGAGGTTTGACTCGAGTTTCCCTAAATCACATACTTTCTTTTATTGCATTGTTATTTGCAATTGAATACGATTGATGTGTTTGGTCTATGGATTTATAGACAATGTATGTCTTGAGCCCTAGGCGGATATGCTTAGTTGTAGACATTTCATCTTGTGACAGAAGGGCCGGATAGTAAGGACTCGTCACTGGCCCATTGCACTTTGTCACAGGACAGGATATTGGTGATAGAACCACAGTCCATGACGGATAGGTCAGGACACTGGATGTTTGGTTATATCGATGTGGATAGAACTGGAGTCTTTTCTATTACTGTTGGTCGATATAGGAATACCACATCTGGAAACCGGGATCCCTAGGCTAGGATTGAGTCTAGTCTAAAACGTGGAGTCACAAGTCTGAGTGACAATTATATTGATTTATATTTATTGATGTTGATTTTGTTCCTGATATTGGTACATGTTTAGAATAGGATTTATTCTGGATATTGAGTATGTTCCTGATAGTGGTACATGTTTAGAATAGGAGTTATTCTTGATATTGAGTATGTTCCTGATATTGGTACATGCGTAGAATAGAATTTATTCTGGATATTGAATTATGTTCCGGATTAGGGTACCTGTATAGAATATGATTTATTCTTATTATGGATTGATATCATGATTTTGATACATGATATGATTTTTGATATATGCTTTTATATCGTTTATATGATGGCATGTATACATGATTTATACTGGGATATTTATATCTCACCGGAGTTATCCGGTTGTTGTCTTGTTTGTATGTGTGCATGGCAACAGGTGGGCTAGGATCAGGGTCAAGAAGAGAACGAGGCTGGACTAGATAGCGTGGAGATCCGGGCTTTGAAGCAACTTAGGATTCAGCACTGACTTGTAGTTGAACCTATTTGGATTATTGTAGATCCTACAATAATTGTATGTTATGTTCAATATGTAATTTGAATTTAATTACATTATGTTTCCGCTGTATAATTTAAGGAAAAAAAAAATTTAGACCCTGTTTATTATAATTGTTGGAATTATTCCTAACGACGATTAAGGAATGAATTAGCGTCCGGGTCCCCACAACAGATGGTATCAGAGCCGTAGGTCCTTGAACTATAGGTTCTTTAGCACTGAGATAGAGAAGAGTAAGCGGGGTAGAATGAGTTTTCTTTCCTTGCATGTGATTGCTAGCATGTGATTGATTATAATGTGGAATTACATTGTGTATGCTAGCATGATATTATGCTTTACTGTCTGGATTTATATGGCATATGATTGAATATAATGTTGAAATTACAATGTATATGTTAAGATTTCAGTATGTTTTACTGTTTAGAAAGCTACATGTTACCTGAATATCTAAGTTGATTTGGTAATATGTATTACTTGAAACTGGATCAGAACCAATTCTTGATCAGATGTAAGCTGATCAGGATTGGGATTGAGACGGATTTGTCTCTTGTTACTACTAACATCTGTGATTATCAGATATTCCTCCTAGAAGGATTCCAGAAAGGGGTAGTACATCGTATGATCAGATGGATGTGTCTGAAACTCGGATGGAAACACAGATGATAAGGTTTCAGTCGTTTCAACCACCGATTTTGAGGGGTGTTGAAGCACCAGCGGATTGTGAGACTTGGCTGGAGGAGATTGAAATGCTGTTTGAATTTCTGGGATTCACAGACGATTGCATAATTAAACTGGTTGGGAATCAACTACGGGAAGTCGCTAGAAGTTGGTGGCTGGTAAACCGGGAAGCCATAGTACAGCGTGGTTTCATGATTATGTGGAAACTTTTCAAGGTTGAATTTATCAAAGGTTTGTACCTTTATCATATCGAGAGGATAAAAGAGCAGAATTTGAAAATTTGAGGCAGGGTCCATTGAAGATCGATGAATATTTGGCTCATTTCTTCACTTTGTTACAGTTTGGTCCGCAAGTGGCTAGAACTGATACAGCTGTAGCTGATCAGTTTATCAAGGGCTTGAATCCAGAAATACGCACCTTGGTAACTGTGAGACAACCGAGTAATTTTACTGATACTCTGAATCGAGCCAGAAGAGCAGAAACCGTTCTAATGAGACAAAAGGAAGCTTCATATATTCTTCCAACATCGATACCACAACAACTGCCTTCCAGAATCGAGATTGGCAGTAGCAGTGGTGGAAAGAAAGAAATGTTGAAAGTTCAAAAGAAGCAATTCAAGAAGTTTGGGAGCGGTTCATCTAGCTCCAGTGGCTCTAGTCCGAATTATACTGGAGTTTATTGCAGGAATTGCGGTGGGAGACATTCCCCGGAACTATGCCATGGGGTGACTGGTCGTTGCAACTTCTGTAAACAGCAAGGACACTTTGCTAGAGTCTGTCCACAGAAAGGTGCCCGAAGATTTCAGGGAGCAGGATCATCTGGGGGTGGTGATCGAGGAACAGACCCAGGACATACTGGATGATACAGTGACAGGTACTGATATTTTATGATTATATTGCATATGTATTGATATATACTAATGCATTATTTACGATTATCTGTGACTGAGTGCATTGATATACGTTGTACCTGTTGGGTCTATATTACTGAAGTATTGACCTTTATACCTTTTGGGGAAAAGAATTGATAGCAGTAATACTCTGTGACATATTGTATACTGCAATGAGTTGAAAATGAGATTGAATTAGACTAGATTGTATTTGTATTGTCTGATGATGACTGCATGATGGATATTGATATATCGAACATGTACAGAGCTATTTTAAATTCTTGCCAGGAGATGGTAAGATTCGGACCTGAAATGGCCAAAGAATGAATGATATACGGTAAGGATTCTTGAATTTGAATTCCTTGATATCCGTATTATATATAAGATTTGATGATTATCGAAAGGAATGGAGTAATTCCTCATATATTCAGTTGATTACTAAAGATGAAGCCTATCAGGGATTGATTTACTAGTAGCAGGAAGTTTGCTATAGTCTTGCAGATGAGATTTCAGGTTTGTCCTGTATCAGGGAGAATGATTTCAGCCTTGATGTAATTCCAGGTATTGGTTTCATTTGAGAATTACTTATAAACTGATATTGATTGAATTGAGAAGATTGAGATATCAGTTGAAAGAATTATTGCCTGAAGAGGTAGAGTTACATTTGATTATATGTTTCTCTGTAAAGTACTTCAGTTCCATTTATGGGTTGATAAATCCTGTGTTCAGAAGTATTCTGATGATGTTATACGCGTTTTATCTATGACATTTGATGTATCTGCAGCGTATGATTGATTGAATCGAACAGTTGACAATTGTACTGCATATTCTGGGAACTGAGATTGTTATATACAGAATTGTTCGGACATGAATCGGGATTGTAACAGATTGTATTCAGAGTCTATGATATCTGAAGATAGTATACTGATTGATTGTAGCACTGTGAGACCGTGATCAGTGGCTGAGAACGACATTGAATATAGCAGAATTTCAGAAGTGTCAGAAATGTCAGAAATTGCATTCTATGCAGTTATTAAATCAGTATTGTGTATTGATATTCTGAATCTGATCTGATATTGTTATCATTCTGAATCCGTGTTTAATACCGATTGTCATGAACCGTTGAGTTTATATACAGTCCAGTCGAATCAGAAATGGTTTTGAAGATTAAAGCAGTTCAGAAGTTTGATCAGACTGTCCAGAATTTGATTTTGATAGTCAGAACTGAATACCAGGTAGGTATTTTCTTTAATTTATCTTATTAGCTGATTTATTATGTCAGATGTTCGAATTGGAATGTCAGGTATTTTCAGATACACACAATAGTAGATTCAGTACTATTTTGGTTACAGGAAACGTGTGATAATTCGAATAGACCGTTTTGAAGTAAACAGATGAAATCAGTTATGCCAGAATTTGTATTGAAATGTCTAAATCGCTGACAGATGAAGACAGACAGATAGAACCTTTTTGATTACTGATCTTGATTATTGATTTATAAATAGAAATGGGAGTACATTTCTATGTATTGTGTGATGACACTACTGCAATCTGGCCAAGACAGTGATTGTGATTGAATGATTTTTCACATCTGTACGTGTTATATTATACAGGAAGAGGCACAGATATGATCAGTTGACTGAAAGGTATGTCATAAACGGGAATCAGATTGTATTGAATGCCAAAGTGAATTATGTCAGACTGTGATTTTCGTTTGATATTTTTTTTATTTTTGGCTGAGTGCATGAGATGATATTTTATCTATGATTATAGATTGACGGATAGTCGGAGTGAACTATCCTGATACTGGAAGATATCCAGGAAATGTAAGGCTGGATTATAGCACTAGTTGACATGATTCATTGTCACTTGTGAATTATTGTACAATAATAGCTACTAGATGAGTATCGAAATAGCTTTAATCGCAGTATTGCACAGTGAGAACTGCAAATCTCCTTTGTATGGAAATAATATTGCGGGGAGGTCTGAGATTGGAATGGATAAGATTAGAGATCAGATGAATAAAATGGAATCCACGCAGAATAAGTAGACTAAATATACCAACGTCGGATGATGACTGTTGGTATTTGAAGCCGAAGATGGAGTATGTCTTTGACAGGGATTAACAGATAATGATATTGATTATGTTGAGTTATTGATTGGTATATACGGATGTTGTATAACCAAAATTCTGAGGTTGATTCTATCGCGAGTGAGGTCATTTAGATGAGATCATTGTAATGCTGTATATCTCCTTCGTATATCTGAATTGGTATTAGATATGATTATCTGTATTCCATGAATGGATTGGTTGTGATTTCGGGGACGAAATCATATCTAAGAGGGGGAGAAATGTAATGCCCGAGATTTAATTATTATAATCAGACGTTGATTAATTGATGTGATTGAGGTTATAAGAACTCAAATGACGATGCCGGGCATCGGTGCAAGAAAAATAAGATTGTTGTACAGAACTTGTGGCGCCCGAGCGGTAGAAAGAGACCGCCCGAGCGCCAATGCACCATAGATGTGGATTTTGGACAGAAAGTCTGGCGCCCGAGCGGTAGAAAGTTACCGCCCGAGCGCCAGTGTTCCATAAGAACATCACTCGGACAGAAGATGTGGCGCCCGAGCGGTAGAATATTACCGCCCGAGCGCCAATAGTGCAAGTTGAGAATGCTTGGGCAGAAACTGCCGCGCTCGAGCGGTAGTTTCTTACCGCCCGAGCGCGAGGCATGCGAAACAAGAAATTGCCACTTGGTCACTTGCATGAAAACGTGTATGTATATATATATATATATATATATGTACAAACATTGATAAAGGCATTCGGGGAGAAATCGAGAAAAGCTTCTGTATAAGTGTTGAAAATCCTTACGCCGTTTTGCGAGAAATCCGCTCGTCTGATTTTGAATTTGAGTACAGTACCGAGTTCCTATCAACGTAGGCTACAACTGGACGTAAGTTTTGCTACGTTTTGATATGTTTTGAAATTATGCTACTGTCAGAATTGAACAGAATTCATATATGATGTTCTTGTCATGTTAGACATCATAGAATCGAAGTCAAATTGAGAAACGGACTGATTATGTAATTGTTATGATTTTTGGAATTGATTTGACTGAGAATTCTTATCAGATATGTATTGTTATTGAGATTATGACTGGTATCGATATTGATTATGAGTTCTGGTATTATATCTGTGGTGTTCGGATTGAGGGGGTGATCGAGACTGTATTGTTATACCGTTGAAACATCGGTTAATTGATATTGATCAGATTCGGTATTGATTTAGATTGGATTGTGATACCGTATGTTGATTGACATTGATCAGATTTTATTGTGATTTGAAGATTAATCAAAACAGGTGTTGAATTGAGTTGTTTATTGATATTATATATGTTCGGTATTGTTATTACCAGATTGAGAATGGACCGAGATAGAGTCGGGAATTCTTCTTCTTCTTCTGAGCGAGGAGATAAATGTATAAATTAATGTCGAGTTGGGATTGCACAACTCGAGTGAGGTTTGACTCGAGTTTCCCTAAATCACATACTTTCTTTTATTGCATTGTTATTTGCAATTGAATACGATTGATGTGTTTGGTCTATGGATTTATAGACAATGTATGTCTTGAGCCCTAGGCGGATATGCTTAGTTGTAGACATTTCATCTTGTGACAGAAGGGCCGGATAGTGAGGACTCATCACTGGCCCATTGCACTTTGTCACAGGACATGATATTGGTGATAGAACCACAGTCCATGACGGATAGGTCAGGACACCGGATGTTTGGTTATATCGACGTGGATAGAACTGGAGTCTTTTCTATTACTGTTGTTCGATATAGGAATACCACATCTGGAAACCGGGATCCCTAGGCTAGGATTGAGTCTAGTCTAAAACGTGGAGTCACAAGTCTGAGTGACAATTATATTGATTTATATTTATTGATGTTGATTTTGTTCCTGATATTGGTACATGTTTAGAATAGGATTTATTCTGGATATTGAGTATGTTCCTGATAGTGGTACATGTTTAGAATAGGATTTATTCTTGATATTGAGTATGTTCCTGATATTGGTACATGCGTAGAATAGAATTTATTCTGGATATTGAATTATGTTCCGGATTAGGGTACCTGTATAGAATATGATTTATTCTTATTATGGATTGATATCATGATTTTGATACATGATATGATTTTTGATATATGCTTTTATATCGTTTATATGATGGCATGTATATATGATTTATATTGGGATATTTATATCTCACCGGAGTTATCCGGCTGTTGTCTTGTTTGTATGTGTGCATGGCAACAGGTGGGCTAGGATCAGGGTCAAGAAGAGAACGAGGCTGGACTAGATAGCGTGGAGATCCGGGCTTTGAAGCAACTTAGGATTCTGCACTGACTTGTAGTTGAACCTAGTTGGATTATTGTTGATCCTACAATAATTGTATGTTATGTTCAATATGTAATTTGAATTTAATTACATTATGTTTCCGCTGTATAATTTAAGGAAAAAAAAATTTAGACCCTGTTTATTATAATTGTTGGAATTATTCCTAACGACGATTAAGGAATGAATTAGCGTCCGGGTCCCCACAATACGTAAGAATGCGACATTCGTTTCAATGAGGAAAGTCCAAGGGCCTTAGGCCTCAACTATATTGTAATTGGGAAGAAAATGGTTTAAGCATGTAATTGGGACTTGAAAGGCTTTAAAATATAGGTAGAAGTTTGATATTGTATAAATGGGTTTTATGAATTATCACTACTTGAAATTTAAGATTTGCGACAATTTAATATTTGGGATGTACTTGTAAATAATTTAGTATGTAAGTTTGGTGCCATAAGATAAAGATATGATTCAAGGATCTTGGGCTAATCTTATTATGAGGTTGAGATAAGGTTTAACATTTAATTGTTTTACCGAGGATAGAAGTCGATCAGTAACTTTTGGTGCTAAGGTTTTTTAAGTTGAACCGCATAAATGCTAATGTAATAGTTCGATGAATATTAGGGGTATAATATAAGAAAAGTAAGGTGCGATAAGTTTGGACATTCATCTCTATTATGAGGAATTGCGAGATAAGTAAAATTTGAGTTCATAGTAGAATAAAACTAAGTTACCATAAGTTGTTTTAAGTTACAATTCGCAAATGAGGATTAGAAGGTAGAGTTAATCAGGATTGAGGAGACGGAAGGACAACCCAACACTTATTTTATCAGAGTAGCGCAGCGGAAGCGTGGACTATTGGGATATTAGAACTAAGTATAAACTTTTTGTTTATCAAGTATAAGCGAATTTCGAGGACGAAATTTCTTTTAAGGGGGGAGGATTGTAGAACCCGTAAATCAGCCTACGTATAAGCCATGCATAATTCTAGTATTTTGAATTTAATTGACTTCATTTCATGATTATTTAAATGCTTTCCTTTGAAGTTAATTGTTTTAGCCAGCATTTTGGTTTTTATCATTTCAGTTATTTCAGTGAGGCCGGACTGGAGTTGGAGTCTTGAGATAGAATTTAAGATTCGAGAAACATTTCCAGGATTTATTTTAGCTAGCAAGTAAGTTAATTTAAGTTAATAAGGAAGTTCAAGGAATTATTTAAGTTACTTGAGGTGAGTAGAAAATAAATTTATTTAAGTTTCATAATTAAGGGGTTAGCTCACTAAATTATTTAAAGGATTAGTGAGGCTTTTAAGGGTTATAAATTTACTAGTTAGTAAATAAATTCCCTTCATTTTAGTGATGATTTTCGGCAACCCTTAATAGATTGAGCTAGGAAATGCCAACTCACCCTTTTGACCCATTCCTTGTTGTTTTAGCATGCTAATATTTTTAATTATAGAGCAACTTAATTAATTAACTAATAAGCATTATCCTTGTCTAGATAGCTTGAGGATTTCGGTCATCACATTCTAGAAACACCCAACAAAGACTTGATATCAAACAACAATTCAAAATTCAAATTTAGGAAGACTTGGTCTTGATTTGGCCTTATATTTTGCACCCATTCTCCTCACCTTCTTAACCACCATTCTCCTCCCCTATCCACCGAAATTTGAGAGCATTTCAGAGGTATAATCAGTGTAAAAACCGTGGTTTCTTAGCTAGACAAAAGAGAGAAAAATTCAGTAGCAAACAAGGAAGCTAGGTCGCACCACTCCTCCGCGCCAGATCGTCTTTTCTTTTCGTTTTTCTTTCAAACGAAACCACGCATGCATATATTATTCCTTGACTCTTCAGTCAAGTCCTACTAACATTATTTTCATGTTTCATGATCATCATTTCATGCCAAAAACCGAAATTTTAGCAACAAGAACAAGAAATAATTTATGCACAGATTTTCGGTTCTACCATGCTTCACGTTGGGTATGTTTTGTTTCGATTTCAGGGATGGCTCGTTCCAGGGGCTCGAGGCTGCATATAGACATGTACTAGGACATGTTAGGGTCATGAAAGAACGTTGGTTCCAGCCCCATACTCACTGAAATTCAGGAATGACAGCACATTCCCCATGAGTGTCATCTTGAGTTTTGAAAAAATTCAGTTGCGGTCAAAAGGTAAGGATCTGATCATGGCTGTCCTAGGGGCCTATAGCTATGGTTAGATCACTTCCCTAGCATGTCTAAGACGAGACTAAGTCACCCTTTTGGTGGCTTGGTACATGGCTAATCGGTTTTTGAATAAAACTCTAGAACAGCCCCTCCCCCACATTCGACTTCCTCATTGGTACATCATATGAGTTTCGGCTTTGGTTGGTTTGGTGTGGATCTTGGTTGGCCTATGGCCCTTAGCCACGGTTCATACCATGCCCCTAGATTTCTAGATCGTGCCATGGTCAATCACATGGGCACTGGAACGACACGAGACAGCAATCAAACAAAACACTACACACGCATGCACGCGTGTTCTAGGTTGAAGTTTCTGATGTTTGCTGGAATGGTGCGAATTGTGGCTGGCCTAGGGCCCTTAGCCATGGTTCAGATCATTCTTTGGGATGTTGTTGAGAGGCTCTGGTCGGTGGTTCCAGCCCCAATGGCCAAAAGTCTCGCAAACGACGCGATGCAAGCGAAGTTGCTGCTGCTGGAATTTGACAGCAACTTGCTGTGAGGTTTCGGAGGCTCGTCTGAGTTCATGGTTGGCTTTTAGCCTATGGAATTGGACTGGACAGTGCCCCATCAAGTTAGGAAGGTCATGTTTTCGACCGTTCGTGATTCGGATCATTTTTAAGGTCGTACGAGAATTTACGGTGCGATGTGCCAAATTGACTCTCGAAAGAGCGTTTTTTGTTTTGGCCTCCATTTCACCTAGATTTCGACCCTCATCATTTTAGGAGCATTAGTTCATAATTATAAGCGTATTTTAATCATGACTATACGTCGGTTCAGTGTTGGTTCGGGTTGGTTCGGAGTCATGATTAAATACGAAGTCGTTAGACGTAATTGTCGCATTTTCAAACTTAATTGCATAGTTTGGTCAAGTAAAAGCTATTTCATATTTTTCATGGCATATTTAGGTTGCAGCAAGCCTGGGAGCGATCCAATCCAGTTGGTAAAATAAACAGGATATTTTCATTATGCCATTTAATTATATTACGTGCATGAAAATAGAAAATACTTATTTTTGAGATTTATGCGATATTGCTTGTGGTCAATTCACTATTATGGGAGCATTATTTTACACGGTCGCCAATGACCGATAAGTTCAGTTTGGTACCACCCGGTCGCCAGTGACCGGTCAGTTCAGTTCAGTTTGATACTCCCCGGTAACCAGTTACCGATCAGTTCAGTTCAGTGCAGGGGCCACAGGCGTAGACCATAATCTCAACAGAAAATTATTACCAGTTATTTCAGTACAGGGCTCCAAGGAGCAAACATTTTTACTATGATTTTCAGTTCAGTTATACACGTATTATAATTGCTCAGTACAAGTTATTTTTAGTATGCCTCATGACATGATATTTTATCCCATGCAAAATTTTACGATAGTATTTACTCGTTATCTACGATATATGCATGTTGAGTCTTTAGACTCACTAGACTTGATTGTTGTAGGTACTGATGAGGCTAGGGCCGAGGGCGGGGACCAGTGAGCCAGCTTGGGTCGGCAGTAGTGGCACCCGAGGACCTCAGTTTCAGCACTTGCCATTTTTTTTATGCCCAAATATTTTTATCAGTTGTTGAATACTTTAACTTGTTATTTTGGCAAGTAATAATTTCTTCCGCTGCTATTTTGAACGTTAAACATTTTATCAGTTTTTGGTATGAATGAGGCACTCCATTTATTTTAAAAGAAAAATTTTAATTTTCCGCAAATTTTCAAGCAAGGATTTTCGGGCCTTTACACCTGAAGTTCTTCCCTAAGCCCTTGCAACTCTTTTCTGTTGGCTGTGCGAGATTTGCGTTCGATTCAGGTTAGATTTGCGTTTGGTTCGTGGTTGTTTGTCTTGTATTGAGTAAGGAATTAAGTTTATGTGGAATCGATTCTTGGTTGTTTGTTCTTCCCCAAATACTGCCCTTCTACTGCATTTATATTCTGGATACGTGTGCGTGAAATTATCCCACATGCTGAGGCCTTTCCCGTTGTTATAGGGTTTATTGAACAACAATAAATACACTATACATTGATAGAAGTATTCCAATAAACAAACAATGTAATTGACTTTGCCAACTCTAGTACGTTTTCCTTTAGACAACCTGGCCACAGCCACGGTGGTCATAGTTATTTCTAGTAGCAGCAACAACAAATAAGGATAAAGATTAGGAACCAAGAAACTTCACTACAAGAAAATCTTCATTCAACAACACATCAACGACAACGGTTTTTTTATAAAAAGCGTTGTGTTTTGTCTTTTAACAACGGATTCAAGAAAAACCGTTGTCGTAGGCTCAAAAAACCCGCTCATAGACTACAGTTTCTTAAAAACTGTTGTCATTGATATGTCTACGACAACGGTTTTTAAAAACTGTTGTCTATTAGCGTGTTTTTTTGGTATACGACAACGGTTTTTAATAACCGTTGTCTATAAGCGTGTTCTTTTTGGGCTACGACAACGGTTTTTAATAACCGTTGTCTATTAGCTTGTGTTTTTTGGGCTACGACAACGGTTTTAAAAACAGTTGTCTATTAGCGTGTCCTTTTAGGCCTACGACAACGGTTTTTAAAAACCGTTGTCTATTAGCGGTTTTTTTCGAGCTACGACAACGGATTTTAAAAACCGTTGTCTCTTAGCGTGTCTTTTTTGGCCTACGACAACGGTTTTTAAAAACCGTTGTCTATTAACTTGTTTTTTTGTTGGCCTACGACAACGGTTTTAAAAATCGTTGTCTATTATTGTGTTTTTTTGGGCAATGACAACGGTTTTTAAAAACTGTTGTCTATTAGCGGTTTTTTTTCGAGCTACCACAACGGTTTTTAAAAACCGTTGTCGTAGAATTTTTTTAAAATAATTTGTAGTATTATAATACACTACAATGGTTTTTAAAAACCGTTGTCGTAGAACGTTTACGACAACTGTTTCATGAACTGTTGTCTATTAGCGTGTATTTTTGGACAATCGACAACGGTTTTAGAAAACACAACGTTAATTAGCGACGATTTTAGGACAAAACACAACGAAAATTAGCGACGGGTAACAAAACCGTCGCTAATATTAGCGATGGTTTTATATTCGCCGTCGCTACATTCCTATTCGCGACGGTTCTATTTAAGACCGTAGCTAATATTAGCGACGGTTTAGCCAAAACCCGTCGCCAAATTCAAAAATTCATCCCGCCTGATTCACCCTCCATTTTTAGCGACGGTTTGATATATACCGTCGCTACATTCATATTGTCGACGGTTTAAATAAGAATCGTTGCTACTATTTGCGAGTGTATCTCGCAATTTCCCGTCGCTAAATTTAGCGACGGTTTAGCGAACACCTGTCGCAAATTTAAAAAATTCGATCCCGCCTAAATTTCCCTCCGTTTTTTTCCACCACTCTCTATAAATACATACAAATTCACTCCATTTTCTTCCACTTCACTTCACTAAACTTAAACTTTTTCTTATTTACACGATTTTACAACTTCATATCACTTAAAATTTTTATCTCTTACACAATTTTATCACTTCACAACACTTAAAATTTTTATCTCTTACACGATTTTTTTACCATTTCATCACAATTAAAATTTTATCTTTTACACGATTTTATTACTTCACGACACTTAAAGTTTTTATCTCTTACAAGATTGTACCAATTCACAACACAGATTTATAAAATTCTTAAATTTTTTTTTATTTTACCTAAAATATTAGCGACAGACCTGTAAACCGTCGCAAAATAGCGACAGTATTTCCACATGAATACTGTCGCTACATTTAGCGACGGGTTTCTGAGTAATTCCGTCGCAACTGTAATTTGCGACGGTGTTGTATAATCGTCGCAAAAAATATTAAACCGTCGCAAAATGCAGCTACGACAACGGTTTTCATTTGCGACGGTTTTTAATGCCGTCGCAAATTTTAATAGCATTTTTATACTACCGATGTAGTTGGTATAAAAGACATCGGTTTTAAACCCTTGCAAAATCGTTGTCGTTGGTAGAAAATACAACGGTTTAACACCGTTGCAAAACCGTTGTCGTTGGTAGAAAAGACAACGGTTTAAAACCGTTGTCGTTGAAGACACTTTCAACAACACCCTCAGTTACAACAGTCGAAAATGACCTACTAGTGCTTGATGAAAACAAGGGAATTGGAGCTGAAGGGGAAAAAAAATATTATTATTGAGTCGGATATCAGAAACAAAAATGCAATCAGATTGCATCAGAGAGTCATCCAGGACTTGTTTCAACACTTGTTCTGTAAATTCTCTGCTTGGCTTCCCTCCATAATTTTGTTTCTCTTTTCATTTAACAATTGTTTGATATAAGTAAATGAACATTTGCAAAGTTTTAAAATTATAACTCCTCCATTTCCAGGTAATTGCTGTTGTTGTGCTGTTGAGACATTTCAGATATTTTTGCTGGTAAGTACTAAATAACTGCATCTTCAGTCATTTGCTGAGGACATACCCCGTGTATGTGTACATATTGTGTGATAATTGATTGATAGATTTTATTTGAAATGATCGAGCTTGGCCGGCTCTGCATGCGATTTGTTTTATGTTTGAATCGATGGACTTCATTTTCGAGTATACAGTTGTTATGTTGTTTTTATTTTTTTCGGGAGGTCCTATTTATGGGGAGGTCATGCCGAAATTTCTAGAAAAGTAAATCAAAATATTTATACCATTATGAAATCCTTCTTTATGTTGCTGAATTAAAACCTAACCAAATATGTTTGATATATCCATTTTGATAATGATTTAATGCTTTCCTCTGGGGACTTCATTTTCGAGTATACAATTGTTATGTTGTTTTCGCTAGCAACCGCGAGATAGTGCATGGAAATCTATGTGTTTTTGTTTTTGCATCAGCTGTTTTTGTTTTGTTTTTGAGCTCAGTTAAATATTCGAAAAAATATAACCATGGTTTTTGTTTTTCAATATAGGATATGTTCGAAATGATAAACACTTTGCAGCTTCGGTAGAAGGAGAAAGAAAGCTTCATAAAAATATGCACCTTTATTTATATCTAGTGTTTTTGGTGTTGTAGATTTATTTTCGATAAAATATTATGGATTATGGTACATTGATGTGGGCACAATTTATGTTTTACTTTTGGACTGAATTTTTTGAGGATGATTGTATCTTTTAAGTTTTTATTAGTTCTAATTTCAGGATTTTTTAATTTGTGTTTTTATATAATTATTAATTAATTAGTTCATTGTATATAAAATGTGAAAAACAACAGTTTTTAAAAATTTAACGACAACAATTATAAAATGATGCAAAATTGATTTGTAATCAAGGTCAAAGACATACAACAACGGTTTTGATTCGTTGCATAAAAGTTGTTGTAAAACACAAATAATAACGTTTTTTATCCATTGTCAAAATGTTGTTGTAAATTCAGAACAACAACGTTTTTAACTAGTTGCAAAAACGTTGTCATAGCTCATATAACACAATGGTTTTTAGACGTTGTAAAACCGTTGTCATATCTCATATCACACAACATATAAAAAACAATGCAAAACTGTTGTCTTTGTTATCTAAGACAACGGATTTTATTCGTTGTCGTTGTCCCGACTTTTAACAACACTGCTTACAACATCAGTTTTTCACCCTAAAAGACAACGGATAAAATCCGTTGTCAATTAGCATTTTTCTTATAGTGCAGTGACTTGGAGAAGACTCCCTCTCCCCACTAATCAAGAAGCCGAGGTCTCAGAAGACCAAGCCGGTTGCCACTCCAGGAGCTCTACCTGAGCTCATATTAATGTCTACAGGTGCTGGGGAGCCACTTCCTACTATGCCTATCCAATCAGTCCAATCAGTTGCAGAGCTCCGGACCAAGAGCAAACCTGACTATCCTCAAATGATAATAAATGAATCTGGGAAGACATTCAAGCTGACTAGAATTCCAGCTTCCCTCACCATAGTTTTTTTCCCTACCATTCAACCTAAGGCACGGCCGAAAGGTGTACTTAGTACAAACGTGGTGAACACAACTGGTATTGGATCGGATCTTCCACATGCCCTAACTGATCTAAAATACAAGGCTAAGATGACTGAGGAACCAGGTCTAACAGTACCATTCAGACTCAATTCAATACCATTAGTGTGCTGAGCTGAAACTAGAGCATTATGATGAATGAGTACAGTTTAGAACTGTCACCCTTGCCAAGCAGTTCAAGAATAAATCAGTTCTTAAGCGCTTCATCTCACTTGAGTCAGCAATGATGAAGACTGTGAAGGCTACTTCAGTCGCCCAAGCAATGGAAAGAATGATGTAATCATTTTATTGAGAATCAAGGGGCTAACTGAAATAACAGCTGAACTGAAGAAAAACTATGATCCAGCTGGTCCAACTGCTTATACTTATAGGGCAGTCTTCCAACAACTGGACTCTGATCTCATCATTCCCTTATTAAAGTCAAGAATTGGGAGATGGGACATATGTAGCGTGTTCCAGTGGAGACCAGCAGCTCTACACCAGTTGAGGAGTTCATACAAACTGAATTGCTACAGAGCCGTTAACTGTTCCAGCTGAAATTGATTAAGCAAGATAAACACTGCGGAATAGCTTCCAGAGATTATCCCTCCATCCTCCTCAGAAGCTCAACCTCCTCAATCTCTTTATTTATTTTGCCAGTTTCTGAACCAGCAGTTCAACCAACTACCTATACTGAAGAAGAGCTATCATTAGCAAATGTAGATGAGTTGCTGCTATCGGTTTCTGAAGATATTCAGCAGAAATACAAAGACGACCAAGCTTCTGAGGAAGTTGTTGTGGTGTCGGTTGCAGAAGAAGTAAGTGCCCCAACAACTGATGTAGTTCAGTCAAGAACTGATTATCCTACTGATGACACAATATTGCCAACAATCCAAGAACCATCAGTTTTACCAGAACTGATCTCAACTAGCTTGGCAGTTCCTGAGACTTTCTTCATCTCAAAAGCCTCCCACAAACTGATCTCCTTCGAGAAGACTATTGAGGCACCAAGTGCTGCATCTAATCATAAGGATCAGCCTCAGATTTTTACAGTCCAAGAAGAGACAATATTGACCATGATGCTGGCTCAATTCAGTAAGCAGTGGTGGAATTCAGTCAGAAGGGAAAAGGGAAAAAAAGGCTACAACTGAAGAACTCTCCCCTGAACTACCACTTGCAACTGAGGTGATGCTGGATAGTATATTGTCAAACCTCACAGATCTTGGGTCAAACATATCTCAGGTCAAGTCTACTCAACTGCTACATTCTTTGAGTCTGGATACACTGAAAGATCATATAATGAAGGACTTGAAGAAGCTAATTAAGGATGCATATGCTTTGTTTATTATAGTGGAAAGGATGAAAAGAGAAGCGGTTACAACTCCTAAGCTAATCACTTCCCAGAAACTACTCAACAATATAAATGACTTTGTGCACACTAGTTTGTCCAAATAGATTGATATTATGCATAATCAACTAGCTGAAGTTTTCGATCAAGTAAGCCCAACAATCCTCCTCTTTTCCAAAGTGGCAGGTGTTGACAAAAAGGGGGGAGGAACTAAAGATAGCAGCAGAGACAAGCAAGAAGCATAGTGAACCAGACAAACCAACTGATAAAGGACCAGCTGCAAAGAAAGCAAAGAAATGATCAAAGTATCTGACATTAGTTATAGTCTGAGGAGAATCTATATATATATATATATATATATATATATATATATATATATATTTTCATTTTGAAATTTTTGTATGAATCTGTACTTACCGCTTTCAAACAAAGTGAAAAGCTATTTCTTATTCTGTACGAAGCTATACATTATTTTATCTACAATCAGTTTCAGTATATCAGTTATATAAAGTGTTAGAATTATAATTTTGGAGTTTAACAAATAAAACTTTTGAAGATTGCAGAACTGATCGACTTAACTGAATGAATTCGATCTTAAACTGAAGTTCCCCAAACTGAAAATTAATGCGCTAAATAATCGAAGGCAATCGAATTGATCGACGATAACTGAATCTGTATAGATAATTTAACTATCAGTTATACAGTCAGCTCAACTGATCGGTTATATAGTCAACTGATAGTCAGTTTGAAATGTCATCAGTTAAGAGCGTAGCCAACAACTGAAAAATTGTACAAAAGCATATTGTAACTCGTAGTGGGAGCGTCGCATATCAAAATGCCACAGTGTACTATTGTCAGAAGAATGTTGACACGTTCAGAAAGGATAAATCAATGGATATGAGTCATTTAACGCATTCAATGTTACCGTTGGAAGCAAAGCCTATAAATAGCCGTGGAGTTCAGCTGAGATAAGAACTTTTTGCACAATTATTCTGAGTGAGTTTTGAATTCAGGCATGAGTTTTGAATTCAAGCATACAAGTTTAGTTACGATATTCATGTAGAAAAGCTCACACTTAACAGAGATATTTCATAGCATTCAGGCTATCATCTGAGCTAAAGCACTAGCACATTACATTGTTGTATTCGATCTCTTAAGATCAGTTGTGCTAAGAAAAGAAAATGAGTTGTATACTGATAAATTATAAAGATACTAAGAGTTTCAGTTTGACAGTATTTAAGACCAATCTGAAGCGGGTCATTACAGCCTCTGTATTTAATCAAAGTCTTTTAGTGATAATCATATCCTTGTGATAAAAGCGGTGACATAGGACCATTTGAAGTCACCGAACATCCACAAAATTTCTTTGTTTTAGTTATACGTTAAGTATTCAATCTATCAGTTGGTTTATTTCTGCACTTAAACTGGTTAGTTGATTGATATCGACAACAAGATTCGTGGATTCAGTTTATCACTAAAATGATTCACCTTTATCGAAAAAGAGTCAAATTATAGTGTTTATTCAACCCCCTTTCTAAGCACTTCGATCCTTCAAATCTATCATGTCAAGTGGTATCAGAGCGGGTTGTTCTTGAAAGAGCATTGAAACTAATTTTGATATTTAAAATTTGAAAATTTCATATTTTTTTAAACATATATATGCAAAACTAAATTTTTGTGCAGCTTGCAGCTACCGTGGGAAATATGACATATCTCCTTGCTCGAGTGTACAAATGACAAATCGATTTTTGTGTTGCAAACTAGACTCATAAAGCATTTCAATGGTATAAAATTTGCAGCCTATTTATGCTCGAGAAAAAGCAGTTTATCCGTTGAAGGCAGAGCATAAGTGCTGAAGCAGAAAATGAGCCATGGAAAAAATTTGTTAGTTATCCCTCTTCTTTTATAATTTTTAAAATTTTAGATATATAGGGGGAGAACTCGTTATATTTTAATGGAGAGATTATTTTTAAATATTGAGGGGGAGAAAATTTTGTGCTCAAAATGCTTTGAAAATATGACTTTTTGATTCACACAAAAGGCGTCCTCGCCAAGGCAGGTTCATTCGTTGCCCTCACATTAGAAAAGTGTCAAATCATGAATGCGATCATGAAAGGCATAAGATTGAACTTTTCAACCAATATTTTCAATATATTGAAGAACATGGTTCAATTATCCAAGCAGTCCAATGGCTTCGCTCTGCAACACAGCTATTTGCTGAAAAACTCAAGCCTCGTTGATGACTCGGCTGAAAAGTCGTCCAAGTTCAAGGTCTTCAACGCCAAAAATGTTTAGCCACCCAGAACCAAGCTGGACATCTCCCTATCAAAATTTGTGAAAATAAAAACTGAGATTGGGACGTTGGATGTCTGTGAAGGTAACCAAATCCAAGGAGATTACTAAGAAATTGACAATCAAAAGGAAATTGATTGTCAGTGAAAGTGATTCAAAAAAGGCACCTCCAAAGATTGTGAAGAAACCTAGGTCACCGAAGACCTTCTTGAAGCCATACCAGATGCTCGAGTGTTGTCAACTGGAGCTGAAACACCCATAACTGCTATACCAATTCGGTCAGTTCTAGTTGCATCATCATTTGAAGAGACTCAGCTGAAGAAGACAGCTGATCATTCTTTGAAGTTTGTCACCGAATCTGGTGGGAAGATAAAGATTTTTGGACATCGAGCACGTCTTATCTTTGTCATCAGATCAACTATTCTACCAATTTCTCGACCGAAAGGTGTGGTGACTAGAGAAAAGGTAGATACAACCGCTACATGGCTGACCATTTCTCACGCCCTAACTGACCCAAAAGGAAAGAGCAAAATTATTGAAGAGCCCATGCCAACCAACACAGGTCAGATTCACATTGATCTCATTTGGAGTGAGATGCATGAATTTGCTGAATCTAAGGTGGAAGATGTTGATGAATGGCTCAGGTTTCGCATTATAGTGTATGCCAGGCGACTGAAGAAGAAATCAGTTTTAAGGAAATTCAATGCCCTAAAAACAATGGTTTGGAAGACAATCTAGGCTGTCATTATTTCTTAGGCATTGGAAAGGAGGACTTATTTCTTTGATCTGATGCGCTTGAAGAAGCTGACTGAAATAACAGCTCAGTTGAAACTGGACTACGATCCAGTCAGTCCAACTGCGTATAATGACCGAGATGTATTCCAGCAGCTGGACTGAGATTTAATATCCTTGCAAATGAAGATCAAAGTATGGAAAATGGATCAACAATTAAACATACCGGTTGATTCCCAAAGTCCAACATCAACAGAGCAATTTCAGCAAACTGGATTTCAGTCAGAACCATCCAAAGAGCCTAATGCTGAACAGGTTTCTAAGACAACAACTTAATCTTTTCCTGAGCATATTCAATCATCTTTACTCTCTGCACCTTCATCATCTCAACCAGTTGGACAACTTCTATACATGGATGCTGACTTGTCATTGTACAACGTTGACGAAGTCATCCAATCAGTTGCCATTGACATCGAGCTGAACTTCGAGCCAACTGAGATAGATGTATGTCAAAGTTCGCCAGAAAAATTAGCCTTGGAGTCTATGATGAAACAAATTGAAGATATGGTTCAGTCATCTTGATTGCAACCAACTCTTTTGATTTCTAAATTTGTGGATTTTCCATTTAAACCTCGTTGATTTCAGCAATAATTTGCGGTTCAAATGTAATGCTCAAACCTATAAAATAATTGTCTTGCTTTGTGGCAATACTGGGGGTGGCCGATTCGGCGCCGAATTTGGCGGTCACAGAATCAGTGGCTAAGAGGATCCGCGGTGGCATTGGAGGAGAGCTGAGAAGAGGGTTGGAAAGGGGTGATGACATAATGATAAACCTTTGATCTGGAAGCGTGTATACTGGTACTACTCGTGCAGCACAAAGTACAAAAGTACAATTTTTTCGTTTATTTTATTATTATGTTATTATTATTATTAATAATCTGACAACGTGTTTTAATTGTTTCGTAATATCATATATTTTGTTTGAAACAATATTCAAGTAATACTAGTAGCCATGGATATATTAAATTTTAATATAAATTTAATTTTTAATTATATTAAAATTTCTATATACAAAATAACTATATTGATATAATTAGTTACATTTTGTAATGCCCGGAATTTGTTACGTTATTAATCTAAAATGATGGGTTAATTAATTTAAGTGATTATGAGAGGATTAATCAGGACACGGTTTGAATTTAGCATGAAAAGATGTATGTGCGAGGATGAACTCGGGCGCATATGCGCGACCCCGTCGGGCGCATATGCGCGAAATGTGCAGAGAACCTCGCGCATATGCGCGACATGAATCCGCGCATATGCGCGAGGATACCCGAGAGTTGGCTAAACTGAACAATGGCCTCGCGCATATGCGCCGAGTATGGGCGCGCATATGCGCGAGTTGCTGTGAAGGTGACGCGCTGAGACATTACGTCTCGCGCATATGCGCCGAGAATGGTCGCGCATATGCGCGAGACGTGCAACTTAAGGAGTTATGCCACGTTTTGAAAGCATGCATGGTGTGTGTGTGTGTGTATATATATATTATATATATATATACAAAACGTTAATTAACCTTCAGAATCGGTAAAAAAGGAAAACCGAAGCCAATCTCACATTTTGATTTTGATTTAGGTTTTGCGAGAAATCTACCCATTATATTTTGAATTCGACTTCACTATTGTGTTCCTCTCGACGCAGGCTACAACTGGACGTAATTTTTGTTAAGTTTTGACATGTCCCGAAATTATGATATTGTTGGAATCGAATACACTTCATATATGATGTTCTTGGCATATTAGACATCGTAGAATCGAAGTCAGATTGAGAAACGGATTGATTATGAAATTGTTATGATTTTTCAGAATATATCGATTGATATTGGACAGATTTGTATTATGGGTTAATTACAGATTGTACCGGATATTAGTTATGATTTGTAATTGATGTCTGTTGATATGGTATTGTCGGGGATATTGAGATTGTGCCGTTATACTGTGATTTGAATTAAATCCATATTAATCAGATTCAGTGTTGAATTGAGAATGGAATATTGATATTATGATTCTCGATATGTCGTTTCAGATTTACAGAGACAGTCTTGAATTCAGAACGGTTATCGCTTCAAACCGAGACTACAAAGGAAAGTTATAAGTCAATGTGTATTGGGAGATCGACTCAAGTAGGAAATACTTGGGTTTCCCTAAATCACATACTTATTATTATGTTTTATCATTGTGTTCATTGATTTGATTAAAATGCATGTTCTATTGATTTATAGGAGCATGCATTAGACGAGTAATCTTGTGACAGAAGTACCTGAAAGTGGCGGATAGGTCCAGACACTGGATGTTTGGTAATATCGACGTGGATAGAATCTGAGTTTCTTCTATTACTGTTGGTCGATATAGGAATACCAACATCTGGAAATCGGGATCCCTAGATGAGGATTGAGTCTAGTCTGAGTCGTGGAGTCACGAGCATTGTCGACAGTTTTATATCGATTATGTTTCAGAATATGATACATATTGCTGTTACCTGTTCATGCTTTTATATTTATCATATGATTGCATGTTTCATTGATTTATATTGGGATTATATTCTCACCGGAATTATCCGGCTGTTGTCGTGTTTGTATGTGTGCAAGACAACAGGTGGGACATGATCAAGGTCGAGGAGATGACGAGAGATCATGATTAGAGTGGAGACCACAGATTTTGACGTTGCTGTAGATAGGGTTTGAACACTTGATAGTTAGTTGTTGAACCTTAGTCTATATTAAATGTATGTTGTGCAGGACTTGTACCTTATTGTATATTGATATGTATACTAGTATGATTTCCATTACGTTCCTCATTTTAAAAAAAAATTAGACCCTGTTTATTATAAATGATTAAATTATCTCAATGACGATTATGAACTTGATTAGCGTCCGGGTCCCCACAACAGGTGATATTAGAGCGATAGATCCTTTAGATTGAGATAGAAGCTAGTGAGCGAGGTAGATTGAGGTTTTCTTTCCTGCTTTTGAATGCTAGCATGTCTTGCTGCTTTAATACATCTTACTTGCTTATCTGATTTGATATGATAATATGTTTGATTGAGAATGTATCAGCATCGATTCTGGATCAGCAGTAAGATGATCGGAGGAAGACTGAAATAAAATTGTGGTATTTGTTACTAATCCATTTGATTATCAGATATGCCTCCGAGAAGAGTACCAGAACATGGTAGCACCTCGAATCCTCCAATGGATTTTACAGCCACTCCAATGGAGACGCTCTTGAAAAGATTTCAGTCATTTCATCCACAATCTTTGAAGGGAACGGAGACTTCCGTGGATTGTGAGAATTGGCTGGAAGATATTGAAATGTTGTTTGAGTCTTTGGAATATACTGATGAGTGGAAAGTGAAACTGATAGGACACCAGTTACACGACGTTGCAAAGAACTGGTGGATTACGACGAAGAGGGCATTGGAACACCGAGGTACGACCATTACCTAGAATGTGTTTAGAACTGAATTCTATCAGAGGTTCTTTCCCGTGTCGTATAGGAAGGACAAGGGAGCCGAGTTTGCAAACTTGAGACATGGCCATCTTAACATTGAGGAATATGTGGCCAAGTTCTCTTCACTGTTGCGATTTGCTCCACATGTGGTTGAACATGATGAGGTCGTCGCTGATCAGTTTATAAATGGCCTAAATCCGGAAATATTTATGTTGGTAAACACTGGGAGACCGAACAATTTTACCGACGCCTTGAACAGAGCCAAGGGAGCCAAAGTCGGTCTGATGAGACAGAGAGGGGCTTTGTTTGTGCTTCCAGCACCGGGACCACAGCAACCACCTCCTCGATTCGAAGGTGGCAGCAGCAGTGGTGGAAAGAAGGATTTCTTGAAAGCTAGAGGGAAGCAATTCAAGAGGTCAGGGAGCAGTTCTTCTAGCTCTGGGAGTCATTGACAGAGCCAGAGCTATACTGGACCTTATTGCAATACTTGTGGAGGGAAGCATTCCACTAAGCAGTGCCGAGAAATATTTGGCAGCTGTCGTATCTGCAAACAACAAGGACATTTTGCCCGTGTATGTCCACAGAGAGGTGCCCAGGGATCCCAGGCAGCTGAGTCATCTAGATCAGTGGCTCAGACAGGTACACGACCATCAGCTGTTCATTTTTTCCAGCCAGCACCGTCTACCCAGTCACAGCAGAGGCCAGGAGGAAGCCAGACAATGAGCCAGCCTCCTAGACAGCAGGCCCGAGTTTTTGCTTTGACCGAGGAGCAGGCACAAGATGCACCTGATGATGTAGTGGCAGGTAACCGTTTTATTTTTGGTTATCCTGCATACATATTGTAAGATACCGGTGCATCACATACATTTATTTCTGAGAGGTTTGCATTGAGTCATGCATTACCTATTGATTCATTGTCTGCGGTAGTGTCTGTCTCTTCTCCGTTAGGGACATGGTGGATATCGGTGAAGTCTGTGAAATATTGTACACTGCAGTACGATGGGCATGAGATTGAGTTAGACTGTATTGTGCTTGGGATATCTGATTTTGATTGTATTATCGATATTGATATGTTAACCAAGTACAGAGCCACAGTCGATTGTTTCCACAAGATTGTTCGGTTCAGACCTGAAATGGCCGAGGAGTGGAAATTTTATGGTAAGGGTTCTCGAGCCAGAATTCATTTGATATCTGCAATGAATATGACTAGATTATTGCAGAAAGGAGCTGATGGATTCTGGTCTATTCAAGTGATTTACTGAAATCAAGCCCACCATTGGTGGACTTGCCAGTGGTGGGTGAGTTTGCTGATGTCTTTTCAGATGAGATTCCTGGATTACCTCCGATTCGATAAATAGACTTCAGCATTGATTTGATGCCAGGAGCAGTTCCGATTTCGAGGGCTCCGTACAGGATGGCACCGATTGAGTTGATAGAGCTGAAAGAACAGTTGGAGGATTTACTGGCCAAGGGGTACATCAGACCGAGTGTGTCCCCTTGGGGTGCTCCAGTACTGTTTGTGAGGAAGAAAGATGGGTCAATGAGACTTTGTATTGACTACCGGCAACTGAACAAGGTAACGGTAAAGAATAAATATCCATTGCCTCGTATTGATGATTTATTTGACCAGTTGCAGGGTTCTTCGGTGTATTCAAAGATCGATCTGAGATATGGATACCATCAACTGAGAGTCAAGGATTCTGACATCTCAAAGACAGCATTTAGAACCAGGTATGGACACTATTAATTTATTGTCATGCCGTTTGGTTTGACGAATGCACCGGCGGTATTTATGTGATTAATTAACCGTGTGTTTCGGAGATATCTCGATGATTTTGTGATTATATTCATCGATGATATTTTGATTTATTCCAAGAGTATGATGGAGCATGCCGAGCATTTGAGAACAGTGTTGCGAATTCTGAGGGCTGAGAAACTGTATGCTAAGCTGTCGAAATGTGAGTTCTGGTTGAGACAAGTAGTATTTCTGGGACATATTATATCCGGAGATGGGAGATCAGTCGATCCCAGCAAGGTTGAAGCCGTGATTTCTTGGCCGAGACTGACATCAGTGCTCGAAATTCGCAGTTTTATGGCTTTGGTCGGATATTATCGACGCTTTATTAAAGATTTCTCCAGAATTGCAAAACCGATTACACAGTTGACTCAGAAGAATGCTCCAGCTGTGTGGTCTGAAAAATGTGAGACCAGCTTTTTAGAACTGAAGAAAAGATTGACCAATGCTCCGGTGTTGACTATTCCGTCAGGTGCTGGTGACTTTGTGGTTTATTGTGATGCATCTTACCGTGGATTGGGTTGTGTTTTGATGCAGTGAGGGCATGTTATCGCTTATGTCTCAAGACAATTGAAGCCCCATGAGACTCGTTATCCAATTCATGATCTTGAATTGGCAGCCATAGTCTTTGCATTGAAGATATGTCGACATTATCTGTACGGTGAAAAGTTTGAAATCTATTCTGACCACAAAAGCCTGAAGTATTTTTTTCACAGTCCGAATTGAATATGAGGCAGAGGAGATGGCTTGATTTGCTTAAAGATTTCGATTGTGAAATCAAGTATTATCCAAGAAAATCCAATGCAGCAACTGATGCATTGAGTCGAAAGGTATGTTCTTTATCCTTATCGACTATTGGTGTGTCGAACTTGATAGAAGATTGCAGTTTGTCTGGATTAGCTTTTGAAACAGATCGTCAGCCATTGAGATTATGTACTATTCGGGCCGAACCAGAATTGATATTGAGAATAAAAGCGGCTCAGAAAGTTGATCAGAATGTTCAGAACTCGATTGTGATGGTTAGAGCAGGACATCGATCAGAGTATCGGGTACGTGACAATGTACTGTATGTAAATAATCGTCTAGTTGTGCCAAATGTTTCAGAGTTGAGACAACAGATATTGACAGAAACGCACAGTAGTCGATTCAGTATTCATCCTGGTGGCAGAAAGATGTACAATGACTTGAAGACACAGTTTTGGTGGAAACAAATGAAGACTGACATTGCAGAATTTGTTTCCAGATGTCTGAAATTCCAACAGGTGAAAGCGGAAAGAAAGAAACCAGGAGGATTGCTATAGAGTTTGTCTATTGCTGAATGGAAATGGGATCACATTTTCATAGATTTTGTGACACAGTTGCCACGATCCTCCCGAGGTTGTGATGCGATTTGGGTTGTGATCGATCGATTAACCAAATCTGCATGTTTTATTCCATACAAAATGATGTACCTGTATGATCAGATGGCCGATATTTATATTAGAGAGGTGGTCAGATTGCACGGAGTGCCGAAGTCAATTGTTTCAGACCGTGATCCTCGGTTTACTTCACACTTCTGGCAGAGTTTACAACAGGCTCTCGGTACGAAGTTACATCTGAGTACCGCATATCATACACAGACAGACGGACAGTCAGAACGAACAATACAGACACTGGAAGATATGCTGAGAGCTGTAGTGCTTGATTTGAGCACTAGTTGGCAAGATGCATTGCCTCTCTGTGAGTTTTCGTACAACAATAGCTATCAATCGAGTATTGAGATGGAACATTTTGAAGCATTGTATGGAAAGAAGTGCCGATCCCCTCTTTTTTGGGATTATATCTCTGAAGTTCCGGAGACTGGACCTGATATGATCAGTAATATGACAGAAAAAGTGAAACTGATTCAGAAGAAAATTAAGGCAACACAGGACACTTCGACGACGACCGTTGGTATTTGAGGTAGGAGATTGAGTATTTCTGAAGATTTCTCCTTTCAGAGGTGTTGTCAGATTCAGCAAGAAAGGGAAATTGTCTCCACGATACGTTGGTCCATATGAGATTCTCGAGAAGATAGAAGATCGTGCCTGTCAACTATCCTTACCGCCTTCATTATCCAGGATAAATGATGTCTTTCATGTATCTATGCTTCCCTGATGACTCCTATATTATCCATCCAGACGAGGCCGAACTTGATGAATCTCTGAGTTATGTTGAAAAGCCGATCCAGATTATCGATCGTAAAGAAAAGAGACTCAGAACAAAGACGATTCCTCTTGTTAAAGTTCAATGGACCCGTCATGGCGTTGAAGAATCCACCTGGAAGACTGAATCGGATATGAGACAAGAATTTCTAGCACTATTTCATTGATGTAAGTTTCTATTCAGTTTCTATTACATGCCTTCTTATTGATATGATTGATTGCCAGTGATTTCGGGGACGAAATCATATCTTAGGGGGGGAGAAATGTAATGCTCGGAATTTGTTACGTTATTAATCTGAAATGATGGGTTAATTAATTGAAGTGATTATGAGAGGATTAATTGGGACACGGTTTGAATTTAGCATGAAAAAATGTATGTGCGAGGATGAACTCTCGCGCATATGCGCGACCCCGCCGAGCGCATATGCGCGAAATGTCCAGAGAACCTCGCGCATATGCGCGACATGAATCCGCGCATATGCGCGAGGATACCCAAGAGTTGGCAAAACTGAACATTGGCCTCGCGCATATGCGCCGAGTATGGGTGCACATATGCGCGAGCTGCTGTGAAGGTGACGCGCTGAGACATTATGTCTCGCGCATATGCGCCGAGAATGGTCGCGCCTATGCGCGAGACATGCAACTTAAGGAGTTATGCCACGTTTTGAAAGAATGCATGGTGTATGTGTGTGTATATATATATATATATATATATATATATATATATATATATATACACACACAAACGTTAATTAACCTTCAGAATCGGCAAAAAAGGAAAACCGAAGCCAACCTCACATTTTGATTTTGATTTAGATTTTGCGAGAAATCTACCCATTAGATTTTGAATCCGACTTCAGTACTGTGTTCTTCTCGACGCAGGCTACAACTGGACGTAAGTTTTGTTAAGTTTTGATATGTCCCGAAATTATGATATTGTTGGAATCGAATACACTTCATATATGATGTTCTTGGCATATTAGATATCGTAGAATCGAAGTCAGATTGAGAAACAGATTGATTATGAAATTGTTATGATTTTTCAGAATATATCGATTGATATTGGACAGATTTGTATAATGGGTTAATTACAGATTGTATCGGATATTAGTTATGATTTGTAATTTTGATGTCTGTTGATATGGTATTGACGGGGATACTGAGATTGTGCCGTTATACTGTGATTTGAATTAAATCCAGATTAATCAGATTCAGTGTTGAATTGAGAATGGAATATTGATATTATGATTCTCGACATGTCGTTTCAGATTTACAGAAACAGTCTTGAATTCAGGACGATTATCACTTCAGACCGAGACTACAAAAGAAATGTATAAGTCAATGTGTATTGGGAGATCGGCTCAAGTAGGAAATACATGGTTTTCCCTAAATCTCATATTTATTATTATGTTTTATCATTGTGTTCATTGATTTGATTAAAATTCTTGTTTTATTGATTTATAGGAGCATGCATTAGACGAGTAATCTTGTGACAGAAGTACCTGAAAGTGGCGGGATCGCCATGGGCACATTGCACGATGTCACAAGATAGTGTATTGATGATAGGACCACAGTCTGTGACGGATAGGTCCAGACACTGGATGTTTGGTTATATCGACGTGGATAGAATCAGAGTTTTTTCTATTACTGTTGGTCGATATAGGAATATTAACATCTGGAAATTGGGATCCCTAGACTAGGATTGAGTCTAGTCTAAGTTGTGAAGTCACGAGCATTTTCGACAGTTTTATATTGATTATATTTCAGAATTTGATACATATTGCTGTTACCTGTTCATGCTTTTATGTTTATCATATGATTGCATGTTTCATTGATTTATATTGGGATTATTTTCTCACCGGAATTATCCGGCTGTTGTCGTGTTTGTATGTGTGCATGACAACAGGTGGGACAGGATCAGGGTCGAGGAGATGACGAGAGATCATGATTAGAGTGGAGACCACGGACTTTGACGTTGCTGTAGATAGGGTTTAAACACTTGATAGTTAGATGTTGAACCTTAGTCTATATTGAATGTATGATGTACAAGATTTGTACCTTATTGTATACTGCTATGTATACTAGTATGATTTCCATTACGTTTCGCATTTGAAAAAAAAATTAGACCCTGTTTATTATAATTGATTAAATTATCCCAATGACGATTATGAACTTGATTAGCCTCCGGGTCCCCACACATTTGTTTTTGAGTTTTTATTCTATAATACTTTAAAATTTCTATATGTAAAATAATTATATTGATATAATTATTTACATTTGTTTTTGATTTTTTATTCTATAACTTTATTTTTAGAATAATATAAATCTTCACAATTATTTATTATAGAAAAGTAAATAGAAAAGACACATTTGGTGATAATGAATGCCACTTATTTTTTTATATAAAATATAAATAAAGCATAAATCAAAGTAATTTTTTTATATGAATGTTAGAATTGAGAAGGACTTTTTTTATTTGTTTATTACATAATAGTTTTATCCAATCTTTCTTCAACTTCCAAAGAAAGAAAAGTCTTCCGCCTAATTTGTAGGGCAATTAAATTATTAGGTCTGCTCCATGTTTTTTTTTTTGGGAAATTGGAGATAAATTTATAAAGTAAAAAATAAGTTGTCATGTATACTTTATATTTTATAAATTTGGTTTGAACTCCCTAACCATGACAAAGATACAAAACTATCCTTACATTCATTAATTATTTAAAACTATATCAGAAATGATAACAGAGTCGAGATAAAAATATTTCAAATATGCAATGGTATTATTATCGTGTAATTAAATGTTTGAAGAATATATTTTTCTCAAAAATTATATATTCGAGCATAAGTTCGATATTATTTATTTACATGACTTATTCCAATACTTGGGAATATTTATAAGAAGATCGGGAGCAAAGAGGAAGACAACAGAGTCCTAAAATAAACTTATGATTCAAAATAATAGGTTCCTAGAAATAGTACTAGATTCCTCTAAATTTTTCAGAGATATTAGAAAGATCCAAAAGACGGCACGACAATCAGCTATACTATATATCACATAAAATTGAGAAAATCCTTGAAAAAAAATAAGAAATTCTTGGAACATTAAAGAATATTCAAACAAAAATCCAAACTCAATATTGACAACAAAGTTCTAATAAAAGGACCTCAGAAGGAAGGTTATCACCATTCTTTGGTACTGAACCCTTGTTACACCAAAAATTAAGGTCAAGGTAATGCCCAAACCTTTAATCGACGAAGGAAACATGATCAATCTAATTAAAAATATCTCAGAAAATAAATTAAGCTGATGACAATTATAGAAAGGATTGGTCTAGAAGATCTTCAAAACCTCATATAATCTTTTGCGAATCTCAACAATTTACGAAACTCTCTCAGTAATTTGGTCATCTTCCCATGAAACACCGTATGAGATCTCATAATACAATTATGATATAACCTCAAACAGATTTCTATGTAGGTAGAGAAGCACACCCATCGAGAACAAGGTAAAAGAGAAATCAAATTCTCTTACACCAAACACCTTATGGGAATTATGTTTTAGAACCAATACATCTTTATGGGGTTATGTTTGACCTTGATGTACTGGATTTCAAAAACATAAAAGATCTTGTTGTACTTGATAAGTTCGAATGCGAGGAGTTTTAAACAATCAATCACACACCAAAGAGAAATGTACACCAAGAATTATAGTCGTTCGGACTCAAAATTAGTCCTACATCCACTTACCGATCAAGACCAATTCACTAAACACAAGCTGGAACAAAGGAATGTTTACAGTGATTTTCTCAGACTTCTCCTTATCACTCTTATAATTGAATTACAAAAGGAAAGTAGTAATCACTCAAGCTATCATGCTCTCACCGAAAGATACTCTCTTCTCTCCTGTAAAAAACCAGAGCAACTAACTTGACTCCTTCAGTTAAGAAGACGACTACGATTCTTGACAAGGAGTGGGCTACATAACCATCAGGGCCCATTCACAATCAAACTCAACAACCCAGTTGTAATGCCCTAGATTTTATATCATGTTAAGCAAAGATTATTGAAATTGAATTGATATAATTATTAAAGGGCTATTACGAGACAAAATCGGGCCAAGCATACGAATGGCATAACTTGGGGACAGAGAGTCTGGCGCCCGAGTGGTAGTTTTTGACCGCCCGAGCGCCAGTGTTCATCAAATTTACGTTGCGGGAAGAAGAGTTGACGCGCGGGTGGTAGTTTTTGACCGCCCGAGCACCAAAGTGCAATCCGGAAGGGCTTGGACAGAGACTGCCGCGCTCGAGCGGTAGTTTAGCACCGCCCGAGCGCCACTTTCAAATTGTGAAAAGAAGCCACGTTTCGTTTACATGCAATCGGATATATATATATACGTTGCCTTCAGAATCTATGAAAATAAATAAGGAGAAATCGAGAAAGGCTTCAGATAAACTTTGTGAAAAATCCTTACTGCTTTACTATAATTGATTAATTAGTCCCAATGACGATTAAGAACATGATTAGCGTCCGGGTCCCCACAACAGGTGGTATCAGAGCGAGGATTCTTTAGATTGAGATAGAAGAGGCTAGTGAGCGGGGTAGATTGAGGTTTTCTTTCCTGCTTTTGAATGCTAGCATGTCTTACTGCTTTATTACATGTTACTTGTTTATCTGATTGATATAGTAATATGTTTTATTGAGATTGGATCAGTACTGATTCTAGATCAACAGTGAGATGATCAGAGGAGGATTGCAACAGAATTGTTGTACTTGTTACTAATCTATTTGATTATTAGATATGCCTCCGAGACGAGTACCAGAACAGGGAAGTACATCCAATCCTCTAATGGATGTAACACCGACTCCAATGGAAACCTTACTGAAGAGGTTTCAGTCTTTTCATCCGCCGACCTTGAAAGGCACAGAGAACGCTGTAGAGTGTGAGAGTTGGCTTGATGATATAGAGATGCTGTTCGAATCCTTGGAGTATACAGATGAAAAGAGGGTGAAATTAATTGGACACCAGTTACACGACGTTGCCAAGGACTGGTGGATTACGAGGAAGAGAGCCATGGAGCATAGAGGTACGAATATTACCTGGAATATATTTAGAACTGAATTTTATCAACGATTCTTTCCAGTGTCGTACCGGAAGGATAAGGGGGCGGAGTTTGCCAATCTAAAGCAAGGAGAGATGAATATAGAGGAGTACGTGTCAAAGTTCTCCTCCTTGCTGAAATTTTCTCCACATGTGGCTGACAGCGAAGAAGCTACTGCTGACCAGTTCATCAATGGCCTGAACCCCGACATTTTCACATTGGTGAACACAGGGCGACCGGATAATTTTACTGATGCCTTGAACAGAGCCAAGGGAGCAGAAGCCGGTCTGATGAGACAGAAAGGGGCTTCATTTGTGTCTCCAGCACCGAGACCACAACAACCACCTCCCAGATTTGAGAGTGGCAGCAGTATTGGAGGAAAGAAAGAATTTTTGAAAGCCAGGGGAAAGCAATTCAAGAAATCTGGCAGTAGTTCTTCCAGCTCCGGTGGTTCCAGACTGAGCCAGAGTTACACTGGAGTTTATTGCAAGACTTGCGGAGGAAGACATGCTACTGAGCAATGCCAGGGAGTGACTGGTAGTTGCAATTTCTGTAAACTGCCGGGATACTATGCTAAAGTGTGTCCACAGAGAGGTTCGCAGAGAACTCAGGGAGCCGAGTCATCGGGATCAGTAGCACAGACTGAGAGACGATCAGCTGCTGTTCATACATTTCAGCCAGCGCCAGCTCAGTCACAGTAGAGGCCAGGAGGAAGCCAGACAGTTGGCCAGCCTTCGAGACAGCAGGCCAGAGTCTTCGCTTTGACAGAGGAGCAGGCCCAGGAAGCACCAGATGACGTTGTGGCAGGTAACTGTTCTTTATGTGGTTACTCTGCTTACGTACTGATTGATACCGGTGCTTCACACACATTTATTTCTGAACGATTTGCATTGAGTCATGCATTGCCTGTAGAGTCTTTAGCTACTGTAGTGTCGGTATCTTCGCCTTTGGGGATAGGTTTGATATCTGTAAATTCTGTTAAGCATTGTATACTACAGTATGACGGGCATGAGATTGAGTTAGATTGCATCGTACTTGGGTTGTCCGATTTTGATTGTATTATCGGTATTGATATGCTGACCAAGTACAGAGCGACAGTTGACTGTTTCCACAAGATAGTGAGATTCAGACCAGATATGGCTGAAGAGTGGAAATTTTACGGGAAGGGTTCTAGATCGAGAATTACTTTAGTATCCGTACTATCTATGATTCGATTGTTATAGAAAGGAGCAGAAGGGTTCCTTGTATATTCAGTAGATTTACTGAAGTCGAGTCCAGCATTGGCTGATCTGCCAGTGGTACGTGAGTTTGCTGACGTCTTCCCAGATGAGATCCAGGGATTACCTCCAGTTAGAGAGATAGACTTCAGCATTGAACTAATGCCAGGTACAGTACCGATTTCTAGAGCTCCATATAGAATGGCACCAGTTGAATTGAAAGAATTGAAGGATCAGTTGGAAGATTTACTGGCCAAGGGGTACATCAGACCGAGTGTGTCTCCTTGGGGTACACCAGTACTATTTGTAAGAAAGAAAGATGGTTCAATGAGACTCTGCATCAACTATAGGCAACTGAACAAGGAAACGATAAAGAATAAATATCCTTTGCCTCGTATTGATGATTTATTCGATCAGTTGCAGGGTTCTTCAGTATATTCCAAGATTGATTTAAGATCGGGATATCATCAGTTGAGAGTCAGAGATTCTGATATCTCAAAGACAGCATTCAGAACCAGGTATGGACACTATGAATTTATTGTCATGCCGTTTGGTCTGACGAATGCTCCAGCTGTATTCATGGGATTGATGAACCGTATCTTCCAGAAATATCTCGATGATTTTGTGATTATTTTCATCGATGATATTTTAATTTATTCAAAGAATATGAGTGAGCATGCTGAGCATCTAAGAACTGTGTTGCGAATTCTAAGGGCTGAGAAGTTATTTGCTAAACTGTCGAAATGTGAGTTTTGGCTAAGACAGGTAGTATTTCTGGGTCATATTATATCCGGAGATGGGATATCAGTCGATCCCAGTAAAGTGGAAGCCGTGATTTCTTGGCCAAGACCGACGTCAGTGCCTGAAATTCGCAGTTTCATGGGTTTAGCATGATACTACCGTCGTTTCATTAAAGATTTCTCGAGTATAGCTAAACCAATTACTCAGCTGACTCATAAGAATGCTCCATTTGTTTGGTCTGCAGAATGTGAGACCAGTTTTCTGGAGTTGAAGAAGAGGTTGACCAGTGCACCAGTGTTGACTATCCCGTCAGGTACTGGTGATTTTGTGGTTTATTGCGACGCTTCTCATAGAGGGTTGGGATGTGTTCTGATGCAACGAGGGCATGTTATTGCTTATGCCTCAAGACAGCTTAAACCACATGAGAATCGTTATCCAATTCATGATCTAGAATTGGCAGCCATTGTCTTTGCATTAAAGATATGGCGACACTATCTTTATGGTGAAAAGTTTGAGATATATTCTGATCATAAGAGTTTGAAATATCTGTTTTCACAATCTGAATTGAATATGAGGCAACGAAGATGGCTTTATTTGCTTAAAGATTTTGATTGTGAAATCAAATACTATCCAGGAAAGTCTAATGCAGCAGCTGATGCACTGAGTCGAAAGGTATGTTCTTTATCCTTATCGACGATTGGTGTTTCAAATTTGATAGAAGACTGCTGTTTGTCTGGATTAAAATTTGAAACAGATTATAAACCGTTGAGACTTTATACGGTGCAAGTAGAACCAGAGCTGATTATGAGAATTAATGCAGCTCAGCGAAGTTCTGAATGTACAGAAATCAGGATCGATGGTTAGAACAGGACATCGATCAGAATATCAGGTACGTGACAACATCTTGTATGTGAATAATCGTCTGGTTGTGCCGAATGTTTCAGATTTGAGACGACAGATATTGTCAGAAGCGCACAACAGTCGATTTAGTATTCATCCTGGTGGCAGAAAGATGTATAACGATTTAAAAAGACAGTTCTGGTGGAAACAAATGAAGGCTGACATTGCCGAATTTGTTTCCAAATGTCTGAATTGCCAGCAGGTGAAGGCAGAAAGAAAGAAACCAGGAGGTTTATTGCAGAGCTTGTCCATTCCTGAATGGAAATGGGATCACATTTCCATGGATTTTGTGACGCAGTTGCCGCGTTCCTCCCGAGGTTGTGATGCGATTTGGGTCGTGATTGACAGATTGACCAAATCCGCATGTTTTATCCCGTACAAGATGACGTACAGATTTGACCAGATGGCAGAGATCTATGTCAGAGAAGTGGTCAGATTGCATGGAGTGCCGAAGTCGATTGTATCAGACCGTGATCCTCGATTTACTTCGCACTTCTGGCAGAGTTTGCAGCAAGCTCTCGGTACGAAGTTACATCTGAGTACCGCATATCATCCACAGACCGACGGACAGTCAGAGCGGACTATCCAGACACTGGAGGATATGCTGAGAGCAGTAGTGCTTGATTTTGGCACTAATTGGCAAGATGCATTGCCGCTTTGTGAGTTTTCGTACAACAACAGCTATCAGACGAGTATTGAGATGACACCATTTGAAGCGTTGTACGGAAAGAAGTGCAGATCCCCTCTCTATTGGGATGATATCTCTGAAGTACCTGAGATTGGACCAGATATGATCAGAGATATGACAGAAAAAGTGAAGCTAATTCGAAAGAAAATGAAGGCAGCGCAAGACAGACAGGCCAAATATGCCAATGTTCGACGTAGACCGTTGGTATTTGAGGTTGGAGACCGAGTATTTTTGAAGATTTCACCTTTCAGAGGAGTTGTCAGATTTGGCAAGAAAGGGAAACTGTCTCCACGATATATTGGGCCTTATGAAATTCTCGAGAAGATAGGAGATCGTGCCTATCGACTTGCATTACCGCCTTCATTATCTGGGATACATGATGTCTTTCATGTATCGTTATTAAGGAAATACCTTCCTGATGCTTCACATGCTATTCAACCAGACGAGGCCGAACTGGATGAGACGTTGAGCTATGTTGAAAAACCGATTCAGATTATTGATCGCAAAGAAAAACAGCTCAGAACGAAGATGATTCCACTCGTAAAAGTTCAATGGACTCGTCATGGCACTGAAGAAGCCACCTGGGAAACTGAATCAGATATGAAACAAGAATTCCCAGAGTTGTTTCGATAATGTAAATTTCTTATACAGTTTTGTATATATACTCCTTATTGATACGAATAAATGCATGTGATTTCGAGGACAAAATCGTATCTTAGGGGGGGAGAAATGTAATGCCCTAGATTTTATATCATGTTAAGCAAAGATTATTGAAATTGAATTGATATAATTATTAAAGGGCTATTACGAGACAAAATCGGGCCAAGCATACGAATGGCATAACTTGGGGACAGAGAGTCCGGCGCCCGAGTGGTAGTTTTTGACCGCCCGAGCGCCAGTGTTCATCAAATTTACGTTGCGGGAAGAAGAGTTGGCGCCCGGGTGGTAGTTTTGACCGCCCGAGCGCCAAAGTGCAATCCGGAAGGGCTTGGACAGAGACTGCCGCGCTCGAGCGGTAGTTTAGCACCGCCTGAGCACCACTTTCAAATTGTGAAAAGAAGCCACGTTTTGTTTACATGCAATCGGATATATATATATATATACGTTGCCTTCAGAATCTATGAAAATAAATAAGGAGAAATCGAGAAAGGCTTCAGAGAAACTTTGTGAAAAATCCTTACGCCTTTATATTTCAATCCGTCCGTCTGATTTTGAATCCGACTTCGGTATCGAGCTCCTAACAACGTAGGCTTCAACTGGACGTAAGTTTTACTGCGTTTTAACATGTTTTGAAATTATGATGTTGTTACAATTGAATACACGTCATATATGTTGTTCTTGACATGTTAGACAACGTAGAATCAAAGCCAGATTAAGAAACGGACTGAATATGGAATTGTTATGAATTTCAGAATGAAATGATTAGAATTGATATCAGATTTGTACGGTGGTCGCCAGATTGTACTGTTATACTGTCAGAATTTGATAAAACAGAGATGTTGTGATTTGATTAGAATATTGATACAAAATATTGATATTGTCATTGCCAGATTGAACAGTGACAGACTTTGAATCAAGACCTTGATTGTATCATATCGACAGCAAGAAAGGTATAAATAAATGTTGATTCGGGATTGCACAACTCGAGTTAGGTTTGACTTGAGTTTCCCTAAATCACATACTTTATTTTATTGCATTGATATTTGCAGATTATCAGATTGATATGTAATGTATTGACTTAGAACAAAGTAAGAGTCCGAGTCTAGGGCAGACAGCCTAGCTAGGGCAGAACCGCCGAGTCTTTCTCAGAACCGATAAGACTCTAGACTTACGGTGTATCGAAGAGCCTTAGATGTAGATCGACGTCTATCTCAGACACTCGATACAGCATACCAAAGTATAAATTAGATTGGGATCCCTAGATTTGAGATAAGATAAAATTAGATCACGAGTCATTGATTCATGTAGTCAGATTAGATACATGTTTCGATGTTTGTTTATGCTTTTATATATGTTTTATATGATTGCATTTAATACATTGTTTATACTGGGATATTTATATCTCACCGGAGTTATCCGGCTGTTGTCTTGTTTGTATGTGTGCATGACAACAAGTGGGACAGGTTCAGGGTCACAGCGGTAAAGACAGATCGAGATTAGAGTGGTGATTCCGGACTTGGACTAGAGATAGGGTTTAAACACTTGATAGTAGTTGTTGAACCTGAGTATGTATGATTGTATATTTTATCAGATTTATATTTTTATACTGAATGAATAGGAGTTTGATTCCATTACCTTCCGCATTTTAAAAAAAATTTAGACCCTGTTTACTATAATTGATTAATTAGTCCCAATGATGATTAAGAACATGATTAGCGTCCGGGTCCCCACACCAGTGATAAGCCTTCCTCATAACACAAGCTGGCCCAACGGTCCACCTGATGCTAAATCCTAAACCACACCACAAATCTCCACCTTGGTTTAGATTTACAGTCCTTGATCAGTCCCTTAGTTTTAACAGATACTTGGGATCCTTCCAACATTGATCAATTTCAAACAATTTTGGAACTTGACTCTAGGCACTGGCTTTGTTAGTATGACAGCTGGATTCTCATCTGTAGAGACTTTCTTCATTGTAATTTTTCCTTCTTCATCTATGTTTCTGATGAAGTGTGATCTCACATCAATATTCTTAGACCGTTCATGATGCATAGGATTTCTGGTCAGGTGCAAAGCACTTTGGCTATCACTGAACAAAGTAACCTCCACCTCATCACTTAGTAGTTCACCAACCAATCCTTTCAACCATAACGCTTCCTTTGCGGCTTCAGTAATGGCAATATACTCGGCTTCTGTAGTGGATAGCGCAAGAATGGGTTGGAGAGTGGCTTTCCAGCTTATCAGATTTCCATAAAACATGAATGCATATCCAGATATTGACCTTCTCTTGTCAAGATCTCCTGCATAATCAGCATCTACGTATCCCGCCAAACAATTTCCAGTGGTGGTTTGTTCTTCACCATACACTAAGCCTTGACCTACAGATCCTTGGAGATATCTCAGAACTCATTTCACAGCTTCCCAATACTTTTTCCTTGGTTTTGGCATAAACCTACTAACAATGCTCGAAGCATAAGCAAGATCAGGTCTAGTGCAGACTATTGCGTACATAAGACTCCCTGTTGCATTCGAATATGGAATGCTCAGCATAAGTTCCTGCTCTTATGGAGTTTTTGGGCATTGTTCACTAGACAACTTAAAATGTGTTGCTAAGGGAGTTGTGACTCCCTTAGACCTGTTCATTCGAAATCTTTCCAACACCCTCCGTACATATTCACTTTGGGACAGATACATCTTCTTATTTAATATGTCCCGCATTATCTGGACTCCTAAAATTTTCCGTGCCGGTCCTAAGTCCTTCATCTCAAACTCAGTACTTAACCGTTCTTTCAATTTTAGAATTTCCTTCATGTCTTTGCAAGCCATCAGCATATCATCAACGTAGAGCAGTAAGTACAACTTGCCTCCACTTGAAGTCCTCTTCGAATATACACAGCTGTCATATTTGCTTCTGTCAAAGGAGTTAGCAATCATAAAGTTGTCAAACCGTTTATACCACTGTCGTGGGGATTGTTTTAAACCATAGAGGGATCTCTTGAGTAAACATACTTTTTCTTCCATTCCTGATACAACATGACCTTGGGGTTGATTCATGTATATGGTTTCATCTAGGTTACCATGTAGGAAGGCAGTCCTCACATCCATTTGTTCTAATTCCAGGTCTTGGAATGTTACCAACGACAGCAAAACTCTTATTGAAGTATGTTTGACAACAGGGGAGAAGATTTCATTGAAATCTATTCCTTCTCTTTGTGTAAATCCCCGTGCAACCAACCTAGCTTTGAATCTTGGTCTTTCAGCATCAGGTATTCCCTTCTTCTTCTTAAAAATCCACCTGCATCCAACTAACTTTTGTCCTTTAGGCATATCCACCAATTTCCACGTTTGGTTCTTATGCAGAGAAGTTAGTTCTTCATTGATGGCAGATTTCCAATGTTCACTGTCTGGACAACTTATGGCTTCTTCATAGGTCCTTGGTTCATGTCCATTGATGTCCTCAGCCACATTCAAAGCGTATGGAATTAAGTCAGCATAACCAAACCTTACAGGAGTTTATATTTCCCTTCTCTCTCTGTTCCTTAACAGAACATATTCATCAAGAATGTTCCGGTTTTGATGCATATCTGTTTCTTGGTCCTTTGACTCATCTTGACTTGTCTGCTTAGATCCTGATGAAGTATCAGTAGGCTCCACCATAGGATTAATTTCATTCTCATTGTTGCTCTGCAATGTTGTGAGCTCATTAATGAAATGTTCCTGAGGTAGATCTTTTTCATTGAATGTGATGTCCCTACTTATCATGCATTTCCCAGGACCTCCTTCTTGAAGCCAAACTCTATAACCTTTTACTCCATCGGGATAGCCTAAGAAAATTACCTTCTTAGCTCTTGGTTTTAGCTTTCCTTTATTCACATGTATATATGCCATTGAGCCAAAGATTTTAAGATGTTCATAGTCTGCTGGCATCCCAGACCACACCTCCATTGGTGTTTTAAAATCTAAAGCGGTGGAGGGACACCTATTTATCAGATAGGCCGCGGTATTGACAGCTTCTCCCCAGATACTTAACGGCAGCTTGGCACTAGAAAGCATGCACCTTACTCTTTCCAATAGTGTTCTATTCATGCGCTCGGCCAACCCATTCTGTTGGGATTTATGTCTTACTGTAAGATGTCTAGCAATTCCATGTTTCTTACATAATTTTGTGAATTCCTTTTCCAAGAACTCTAATCCATTATCTGTCCTCAACCTCTTAATCCTCTTCCCTGTCTGATTTTCCACAAAGGTTTTCCAGTCAATGAACTTTTGTCTTGCTTCATTCTTTTGTTCCATTGTGTATATCCATACTATCCTTGAAAAATCATCAATAAATGTGATGAAGTACCTAGCACCTCCATTGGTAAGTGTTTTGGATGGCCCCCAGACATCAGAATGAATATAGCCTAGGGTAGCTTTTGTCCTATGAACAGCCTTTGAGAACTTAACTCTAGTTTGCTTCCCATAGACACAGTGCTCACAAAAATCTAGGTTGCTGATCTTGTCTCTTCCAAACACTCCTTGCTTGCTTAATTCATGGAGCCCTCGTTCACTCACATGACCCAACCTTAGGTGCCACAGCTCATTCTTATCACTGGTGTTAATGGCTGTGAATGCCATCTTATCTATACAAGTTTTTCCTTCAAGGAGGTATAAACCATTCGTGATGCATCCTTTCATAATGACCAATGCACCTTTTTTCACCGTGAGTACTCCATCTTTTGCCTTAAAGCTATAACCAAGTTTGTCCAAAACTCCAAGGGAAATGAGATTTCGTTTCAGTCCAGGAATGTATCTTACTTCAGAAAAAGTTTTAATTGTTCCATCATCCACCTTAAGCTTAATTGATCCTACTCCTTCTATGTTGCAAGACACGTTGTTTCCCATGAGAACCTTACCACCATCTACCTTGGTAAGATCACAAAACCAGTCTTTGTGTGGGCTCATGTGGAAAGAGCACCCGGAGTCCAGGATCCAATCGCTTTCAGATCTTTCTGTGGCTACTAGGAGTTCATCCGCACTTTCGTATCCATCTTGGATGGCTGCAGCAGCACCAACATCAGTTTATTTGTCCCGGTATTTCTTGTTCAACTCAGGTCAATCTCGTTTAAAATGTCCCTCTTTATGACACAAGTAACACTTTCTTTTAAACTTGTTCTTTGATCTCGATCGTGTTTTGCTTCTATATTTGAATTCTCTTTTATCAGTGCGGTCTCTCACAAATAGCCCTTCGAATTGTCCCTCTTTGAAACATCAAACCTTTTGTTCAATTCTTTTGACATTAGTGCGGAGTGTACTTCCTCCATCGTGAGGGATTCTCTCCCATAAATCATGGTGTCTCTGAGATTTGCATAATTATCCGGAAGAGAACGTAGCAGCAGCAGTGCTTGATCTTCATCATCTATCTTGATATCGATATTTTCTAAATCCAGAATGATCTTATTAAAGTCATCAACATGATCTTCAATTGATCTCGAGTTTTGCATCTTGAAGGTATATTGAAACGTCCTGTCCTTTTTATTGCTTTAAAAGTACTAGAAATTTTTTTTTTTTTTGTCACTCAACCCTTGGCCATGTACATTTACCATATGAAAATATTTTTATAAAATATTTTGCCATTTGAAATAAAACGTCGACCAACTAGCATTTAAAATCAAGTGATAAAGTCATAAAAACGAAGTCGTCAAATGTTTTACCAAACCTAGAAAGCAATAAACGTTGAAAAGTGTAGCTCATACTAAACCTCTCAAAATCTCTCAAAACATAGATAAATGTCGTAAAAATCTTTAACTTAAAATCATAAACTTAAATGCGGAAATAGAAGCGCTGGTCCTCGGGTTGTGTGCACCGACAGTCCAGCAAGTCACTCGTCAAGGCCTCCAACATCATAATTATTAATATCACCTGCACCAACACACCTAGTGAGTCTAAAGACTCAACACGTCCTATCTTTGATAACAAGTAATATGTAATACAGTTAACATATAACAGTGAAAAATACTTGTACTTAAAATATCATTTTCATGAAGATGCATAAGCCTAAACTTAAACATTTTCGTAAACATTTTCATGATGCATAAAAACATTTTCATAAACATATCACTAATTCATATCCATATTCGTCTCCATATTCGTATCCATATTCATATTCGTATTCATGTTCATGTTCATGTTCGTGTTTGTTGAATTCAGATCGTGATTGTGACTCGTATTCTTAATCTTAATGGGCGATGGATCCATCTTAAAGAAAACCACAGTACTGGGCGGCGGGGGACACCAGCAACACTCTCACCGGTCAACTGGGCCCTGGCCAACGTATTAACATATTCGTATTCGTATCACGCATTCGTATTCATATCCGTATCCAAGGAAACACGATCGTCGGGCTCCCACTGGGACCATAACCCTCACGATATTTCCAACATATTCAGTAGTCACAATCTTTTCACATCCTTCAACATGTTATCATCACTTAAAAAACCATGCATATACGTATCGTTTTTATTTTTGAAACCATGCATGCAACATATCTTTTAAATGTCAAAGATTAAATAATAAAAATCCATGAACATTTATAATAAAAGTTTTAACATATAAAAATTCATAAACATCCATAATCATAAAAATAATCATATTAGCATATAAAATTGCATTTAGGGCACTGCCATGACGTTTACTAATTTTTAGGTGTAAAAAGACCGTTTTACCCCTGGACGTATAATTTTTCATATTTGACTTTTTCTTGATTCTTTTGACTCTAACATGTCCCAAATAATTATTTAAGCCTAAATTAAAATTTCCATAATTTTATTTAGCTTAAATATTAGGCTTTTTAATTAATTCGTTATTAGGCGTATTGAGGGCGTTTTAATTCAAAAATCCCAAACTTTAATATAAAATTCCTAAATTCTAAATTTAGTTTTTTTTTTATATTATTTTAGCCCTTGTGAACCATGACTAGACCCCCGTGAGCCGTGTTTCAATTAATTTATCAATTAAAACCCATAATTGACCATTGAGGATGCAACCCGAGCCATCTTTCGATTTTATCGAGCCACCCTCGAACCCTATTGAACCAGACTCTGCCCAACGTCCTTAGACACCATACTGGACCCTAGGAACTCACGGACCAAGCCCCTAGCCCCAAAACCGACCCACACCAGTTTCCCCATGAAGTGGCCGAGAAACCCAATTGGACAAGGACTCATGTTTGCACTCCTGGGACTCTAGCCAACAAAGCCACCCTTGAACCCACCTGTCGAGCACTCACTTAGGACCCCAAGGAGTCGACCTAACCCAGCCCAGGCCCCCTGGACCGAGCCCACACTCCCTTACCAGCCTGCACCATACCTGCGCAGGTTTGGTCACTCTCGGGTAGGAGTCCCTGTCAACAAGGACTCCTCCCAGCCCACTTGGCTCGAGTCCTAGCATGGCTAGGACTCTTCCCTTGACTCCCTCACGGCCCTGGCTATCCCTGGAACCAAGCCAACACTAAGCCCAGCCGTGAAGACCAACAACCGAAGCCTTGAACTCACATGACAGCAGCTTACTTTTTCAGATTATTCTCATGATCGTGTGGTTGATTAGGTGGTGTTCTAGGGCTCTAATTTCATGTAAAACAATGCTTGTTCAATACCTATATCATGGCAGTCCTTAAACCATACAAAAACATGAATTTTGAATGAGTAAACAAGACAAAAAGTTGACATATGGCAAAATTCCGAAAATAATTCAAAGTACTTCTTTTATTTTCATGTTTTTCATGCATAAACAAATACTATGATGTGTTGATGGTTTTAGAAAGAAAGAATAGGCGTGCCTTTGCGTATTTTACGCATGAAAAATCGTTGACGATTGCGAAGAACGGACGGGAACCGTGGCTATCAACTTCCTTAAGCCTCCACCGAATTTCCTCAAAGTTTTTTTTTTTGTATGTGTGTGCTTCGTGTATAGGCTGCCGAGAGGAGTTTCAATTTGTGTGGAGTGTGTGGCGTGAGTTTGTGGGGTTTTGGGGAGGGTTTAACATTATAAATACTAATTAATTCACTAAATAAGGCTTAGGCCTATTAAGCCAAGTTTAGGCCCATTAGTGCTTGCTTATGATTTAAATAAAATACTATCATGGCTTTTGTTTAAATAAATTTGTGAATTTATTAGCCGGGTTGCTCGAAAGCTCGTATTTTATTTGAAAATCCAATACCGATAAAAATTACGTTCCGGCGTATAAAATCACCTCAAAACCTCTTATTTTTCAAAAATAATAAAAAGCATCTCCCAACCTTCAAATAATTAAAATCAACTATTTAATAAAAATATTTTACATTTTCTTCAGCTCTCGGTCCCCGTTCCTCGATCGTCACTTGAATAATCCTTAGAAATACAGTTTTATGCATGATGAAAGTAAAAATCATATTTAACATATAAGCATGCATATCACATAATCAAATAAGCAGTTAAAATAATTTAATTAACCATTTTTCAGAATTCCTAGATTTGCAAGCCGTTGGATTACGCCGTCTTAATTTTGGACCTTACAATTCCTTCCCTCCTTAAATAAAATTTCGTCCTCGAAATTCACTTATACCTTCTATACCTAAATTAGATTCTAATATCCCAAAATCCATGCTTCCGTTGCTCTACTCTGATCAAACTGAAGTTCTAAAAATGTCCCTACGTCTTCTTGATCCCAATTAATTTCTAACAACCAATTTAACATTTCATGCAATAGTAAGCAATGTAAAAATGTTAAATGACTAGGTTACCCGTGATAGGCGTAGTGTCTGTCTCCTTAGCATCCATAACATATGCTCTTCCTGCAGTAGGTGCATTCTTCTTCGGGCAATCAACAGCTTTGTGCCCTTCTTCCTTGCATATGAAACACTTAGTAGTACCCCACACACATGGTCCATAGTGTAAACGATTGCACTTCTTACATGGTTGCCCTTCTGCAGGCTTTGGTGCTGCCGGAGGTGGCTTTGGTGGTCCTAGCTGCTGGTTTTGCCCTTGGGGCTTTTGAGGCCCTTGAGGTCTAGGAGGACCCGTATATGGCTTCTTGTTGGGTTGGTTATTATTCTGATGCTGCTGCCTCTTACGCTGTAACTCGAAGTCAATGTCCCTTAAGGATTGCTCAGCCTGATATGCATAAGTAACTGCTGTGGCATAATCTTCAGGGCGCATCATCATGACCTTATCCCGAATGGTAGGTCGTAGGCCATCCTTGAAGTGTCTAAGCTTTTCCTCCGCATCTCCAGCAATAAGGGGCACAAAGTGGCAACCCCTATCGAACTTCTTCACAAAGTCAGCAACAGATACGTCTCCCTGACGGAGAGTCATGAATTCCCTCTTTATTCTGCCTCTGACATCAGCAGTAAAGTACTTCTCATAGAATTTTGTCTTGAATTGAGCCCAAGTGAGGGTAGCAAGGTCAACACCATGCTCGGCTCCTTCCCACCATAAAGAAGCGTCATCCCTAAATAGATAAGTGGTACACCTCACACGGTCCGCATCTCCCACGTCCAGATAGCGGAAGTGTACCTCAAGTGAACGTATCCAGCTCTCAGCAGCAAAAGGATCGGTAGTGCCAGAGAATTCCTTCGGCCCTAGCCTCCGGAACTGATCATAAATGTCGCGATGTGGCCTAGATGGCTGCTGTTGCTGCATCTGCTGTAACTGCAGTTGCAACTGCTGCTCAAAAAGACGAGCCATGCCTTCTAATGCGCGAGTAGCAGGATCCCCCGGTGGGGGTGGTGGTGGTGGTGGTGGCGCATTTCCTTGACTGTTCTCTCGACGGTTAACACTGTTCTCGGCTTGATTCTCATGACAAGGTGCACGTCTAGGAGGCATTATATCTGAATGTTTTCCAAATTCTAACGTAACCAACATGCATTTAAATCTAGGTTTTCTAATCATGTGACATATCCTAGTTCATTTTAGCAATTTAAGCATGCCAAGCGTATATAATCAAAAAGCTAGTAAACATATAGCATAAACATATTATTCATGTCATCATGCAGGTAACAGCATATTGGGTCATATAAAAGCATGTAAAACTTACAAATTGAGGCTTGACGACTGATCCTCCCGGTGCTGATGGTGGCACAACCCTTTACAGGAACCTGGCTCTGATACCACTTGTAACGCCCCAGATTCGTCGACTGTCCTCACTGTACCAAGACGAGTCTTTCCAGCGTGCTTATGTCCTCACTCACACGCACCCTGGGAAACTTCCCAGGAGGTCACCCATCCCAAAATTGCCCCAAGTCAAGCACGCTTAACTTTGGAGTTCTTATGTGATGAGCTACCGAAAAGAAGATGCACCTTCGTGATATGAGTAGTACCAATCAAATCTTTTAAGCCCACCTCAACTGTTCAGTCCATTACATTGCACAGTCTCGGAATCCCTCTCATTCCCGTGTGGGTCGGTTCATTCATGTTCCCTCCACCTAGAAGCCTGCCAGGAGCCGCTCATTGTCCGTGCAACTGATGGCACCGGAGATCACCCCCCGCCCTCTTCGGCCCCGGGCTTCACGTGCCCACCAGCTTCCGCTTGGTTCGTCCCCGAACCACACCGTACTAAGAGAGGTCGGCTCTGATACCAACTGAAACGTCCTGTCCTTTTTATTGCTTTAAAAGTACTAGAAATTTTTTTTTTGTCACTCAACCCTTGGCCATGTACATTTACCATATGAAAATATTTTTATAAAATATTTTGCCATTTGAAATAAAACGTCGACCAACTAGCATTTAAAATCAAGTGATAAAGTCATAAAAACGAAGTCGTCAAATGTTTTACCAAACCTAGAAAGCAATAAACGTTGAAAAGTGTAGCTCATACTAAACCTCTCAAAATCTCTCAAAACATAGATAAAATGTTGTAAAAATCTTTAACTTAAAATCATAAACTTAAATGCGGAAATAGAAGCGCTGGTCCTCGGGTTGTGTGCACCGACAGTCCAGCAAGTCACTCGTCAAGGCCTCCAACATCATAATTATTAATATCACCTGCACCAACACACCTAGTGAGTCTAAAGACTCAACACGTCCTATCTTTGATAACAAGTAATATGTAATACAGTTAACATATAACAGTGAAAAATACTTGTACATAAAATATCATTTTCATGAAGATGCATAAACCTAAACTTAAACATTTTCGTAAACATTTTCATGATGCATAAAAACATTTTCATAAACATATCACTTAATCATATCCATATTCGTCTCCATATTCGTATCCATATTCATATTCGTATTCATGTTCATGTTCGTGTTTGTTGAATTCAGATCGTGATTGTGACTCGTATTCTAAATCTTAATGGGCGATGGATCCATCTTAAAGAAAACCACAGTACTGGGCGGCGGGGGACACCAGCAACACTCTCACCGGTCAACTGGGCCCTGGCCAACGTATTAACATATTCGTATTCGTATCACGTATTCGTATTCATATCTGTATCCAAGGAAACACGATCGTCGGGCTCCCACTGGGACCATAACCCTCACGATATTTCCAACATATTCAGTAGTCACAATCTTTTCACATCCTTCAACATGTTATCATCACTTAAAAAACCATGCATATACGTATCGTTTTTATTTTTGAAACCATGCATGCAACATATCTTTTAAATGTCAAAGATTAAATAATAAAAATCCATGAACATTTATAATAAAAGTTTTAACATATAAAAATTCATAAACATCCATAATCAAAAAAATAATCATATTAGCATATAAAATTACATTTAGGGCACTGCCATGACGTTTACTAATTTTTAGGTGTAAAAAGACCGTTTTACCCCTGGACGTATAATTTTTCATATTTGACTTTTTCTTGATTCTTTTGACTCTAACATGTCCCAAATAATTATTTAAGCCTAAATTAAAATTTCCATAATTTTATTTAGCTTAAATATTAGGCTTTTTAATTAATTCGTTATTAGGCGTATTGAGGGCGTTTTAATTCAAAAATCCCAAACTTTAATATAAAATTCCTAAATTCTAAATTTAGTTTTTTTTTTTATATTATTTTAGCCCTTGTGAACCATGACTAGACCCCCGTGAGCCGTGTTTCAATTAATTTATAAATTAAAACCCATAATTGACCATTGAGGATGCAACCTGAGCCATCTTTCGATTTTATCGAGCCACCCTCGAACCCTATTGAACCAGACTATGCCCAACGTCCTTAGACACCATACTGGACCCTAGGAACTCACGGACCAAGCCCCTAGCCCCAAAACCGACCCACACCAGTTTCCCCATGAAGTGGCCGAGAAACCCAATTGGACAAGGACTCATGTTTGCACTCCTGGGACTCTAGCCAACAAAGCCACCCTTGAACCCACCTGTCGAGCACTCACTTAGGACCCCAAGGAGTCGACCTAACCCAGCCCAGGCCCCCTGGACCGAGCCCACACTCCCTTACCAGCCTGCACCATACCTGCGCAGGTTTGGTCACTCTCGGGTAGGAGTCCCTGTCAACAAGGACTCCTCCCAGCCCACTTGGCTCGAGTCCTAGCATGGCTAGGACTCTTCCCTTGACTCCCTCACGGCCCTGGCTATCCCTGGAACCAAGCCAACACTAAGCCCAGCCGTGAAGACCAACAACCGAAGCCTTGAACTCACATGACAGCAGCTTACTTTTTCAGATTATTCTCATGATCGTGTGGTTGATTAGGTGGTGTTCTAGGGCTCTAATTTCATGTAAAACAATGCTTGATCAATACCTATATCATGGCAGTCCTTAAACCATACAAAAACATGAATTTTGAATGAGTAAACAAGACAAAAAGTTGACATATGGCAAAATTCCGAAAATAATTCAAAGTACTTCTTTTATTTTCATGTTTTTCATGCATAAACAAATACTATGATGTGTTGATGGTTTTAGAAAGAAAAAATAGGCGTGCCTTTGCGTATTTTACGCACGAAAAATCGTTGACGATTGCGAAGAACGGACGGGAACCGTGGCTATCAACTTCCTTAAGCCTCCACCGAATTTCCTCAAAGTTTTTTTTTTGTATGTGTGTGCTTCGTGTATAGGCTGCCGAGAGGAGTTTCAATTTGTGTGGAGTGTGTGGCGTGAGTTTGTGGGGTTTTGGGGAGGGTTTAACATTATAAATACTAATTAATTCACTAAATAAGGCTTAGGCCTATTAAGCCAAGTTTAGGCCCATTAGTGCTTGCTTATGATTTAAATAAAATACTATCATTGCTTTTGTTTAAATAAATTTGTGAATTTATTAGCCGGGTTGCTCGAAAGCTCGTATTTTATTTGAAAATCCAATACCGATAAAAATTACGTTCCGGCGTATAAAATCACCTCAAAACCTCTTATTTTTCAAAAATAATAAAAAGCATCTCCCAACCTTCAAATAATTAAAATCAACTATTTAATAAAAATATTTTACATTTTCTTCAGCTCTCGGTCCCCGTTCCTCGATCGTCACTTGATAATCCTTAGAAATACAGTTTTATGCATGATGAAAGTAAAAATCATATTTAACATATAAGCATGCATATCACATAATCAAATAAGCAGTTAAAATAATTTAATTAACCATTTTTCAGAATTCCTAGATTTGCATGCCGTTGGATTACGCCGTCTTAATTTTGGACCTTACATATATAGCTTCTGTTTCAAGAAGAGCCGATTGGCCAATGACTTGGTCATGTACAATAGTTCCAATTTGGCCCAGATTGCTGCAGCAGTTCTTTCTTTGGAGACTTCACGCAGGACCCGATCGCTTAGATTCAGAATCAACGCGCTGTGAGCCTTGGCCAACATTTCTTTCCTTTCTGAATCTTTGGTCGTTGCAGGTAATCTTTCTTCTCCAAGAAGTCCATCTTCTATTCCTTGTTGAACAAGTAGAGCTCTCATCTTCAAACGCCATAACCCGAAATCATTCTTACCAGTGAACTTTTCGATATCAAATCTAGTGGAACCCATTTCTTCCTTCTTTCCAGCAACCTGGCTCTGATACCAGTTTTTTGTACTTGATAAGTTCGAATGCGAGGAGTTTTAAACAATCAATCACACACCAAAGAGAAATGTACACCAAGAATTATAGTGGTTCGGACTCAAAATTAGTCCTACATCCACTTACCGATCAAGAACAATTCACTAAACACAAGCTGGAACAAAGGAATGTTTACAATGATTTTCTCATACTTCTCCTTATCACTCTTATAATTGAATTACACAAGGAAAGTAGTAATCACTCAAGCTATCATGCTCTCACCGAAAGATACTCTCTTCTCTCCTGTAAAAAACCAGAGCAACTAACTTGACTCCTTCAGTTAAGAAGACGACTACGATTCTTGACAAGGAATGGGCTACATAACCGTCAGGGCCCATTCACAATCAAACTCAACAACCTAGTGATAAGCCTTCCTCATAACACAAGCTGGCCCAATGGCCCACCTGATGCTTAATCTAAACCACACCACATATCTCATAGGTGACTGAATATTAGCTATGAGAATCGCAATAGGCACAATTGATCTCAACAAAAGAATGATTCATTAAGCTTTTAAAAATGGGTTTGATAAGATCAATTAAAATCATTTGGGACATGACTTCGACATGTACCAAAGAGTCAGTCCTACAAGCTAATCTCTTACTGAAATAGCTGGGAGAATGAATACTCTATTTAAAACATGTTTTATAGGGGTATACTATTTTAACAGGCAAGACACCGAGAAAAAAATAATATACTCATGCTCTGCATAATCTTGAATTAGATGACATTTATTTTGTGGATAAATACATTATGTTCTTTACTAAATATAGATGGAATTCTGGGATCAAAGAAAATATAGCAATGCAACTTTTCTTCGCCAAAATGTCAAGTCCCTCGAGAAATGCTATTTATAGAATACGTCTCTGGTAATCAGATACTTTGGCACGAAGGGCCTCTTTTCTCAAAGGAAAATTGGAAGAATGTGTTATATGACAGAATTACAAAATAATTACAAAATATTAAGTGGTATTTAAAAATGTACTCATTTATGTTGTAAGAATACGATCTTCTAATAATCAATGGAACTAAGCCATAAAGGCAGAAAAGGAAAAGCTTTAGGTCTCATTCTTATGACATAAGTAGATGAAATGGAAGTAGTTCTTGGAAACCAAGAACATTATGATCTAAAAAAAGACATATCTTACAAATATGGCATAGAAGTGGACCATAAAGAAGTAGAATGTCATCCCAATCATCAAACTTATCTCGAAGCACGGGACGAATACCAACAAAGAAACTTTTTTAAGAGCTCAAACTCGAGCTAGTGAAAGTTTTAAAAATTTTAATTGCTGGACATGTGGAGCAAGATGTCATATTTCGACCAACTGTCCAAAAATGACAGAAAATGTGTAAACACTTTTTAACCAACTCCGGAAATTTAAGAAACGGTTTATTACCAGATCTAGTTCAAGTATACCAGTTTGACGACATTCCTTCAGACAATAGTATATATATGTAGAAGAAGAAGTCTTATGTTAGGAAAAATCTGATGGAACAGAATCATAATCTGACTGAAGACGAGGTGTTTTGACACGAAAAGAATGAGGAATTCTATTGTTTCTTTAGCTAGACGACAATATCTCATAACATTGTCCAAAAGATTTTGAAAAAATCATATCCTACAGAGATATCAAGGATTCTCTATGGGACATGTAAAAAAAAATTTAAGAAATTATGGCCTAAGAAACAGAAAGCATCATCTAGTCTATAAAGTTTTCAAAAAGGAAATGACAACTCCAATGGAACTCACAGGAAATTGGATGGAGAAGCAATTAATTTCTTCTGAAGAAATTAAAGAGAAATTACAAAAATGCGAGATAGAAGTAGCACGAATCATTTCTTGGATCTATATCAGTGAAATTCAGATTATGATAAAAACTAATTTTAAAGATGGAATGGATTCACCTATTGATAATTATATATACGATAAACGAATGGGTAATATTCAAGATTCATTGGGAACAATCTCAAGGAATCTATACGCAGAGAAAATTGTGGTAGTAATTTACCCAAACATTGCTTACAACCTGGCAGATCAAGGTTTCAGACGAGCTTTAACATTACATCAAAATTTAAAAAAAAAAAAGGCTTATGAAAGAGGGTAATAAACTATATTCTATTACCTATAAAATTTCATATGCTCTATCTAATATACATCACTCCAAATTTTTTATTATAAATGAGTTTATTCAAATATAAAAAATATTTGGAAAAGTTTCTCAAGCAATTTATCCAAAAATAATCAAATTTCCTTTAATACAGGAGATAAATATTCAAATCCAAGACAAACTAATTCTACAAAAGAGTCAAAGTCTTAGACTTGAACCAAGAATATTATAATTTTTCAAGGAGATAGAATAACAAGTCACATGTAGAAATAAACACATGTGTAGGAAGCCTCACAAGTACTAAAAAGCTTTTAAACAAAAGAAAAGCTTAGACGTCCACAATGGTGGAGAGAACTCGAAATTGTATTTTATTACAAAATAAATAAATAATTTTCTTTATAATACTATATACTATATAGAAGAATCAATGATAGGAACTTATGAAAGAATGATCAATATCGGAGAATTGGAAGTTTATATAAAAAAAAAATCCCAAGAAAATAACCAGATCAATTTGTTTTTGGGCTAGAGTTTGTTGATGAACACAAATCTTGAAAACGTCTAGAGAATGGAATGAAATTCATGGCAGATGATAAAAAAATATGAAAAATCCAATGACCATGAGTTCATTCTCAATATACATTCAGTAAAGATGTTATATGAACAATATAAGTCATATATTTTGGTGCTTATATTGATTCAGTTGCTGGAATATGTGTAATAAAAAGAGAAGTTTTTCCAATAGATTGGAAAAAGAATTACCTCAAAATTTCTGGAAGATATTTCTCCAAAAGAATCTTAATTTTATGTGGAGGGATTAAGATGACAGAAATATTAATCGGAGGTGCTGGACAAACACTTTGGTTCAAGGTAAAAACACCACCGATTTAATTTCATAATGCAAGAGCATTCATGTTGTTAGGAAATAATTCTTGCAAATGTTTAAAACATATACACAAGAAAATGAGACTAGAAGATTAGTGTTGACAACACCATATGATCAAAAAATTATAGTCCAAAGATTAAGAGATGGATTTTATATAAAGTTGTCAATCCATCAAACGTGGTGATGAAGGAAAACTTCTAAACTCAAAATGAAAGATTCTAGATGGTTTGGAGAAACAATGGTTCAATTAAGAGTAGATCAAGACTTCGACCAGAAGAAATAGAATTCCTCAAAATGGCTCTACACCAGAAAGATGTATAGTTTGAATCAACATTATCCCTAGAAGATGTCAAGAACATGATCAAAGAGAACTTCGATGAAAATCCATTGGCATGGTGGCAAAAGAACCAAATCCATGCCACCCTAAAAATTAAAGAAGGCAAAGAATATGAGTTCGTTAGATACAAGAATATCTCGATGAAAATAATTGACCGAAATGATATGCAGATTATTATTAATGAACATTTGGACCATTGATTAATCAAAGCAAAATATCACTATACGACCGTCTAGGTTTCTTGGTAAGAAATCATGATGAAATCAAGATAAACAAACCCAGGTTATTAATTAATTATCTAGAAATTAATAAAATTCTGAAGTTTGATGTGTATTTCATACCTAGTATCGATCATTCAATAAATTGTATACGCAACACAAAAATGTTCTCTGAATTCGATTATAGGCCTGGATTTTATCAAATCCGGATGAAGGAAGAAAACAAGAAATTCACAGCTTTCTCTACATCGCAATGTCACTATATTTGGGAAGAATTGCCGATGAGTTTGAATAATACACCCAGATATTTCAAAGAAAAATGGATAATATATTTAAAGATTATTTGAAGTTTCTGTTTGTTTATATTGATAATGTTTTAATAGCATCTAAAAAATAGAGGAACATATTAAATATTTAAAAAAAATTTAAATTTGTAAAAAAAGAACAATTCTATCTAAAAAGAAGGCAGTCATTGCTACAATGAAGATTGAATTCTTTGGAACAGAAATAGATGAGGCTGAAATAATTTTTTTAGAACACATAATAAAAAATTTACAAAATTTTCCAGATGAACTAAAAAGAAGAGACAATTTCAAAGTTTCTTAGTAGTTGTTAATTTTGTTGGAATGTTCATTAAAAAACTATCAAAGAACAGGAAAGTGTTCAGTACATTGCTGAAAAAAGATGCGAGATTTATATGGACAAAAAACACACACAAAAGGACTTAGAAACCTGAAAGAGATTTGCAAAAATGTTCCAAAAATATTTATTCCTCAAGATGAAGATTATCTGATATTATGTACATATATAAGTGATCATTGGTGAGTAGCTGTTCATACAAAGCTCACACAAGATGGAGAAAAACCATGCAGCTATTGCAGTTCTCTATTCTCAGATCCAGAAGCCATACAATGACATATCAACGTGATAGGATCGAATAATTGGTTAAAAGAGTGTTTAGAAGAGGGGGTTGAATAAACACTCACAATTTTTATAAGCTTTTCGAAAGTTGAGTTCAGTTTAGTGATAAACTGATACTCAGAATCTTGTCAGTCGATATAATCTGTTAACAATAAAGTGGGGAATAAAACTGACTGATAGATAGAATAAAAACTGAAATAAGAACACGAGATTTTACGGATGTTCGGAGATTTCAAACACTCCTAGGTCACCCCTTCTATCACAAGGATATGATATTCACTAAAAGACTTTGATCGATACAAATTTTTTTTCAGACACACTTCATTTTTGACTTAACACTACCAAAACTAAAACTCTTAGTTTACAAAATGCTTCACAGTATACAACTGAATTTAGCACAACCGATCTCTTACAAGATCTAGTTTTACAATGATAACAATATGCTAGAAAGCCCGAAAGTATAGCCCTGATGGCTACGAATATATGCGATAAACGTGAGCCTTGATTTCAGCAGAGTAACAACGTATGTTGGAGAATAGACGAGTTTAGATATTCAGAACTTTGATGTGTTATTTCTCTTCTCTTCAACGGTAACATTTAATAGAATTTGAATATTTTTATCCGTTGGTTTGCTATGTCAGCATTTTTCTGACATTCGTACACTGCAGATGAATTGCGGCATTTCCACTATCTGTTGCAGTCTTCTTTTTTACTATTTTCGGTTGAACGTCCTTTTCTTGATGTGTACAGCTGAAAGATCAGCTGTTAAGCAATAGCTTATAAGCTCTCAACTGGAGGTAGCAACTGATCAGTCAGTTGTCTTCGTAAGTTCAGTTCAGCTGGTTTCAGTTGCCTTAGAAAATCTGCGTGTTATTCTTCAGTTACAAGAAACTTTCAGTTCGAACTTCTTGATCAGTTACGAACATTAATCATTTAGTTTGTCAAACAACCGAAATTTAGTTTCCAACAATTTCTCCCTTTTAGGTGGTTGACAAAACTTAGTAAATGAACTGCTCAACTGAACTTTATCTAGATAAAATAATTTGAACTCTTTATAGATATAATAACTCTTCTAATGTACAGATTCGTACAAAGAATAAGAGAATGAACTAATTTTCAAGAATCTTCAAAAATCTGCCAAAATCTTATCAATATCGTCTTCTCCTTTTTGATCTTTTTCTTCTCCTTTTTTCCCTTTTTTGTCAAATGCATCAACGTTTCTAGATAGCATACGAACTTTCATGGCGATGTCTGACACAACATTCATCACAATATCTTGTAGCAAATCTATCCTTTTAGTTACAGTTTTCTCCAGAAATTCAAACCATCTTCTGACTAAAGCTTGTGTTTGGAAATGAGCTTCAATCAACACTCTGTCCTTTTCAATGTCATCCATGAAGAGAAATAGTGAAGTCACATTATCTTTAATTTGATGTAGTCTGCCCGTAGTAAATTCATATGAAGAGTTGATCTTCAAGGTGTGTGCAAGATGGGTTGACTTGATTTTAGAAATAGCATGCATCATACTGAGTAGGTTGTGCTGAACAGATTTAATTTCTTCGAACAGAGATTCAGTATCCATATACATACCAGGAGACATGGCTTCAGAGGATTCTTGTATCTGCTCCCTTTGTTCTTGATTAAAAATCACCAAAGCTCTGTCAGTTGTATCTGATTCAAGCATTACCATTTCTGGAACATCTTCTTGTTGAAGTTGTTGAGGAGGAAAAGGATTCAGATCAACAAAGGTACCGGACGGGTCTTCAGTTTGTTGATCAGCTGAAACAGTATCTGGTTGTTCAGTTAGTTGCGCAACTGATTCACAAACTGGTTCTTCAGTTGGTTGTACGACTGAAGCTTCAACTAGATCTTCAGCTGGCACTCTCTCAGTTTCAACTGAGTGCAGCTGAGCCTCTTCAGTTTCTTGAAAAACTGCATGTTCTGTCATGGCAAATGACTGAACTGGATCTTCTGTTACAAAAATAGCCTGTTCGACTGGTTCTTCAGCTTGATTGACTGATTCTTCAGTAATAACTGTCAAATCAACTGGTTCTTCACTTGCAAAAATTTCTTCAACTACTCTAGTATTATCTATCTGGATATCAGTGGTTACTGATTTGATCACTTCGTCAAGATTTGCCAGTGATAACGCAATAAGAATAAAGTACAAGTTCTACAGTTGAAGATGGTGGAGCAGTCGATGATGGTTGTTCTTCAGGTGTGAAAGGAGCAGTTGCTTGCTGAGAAGATTCAGCAACTGACTCCTTTGTTTGCTCTTGAACTGAATGTTCAGCCTGCTCTTCAGAGGAAGAATCTTTGGAATCTGCCGGAAAAATTAGTTCTTGGTCCATTTCCCAGTGTTTAATCTCTGTCTGTAGCACAATGAGATCCATTTCCAGTTGGTTAAATAAATCTTTGTCATTGAAAGCAGTCGGACTGGTAGGATCAAAATTTTGTCGTAATTGAGCAATCATCTTTGCTAACTGCTTGGCTCGTATTTGATCAAAGAAATACTTCTCACATTGCAAAGCTTGTACAATCGAAGCAGTTTTGACCACCTTCAGAACAGCTTTTTCTAGGCCAACAAATTTCTTCAGAACTAATTTTTTTTGAAGTTACTTGGCGAAAACTTCAGTTCTGAATCTGACCCATTCTTTGAAAATTTTGAGTTTTTCTATGGAAAATTCATTGATCTCTGACCAGGTAAGATCAATGTGGGTTTGGGCTATGTTTGTTGGTCGGGGCTCGTCCTGCAACTTAACTTTCCCTTTAGAATCTGTCAGGACATGAGGAATACTCAGTCCTAAAGTGGTTGAATCAATTTTTCATGTACTCACTACCCCTTTGGGTATGACAATAGGTAGAGGGGTGAAGCCAGAAATAGTGATTAATGGAGCCTATACTCCAGTTGATTTCTTCTTCTCACCAGATTCAATGATCTTTCTTCAGCTGGTCATCAGAAAGATGTAACTGAACCTTAGTTGATGGTGCAGTTGGTACAGCTCTCAAAGATGTAGCCTGAATAGGCTATTGAGCTCCAGTTGGTGTGAGCCGATCAGTTGGGATTGTTCTGACTATCGCGGCTGGCTTAGTTTTCAAAGTGCGATGTTTCTTGGAGATTTTGCGTAAACGAGTCTTCTCTGAGTCAGACTCAGTGACAATCAGTTTACGTTTGATTGTCTTCTTCGGCACTGTTTTCTTAGCCTTTTTCACTGACTTGGGAGCCTTTTGTGTCCCAATCTCCTTTTTTCACCTTCAAAAATTGCTCAGGAGACATGTCAAATTTTGTCTTCGGCGGATGGACATTCTTATCATTGAAACTTTAAACTTGGATGATTTCTCAGCATCATCACCCACCAACTCCTTCATCTTCAGCAGATAGTTGAGTTGCACAGCAAATCCCCTGGATTGCTTGGTCGACTGAAACATATTTTTCAATATATTGAAAATATTGTTCTTCCAGTTCATCTTCCTGTCAGCCATGATTGCAGTCATGGCTTGGAATTTCTCTATAGTTAGGGCAGCAAAGGATCTTGCCCTCGCTAAGGGCCCTTTGGCTATAATATCAGCCAGCAACTGTACCTCTAGCTTCAACTTCTTCTTGGGATCAGAAACCTTGATCTTCCGACAATCAGCAGAAGAAGGGTTCTCATATCTCGTCAACATATCTTCCGAGAGATGTGCTAGCCTATCAGTTGGAAGCTGAAATAGATTGCCAAAATAGTCCTCATCAATGATCAGTAGCTGACCATTGACAGTAGTAGCGATCTTGCCATCAGTTATGGTATATCCATTAGCGTAGAAGTCTTGAATCTCTTTCAGATAATTTCTTGGGAAGATTTTCCTTAAATCCCTTCAGTACGACTGCTTCCAGTTTTAGAAAGACATTCTTGACCCCTTCGTCCTTCATAGTCAGGACTGAATCAAAATCAACAGCCATAGCATTGAGAATGTGAGCAGGGATCTGATTTGCCATTTGAGTGATTTGAAATCTACGAAAGAGAATAAGCCTTGAGTAGTAATTTGCTCTGAATGCTGAAATGCACGTAGGAAAAAAAAAACTGAAATGGAGCGGGTGTAGTACATATGTACGTGACTATTAAAATTATTTGGACACGTGTCAGTCCAGGAAAATTTGAATAAAACGTGTGTACGAGTGCTGAAACGTGTGTGAAATTTAAATGGTCTATGTGAGGCCACGTTTCAAAGCACTATTCATTGAAGACAGTGATTAATGCGTAAAAAATCAGTAACATCAGTTAATATGGAATCATTACTGATTAATCAATTAACATGCTGGAGAAGATCAGTTAGGGCAACAACTGAGTGGTTAGTTGTGAGCTGAGTGACATCAACTGAAAACCAGCTGACTTTTTTCTTCTCAGTTAACCGATTGAATCAGATATTCCCCCTTAATAAATGTATATTTTATATTTTTGAAATTTAAACGACGGTTAAAATGATGTTTAATTAAAGAAAAGAAATCTTATGCTCAGAAGATGAATCGTCCAGTGTAATGATTGTGCCTCTTCAGTTGCCTTGAGCCTTGGCTATAAATAGAAATATCATAGTTAATCACAAATTATTAGCAAGTAGATATCAATCTAAACAATAATGGCAGGAGCAAGTCATTCAAGAGGTCCAGACATGGCTGACGCATGTATGCAATCAGCTATAGAAGCACGGAAGCCTACAATGGAGAATCAAGTTTATGAAAAGATTCTGCTGTTCTGGCTAAAGCTTCAGGACTTCCAATCCTTCCAGCAGGGAGGATCAATTGCTACCCCAAACGGGTAGCAACGATGAGGAAGTATCGGCGGTGCCTTCGCGTCGCTGATGAGGTGGACATCTTCACTGATGAAGGTGTCTATCTTTTGATGCTTATAAAGGAGAGGAGACTCTGAAAAATATTTCTATTTCAGAGGCTTCCTAAAGACTTCCGCTGGGGAATTAACCACTTGGTTATCCTTGTGGAGGTCTGCGGTGAAAAAAGAAATTACCAATGTACGCACCACTTCTAATAAATAAAATTTTATTTAGTTTATCGTTGTCTTTTTACTTTTCTGCAAACAAACTGATGTCAATCGAATAACACTAACTGATAATAACTAATTGAAATGTTATTAACTGACAGCTGACTAACTGATCAGTTACCACTTGATAGAAGACTAACTTATTAGTTATCAATAAAATGACAACAAAAATGATATAATCAAATTAAATTCATTAAGCCAAGTATATTTCGAAAGTGAGAAAACTTAATCTCTGGAAATGGTTTGGTGAAGATGTCAGCAACATGTTGTTCAGTTGGCACATATTCCAGTCTTATTGCTTTCTTCAGAGCATGATCTATGATGAAATGATGTCTGACATCAATGTGTTTGGTCCTTGAGTGAAGAGCTAGATTGTATGTGACTGCAATTGTGCTTGTATTGCCACAAAATATTGGAGATTCTTTAGCATCGACTCCATAATCTTTCAGTTGTTACTGAATCTAGAGTAGTTGGGCCCCACATATTTCAACAGAAAGATATTCTGCTTCAGTTGTGGAAGTAGCTATGGATGTTTGCTTCTTGCTGAACCATGAGATCAGTCTGTCTCCTAGAAACAGACAAGATCCACTGGTGCTTTTACGATCTAGCTTACATCCTACATAATCTGCATCTAAAATTCAACTAAATTGAAAGAAGAATCTTTAGCATACCATAATCCCACATTTTGTGTGTCTTTAAGATATTTTAAAATATGTTTGCAGCTGAAAAATGCGATTGCTTAGGATTTGCCTGAAATCTAGCACACATGAAAACAGTTAGGTACAATAATGAACCTACTAAACCTTTGTAAATAGTCGTCTCAACTGATATTCCCCCTTGATCATGGTATAGTTTGACTAATGATGTGACACCTCTGACCGGTTTTAATAAAATAGCAGCGGAAATTAAAATTTTCTTCAAAATGGAGGAAGGATTAAAATTTCTTGACGTAAAACATTTACAAACAAATGTATATACATGATCAATCAAATGATACAACAAAATGCAAAAGATCATTTTTGTGATCATGTCCAAAATGCTAGCAAAATATCTTCTTCCTTCCTTCTCAATGCATATGACTCCGGCCCACAATCAACGTCCCGGCCCGTCGCTCTTATCTTCATCACATGAAATAACTGAAATGAGTATAAAACTCAGCAAGTGGAACTCTTACATAACAATGATACATAGCATACTCTGAAAATCATGGCTTTGAAATCAATAAATACCATCAACTCCAGGAACATGAATAACATAGCATACTATAACAATAAGATGGTATTTCTCTTTTCTCTGTTGGATTGATATCTATATAGTATCTCTGTCTCTGTACCTATATCCCATCGATATAAATCGACAACTCTGAGGGATATAAGCCTATTGTCGTTGATCAAATAATTGCATGCAATCTCTGACTATGTATCTATCAATCCACAAATCATTTGAAACTCTCACTTTGGCATTTCATCAAACACTTTGCATACTCTTTCTTTTGTATTCCTTTTTTCACAATTGAGATATTCAATTGTCTCTAATATATAACCAAGTATATCAATTCATAATATGAATCAAATGGAAGGGAATAACATGTTAAAACCATTGAAACACAATACATATACTATCATGTGAGCACAAGAATGAAATTCCACTTACAACCAACAAGAACACCTTCAACTAATCTCTTGGTTGAATTCCTACAACAATTAATCATATATAACACCATCAAGAACCAAATAATCCCACAATTAAACCATTTAACCCAAACTACCAACACAATCAACAAACCCATATCATCTCTCATACCAAAACCAAGAATAACTAAACCAAAATGCTTACCTTAGCTCCTTGAACCAATGATAACTTAGTTCTCTCAACAATAATCCACCAAGAGACTTGAATCAAAGAAAAGAATTGAAAGGAAATGAGGAAACCCTATCTCCAAGGAGAGAATTTCGGGAATGAGGGGAAAGAAATGAGGGAAATGACTAACTTATTGGCTTAGAAACTCTTAAAAATGTGTTTTCTACGCCCCAGACACGGACCCCATGCCTCCATCCATGTATAGCTCCGTGTACACACGGAAAATCATCCATTTTTCCTGGCCAGACCCGGACCCCGTGTCGGGGTCCGTGTGGGGTCCGTGTACCCTCGGTCCAAGGGCCACAACTGCACTTTTTCTTCCGAATTAGCCAAAGTGGTAAACATGAACGTTGTAGCCCTATGTCTTTTCTTGAATCCCTCCAAATTGCAGATCATTTGGAGGTCTGAGTGAAATGTTATGCCCATTCTCCCAACATGTGTCACTGGAGGAACAACGAAACGCTCGACACACTTCGGGGCTCTTTTGGCTTACCTTCCACAATGATTTGAACAAAACCCAAAACAACAAAGTTAAACCTCTATGTTTTATCTAACCACTCCAATTGGCCTCACCTTATTTGGATCAATATACCATTTATCATGAATTTAATCGTAACGCCGCTACAATAGCACTACACATCATCTATACCCAACCATACTAAAATCATAAATCGAAACTCATAACATCCAAACTATACTTAAACTTGACCAAGTAGTCAATAATCATACGAAATCTTAAACCGTACGGTACACCAGGCTTGGCTATTACAATCTCCCCTCCTTAAAAGAATTTCGTCCCCGAAATTGACGTCACTGCGCAAACAACTCGGGATGCTTCTCTTTCATCTCATCCTCTAGTTCCCACGTGGCTTCTTCAATCAAATGATTCCTCCAAAGGACTTTAACAATGCCAATCTCTTTGTTTCTCAACACTCTAACTTTGCGATCCAGAATTAGGACCAGAATCTCTTGGTACGTCAAATTCGACGTCAAATCCAATAGCTCGTGGCGAAGAATATGGGAAGGATTCGCAATATACTTCCTGAGCATTGAAACATGAAAAATATTATGAACTCTGTCAAGATCTGGCGGTAGGGCTAACCTGTAAGCTCGATCACCGAATCTATCCAAGATCTCAAATGGACCAATAAATCTCGGACTCAACTTTCCCTTCTTGCCAAATCGCATCACACCTTTAAGAGGTGCAATCTTTAAAAACACATGATCGCCAACCTCAAACTGCAATGGTCTACGACGCACATCAGCATAGCTCTTCTGTCTCGACTGTGCTGTCTTCATCCTCTCTCGAATAACAGCAACAACATCAGGTGTCTGTTGGACCAACTCTGGACCCAACATCTTCCTCTCACCAATCTCGTCCAAATACAAGGGCGATCTACACTTTCTGCCACAAAGTGCTTCATACGGTGCCATGCCAATCGTCGCTTGGTAGCTATTATTGTACGTGAACTCAACCAAGGGCAATTTGGAATCCCAGCTACCAGGATAATCAATAGTACAAGCTTTGAGCATATCCTCTAGAATCTGAATAACTCTCTCTGATTGATCGACACTGGAACACGATGAAGTCTAACAATCTCTGCTATGTACTCTTCGGCATACTGGTTCATGGAATACGTCGTCTTGACTGGAAGAAAATGAGCTGACTTGGTCAACCGATCAACAATAACCCAAATGGAGTTAAAACCTTTCTGCATTCTGGGAAGACCAGTCACGAAGTCCATCGTAATATGCTCCCATTTCCATTGAGGAATCGGCAATGAAAACAATGTCCCAACATGTCTCTGGTGCTTGATCTTCACCTGCTGACAAGTTAGGCACTGAGAAATAAACATGGCAATATCTTTCTTCATACCTGGCCACCAATAGAGTCTACGAAGATCCTGATACATCTTGGTACCACCTGGACGTATCAAATATGGTGCGGTATGTGCCTCTGTCAAGACGTCTCTACGTATATCATCACCAGTAGGAACGCAAATACTGTTAGAGTAGGTGCCCATCGAGCCAAGTGTTGGCCGAGTGTTCACAATGAAACTCTATGTATAAACGATCTTTATTTTAATTATATTTGAAATTATTGTTTTGGCACATCTTTATCTGTATACCCATGCTAGTTGCATAGATAAAGTCCTTGAATATACAAATAGTAGAAAGAATATGAGATGCTCATATGATGAGTATCATGAAACTCATATTTGGAATACTGTATATTCTAAACAGTTCCTAGTCGATTCAGCCGCCGCTAAGAAGGATTAGGCCGCTCGAGTTAGAGACTAGTATCTGCGATGTGAGTACCATGTTTCATTGGTAGGGGACATTGTGATGTCCAAGCATGCAGATAGGTGCTCCTGGTAGAGTGCACTTAACAACCCTCCATTAAGGACTTTCCAAGTGGTTCTCACTTATCGAGTGGAAATGTCCTAGTTTATGGTTGTACACCATTAGTCCTTATGACCCGGGACAACATTGAGACTCTATGTGCTAGCATTGCACTTTGACTTGTTTACCGACTCTCAAGGGGTCATCAGGTGGCAAGGTTGGGTGTTCTGTCGAAACATATAGGAGTCGATGCATTGTAGTCGGGGATTCACCGCTTATCTTCGGGTATGGATATTCTATGTGTTTTCATGTATATGTAGTGTGAAATCTCTGATCAGAGTATGGTGGTAATTATGAAAGGGGTTTCATAGATTACACCATCGATGCAACTACGGCATGACACATAGTATCGATTCATTGACAACTCTCGATAAACCAATGGTTGTCGAATCGGTCGGGATATATGAGTTGAAGGGACCGTACTGTACGCTAACTATAATTGAATGGTTCTTGCAGGCACTATCATTTGATACCTAGGGAATCATGTAAGCGATGCTGCTAGGCGTTTAACATGATTGGTTGGGTACTATCAGACTTGAGTTCTGACGTTCTTGTTATCAAGGAGTTGATAAGTAAGAATGGAGCAATTGGGGTATGCTCATATAAGGACATGTTTAGTCCGAATCACATGGAGATGTGAACCCACGGCTAGTTGTATCAATGAACCATTGAGGGCCTCACAAGTGCTGGCTTTCTAGATCCTGTTGAGAAGTAAAATTAGTTCAATGTGTTGAACGGCTTATAAAGGAGTTTATAAGCGTAAGGAAAATTAGAAGTATGACTTCTATAAATGAGAAACTAGTTCAATGTGTTGAACGACTTATAAATGAGTTTATAAGTGTAAGGAAAAATAGAAGTATGACTTCTATGAGAGAAATGTAATTTTTTTTTTATGGAAGTGTTCCTAAATTAAAATTTGGCCAAGTGAATAATGTATTTGAAAATTTTGATTTTCATAAACATTATTATGGACTAAATTAAATTAATTCAAGTGTTGAATTAATTAAACACTAGTGGACCTAGTAGAGTCCAAATAATTAAATTAATTCAAGTGTTGAATTAATTAAATTATATTGAGTCTTGTAGAGCTCAATTTAAATTAATTATTTAACTAGTGGGACTTGGCTAAATTCAAGTAATGTTTAATTAGTCTTAAATATGTTTGAGATAATTAAATTTAGTCCATGGTTTTTTAATTTGTTAAAAACCATATAATATATGCATGCATGGGAGGTGAAGGGTTGGAGACAACTTTTGCAACTATCAAGGCTTGGCATGCTACTTTTGTCTCTACTTTTTGCAAGACCAAGACAAGTCTCCCTTCCCCCTCATTCAAGCTAGAATGGCCGAATTCTCCACACATATTCTCTCAAGTTTTCTCTCAATTTTTCTCTTCAAGTGTTGAGGAAGAAAAATACTTCTCTTTGAAAATTCCTTTTATTTTTCTAGTGAAAAATAAGAGGGGTTCTAGTTTGCTAGTGGTGGGCCTAATTTGAAGGAAAGAAAGGAGTCCAAGGAAGCTTGTAGATCTTCATTCCATTCAAGAGCCAAGTTGTTTACAACTTGGTTGGAGCCATCATCAACCTTAAGAGGTTGATAGGTAACTATTTCTAAACACACTATGAATGTCATTTTGGTGTTTTATTGTATTTCATACACAAACTCATGGTGGCCGAAATTTATATGCTAAAATCGAAAAATTTTGTGCTTCCGTTGCGTTTCCGGCCACCGTAACCGATCCTCTTTCAAGTGGTATCCGAGCTAAGGTTACGTTTTTGTGTAGCAAATACAAGATATTATTTTGAGATCGATTTCTAACCGCATGAGTGTATTTTTTTGCAACAAAATACCAAGGCTTTTGGGGAAATTTCGGGCAGCATGTTGCTGCCCGTGTCGGGCAGCTCGGGCTGCCCGAGGGGCTGCCCGTTTTGGGCAGCAAGGGCAGCCCGAGGGGCTGCCCGAACAGCCCCATCAATTTAACAAATAAAAAAAAAAATTTTGTTGCCGGAATTCGGCGACGGCGATGACGACTAGGGTTTTCAAAAGGTGTTTTGAAATATCCAAGTGTCATGGGCCTTGAGTTGTTGGGCCATTGGATGGCTAACATATTTGTGAATTTTAAATGGGCCAAAAATTTTTTGGTGAAAAATGAGTTTTTGGGCCCTTAAGTTTAAAATTACAAAAGTCGCAAATATTTTCTCATGAAATAAATAATTTAAGTTGGACTTTAATTATTTATAGTAAATGGTGATTTACAAGAAATTCGGTTATAAATAAATTAATTGGAAAGTAGACAAAGGTGTTTGTATACTTTGTTAATTTAGTTTATAATCGTGGCGGTTAGTGATTGGATCAAGATATATAATATTGGATCAATTAATTATTGTGATAATTAATTGATGGTGTATGATATGTGATATTATGCATGAAGGATGATCAAAAGCCCAAGCCCAATTTGCTAGGTGTATGCTAGGATATTTTGTGTTGAATGATTGTAATAATTATCAATTTATAAAGTGAGCTTGGTTTATGGCCCGTTCTCACCCCCATGAGATGTATCCCTATTTGCCATGGATATTTATTTGTAAATATTAGTATAGTGGATGATCAAGATTGGAAGATGGAGGCCATGATGATTATGAAGATCGAAGACATGTAAATATTGGAAGCTTGTGTAATAGTTGCATTTGCATCCCGTGCATTTCCCTAGGATTGGACCTAGGCCCGTGTTTAGCTCACACGGTCCGTTAGTATTGGGGCGATTGATCATCGTTGTTTGTTTACTGTTTATAATATATGCATGATATGTTATAAATAATGAGTATGTGCGTTATTATTATAATAACAAAGTTGCATGAATCCGGCAAACATACGATCAAACATGGCGAGCTTTTAAATAAAATTAATGATGAGACCTTTCAAAATTAAAAAACCCTCATTTTGAATAAGATTCAAAATTAATATCAAGCCCGAAAAGGGGAATTATGAATTTGTTTATAATTTCCTTGTCTTCCATCGACAAATGGGTGCATGACGAATCGCTACCCGTACTCGGGGCTCGGCTCATATTATTGGGGGGGCCCTTAGTACCGGAAAGCTGTGACATCCATTTGACATGGTGATGTGAACTACGTGGAACTCCCATGACTTCGGCTCATATTATTGAGGGAACTCTTGGCGACCGTCCATTAAGGTTCAACATCGATGGGTAAGGCTTGACACGTAAAGATGAACGACGTCATATTATTGGGTCCTAATCAAACGTGAGACTAAAGTTTACGTAGAGGGTTGCATTGTGATGCAATTGGAAACTACCTTTTAGTAATTGTGATTGGCTGATATTATTCGGGATCATAATTCGCTAATTGGACCTTACGCACCTACTGAGGAAAGGAGTTTCCCGTTTTCACTAGAGGGTAGTGAAAGATGTCAAAACAGTGGGAGTAAACATTTATAAAGTTAAAGTCCATACTTTATATCTTACTAAAAATTTTAAAATAGTCATTAACATTTATCTGTTTACATGTCAGTACTATTTGACAATGTCTTCAATTCGCAATCCGCTTTCTGCCATACTCGAAAAACATGTGTTAACCGGACCTAACTACCTCACTTCGCTAAGAAACCTGAAAATCGTCTTGAACTCGGAAAAGATTGCATATACACTAACTAAGTCGCCCCTGATAAGGCTCCGACTGACTGCACTCCTGAGGAATTGCAGACCTACAAGGATTGGTGTGACCATGACTTGAAGACCAAGTGTTATATGCAGGCTTCTATGAATGATGAGCTGCAGAGGCGTTTTGAGGGTGCAAAGAGTGCTGCTGACATTCATTTCCACCTCAAGGAGCTCTTTGGTGAGCAGACTCGGCCTCTTAGGCATGCTACCGTCAAGGAGCTAATCACTTTGCGCATGCGAGATGGGGCCTCGGTCCATGAGCATGGCCTAAAGATGATTGGACTCGTGGACAAGCTTGTTGGCATGGATTTGATGTTGCCTTCAGAGTTGACCACCGACGTGTTGCTGCTATCGCTGCCTAGCTCATTTGATCCTTTTGTGGTGAACTTCAATATGAACAAGATGGAGCCGACCCTTGAGGAGTTGGTGAACATGCTTGTGACTTTTGAGTCCACTATCAAGAAAGAGAAGTCGGTTCTTTATGTGGGTTCTTCATCTGGTATGAAGACCGATCCACGAGGGAAGAGGAAGAAGCGTTCTTTCCAACGTCCCAAGAAGAACGTGCCCTTGAAGAGGCAAGCTCCGAGTCCCGTTGTGGTAGCCACACCAGTGAAGGCTAACAAGACTGTTGACGTTTGTCATTACTGCAAGAAGCCTGGACATTGGAGGCGTAACTGCAGGGAATATCTTGCCCAGAAGGGTTCTGGAAACGGTATGTTCTATATTGAAGTAAACATTTACCCGACTTGGTGAAAAACATTATTTCCATTTCTATGTTGGACAAAGATGGATTTTCTTGTTTATTTAGCAAAGGTGTTTGCAACATTTACAAGAATGAATGTTTAGTTGGTACCGGGGAACTTGAAAACGATCTCTATAACTTAAAATTGAAAGATATTCCACTAAACAATGTCCAAGCGATAACAACAACAAACAAGAGAAAACAAGATACTCTAAATTCGGCACAATTATGGCATGCTCGATTAGGACATATTTCCTTAAGAAGGATGAACAAGCTAGTGGGAGTTGGCATGTTTGATATGTCTGATATTAATGCTCTCACGACTTGTGAATCCTGTCTAAAAGGAAAGATGACCAAAATTCCATTTAAGGGCCATGTGGAGCGAGCCAAAGGGTTATTGGATTTGATCCATACCGATGTGTGCGGTCCGCTTAGCATCACCACTAAGCATGGACATGCCTACTTCATCACCTTTACCGATGATTTCTCGAGGTATGGGTATGTGTATTTGATGAAATACAAATCTGAAGCTTTTGAAAGGTTCAAAGAATTCAGAAGTGAAGTAGAGAATCAGTTGGGACGAAGCATCAAGACACTTCGATCGGATCGGGGTGGTGAGTACTTGAGTGCCGAGTTCCAAGAGTATCTAAGGGAGAATGGGATTCTCTCGCAGTGGACTCCGCCCGCTACACCACAGTTGAATGGTGTTTCGGAGCGTCGTAACCGGACTTTGATGGACATGGTTCGGTCTATGATGGGGTTCACGGAGTTTCCGCCATCCTTTTGGGGATATGCGCTTGAGACAGCGGCACTGTTGTTGAACAATGTCCATACAAAAGCAGTTGACAAGACACCATATGAGATATGGATGGGTAAGCCACCCAAATATTCATATTTTAGATTATGGGGGTGCCTTGCTTATGTGAAGCAGGTAGTGGGAGATAAATTGGATAGTCGATCCATTTTATGTTACTTTGTGGGATATCCAAAGAATTCCGTTGGATATTATTTCTATCATCCCCAAGAAACAAAGGTATTTGTTTCTAGGAATGCAACCTTTTTGGAAAGGGACTTTCTATTGAATAGAAAAGGAGAGATGATAGAAATCGAAGAAGTTCGAGAGACACCCACAATTGTATAACCCACACCCGAAGAGCCAAGGGAGGAGATACAAGCTCCTAGAAGATCCGAGAGAGTCTCGAGACCACCTATGAGGTATGGTCTGCTTCTTGAAGAGGGCCGTGATGAGCCTAACCTTGGATGTGATCCAAGGACCTTCAAGGAAGCGTTATCTGATGCCGATTCATCCAAGTGGCTTGAAGTAATGGAATCAGAGATGAATTCCATGCATTCGAACCAAGTGTGGAATCTTGTGGATCCACCTGAGGGAACTGTTCCCATAGGGTGTAAATGGATTTACAAGAGGAAATTTGGGGCGGATGGGAAGGTATTGACCTTCAAAGCGCGATTGGTAGCAAAAGGATATACTCAAAGACAAGGAGTTGACTTTGAAGAAACATTTTCTCCAGTCGCAATGTTCAAGTCCATAAGGATTTTGCTAGCCATAGCTGGATTGTATGACTATGAGATATGGCAGATGGATGTTAAGACAGCCTTTCTTAATGGAGATATTAAGGAAGGAATTTACATGTCTCAACCCGAAGGGTTTACATCTGTCGGAAGTGAGCATATGGTATGCAAACTTCAGAGATCTATTTATGATCTAAAACAGGCATCTAGGAGTTGGAACCTTAGATTCGATAGTACAATCAAAGAGTTTGATTTTACTAAGAATCCTGAGGAACCCTGTGTGTATAAGAAGGTCAGTGGGAGTGCTGTGACATTCTTGGTGCTGTATGTTGATGACATTCTACTCATTGGGAATGCTGTAGGAATGTTGCAATCAACCAAGATATGGTTAGCAAGCAAGTTCTCGATGCAAGACTTGGGTGAAGCATCTTCTGTATTGGGAATACAAATCTATAGAGATAGATCGAAGAGATTGCTTGGTCTCACCCAGTCCACATACATTGATACCATCCTTAAGCGATTCTCGATGGATGAGTCCAAGAGAGGACATCTACCAATGTGTCATGGCGTGACCCTATCCAAGTCTATGTCTCCCAAGACTGATGCGGAGAGAGTGGCGATGACACACATTCCGTATGCTTCGGCAATTGGTAGCATCATGTATGGAATGATATCCACACGTCCTGACATGGCTTTTGCACTAAGTGTAGTGAGTAGATATCAATCGAACCTTGGTCTTCCACATTGGAAAGCTGTGAAAGACATCCTCAAGTACTTGAGGAGGACCAATAAATTGTTCCTGGTCTATGGGGGTGGAGAACTAAAATTGGAAGGCTATACCAACTCTAGCTTCCAAAGCGATATTGATGACTCAAAGTCAACCTCTGGATTCATATTCATGCTCAATGGTGCTGCTGTCTCTTGGAAGAGTTCTAAGCAAGACAGTACAACGGATTCCACCACTGAGGCAGAATACATTGCTGCATCAGCTGCAACAAAGGAGGCAGTTTGGATAAGGAATTTCGTCCAAGAGTTGGGCGTCATTCCTAATGGAGTTGCTCCTGTCCCGGTGTTTTGTGACAACACGGGAGCCATGTCTCAAGCAAAGGAGCCGAGGTCTCATCAGAAGTCCAAACACGTATTGAGAAAGTACCACATCCTCAGAGAGATCGTGGAAAGAAGAGATGTCACGATTGACAAAGTCGACTCCGCAGATAATGTTGCTGATCCACTAACTAAGCCTTTACCTGGACCATTATTCGAGAAGCATCGCGAATCAATGGGTTTGAAGCATATGGGTAGTTGGCTCTAGTGCAAGTGGGAGATTGTTAGAGTAGGTGGCCGTCGAGCCAAGTGTTGGCCGAGTGTTCACAATGAAACTCTATGTATAAACGATCTTTATTTTAATTATATTTGAAATTATTGTTTATCTGTATACCCATGCTAGTTGCATAGATAAAGTCCTTGAATATACAAATAGTAGAAAGAATATGAGATGCTCATATGATGAGTATCATGAAACTCATATTTGGAATACTGTATATTCTAAACAGTTCCTAGTCGATTCAGCCGCCGCTAAGAATGATATAGGCCGCTCGAGTTAGAGACTAGTATCTGCGATGTGAGTACCATGTTTCATTGGTAGGGGACATTGTGATGTCCAAGCATGCAGTTAGGTGCTCCTGGTAGAGTGCACTGAACAACCCTCCATTAAGGACTTTCCAAGTGGTTCTCACTTATCGAGTGGAAACGTCCTAGTTTATGGTTGTACACCATTAGTCCTTATGACCCGGGACAACATTGAGACTCTATGTGCTAGCATTGCACTTTGACTTGTTTACCGACTCTCAAGGGGTCATCAGGTGGCAAGGTTGGGTGTTCTGTTGAAACATATAGGAGTCGATGGATTGTAGTCGGGGATTCACCGCTTACCTTCGGGTATGGATATCCTATGTGTTTTCATGTATATATAGTGTGAAATCTCTGATCAGAGTATGGTGGTAATTATGAAAGGAGTTTCATAGATTACACCATCGATGCAACTACGGCATGAAACATAGTATCGATTCATTGACAACTCTCGATAAACCAATGGTTGTCGAATCGGTCGGGATATATGAGTTGAAGGGACCGTACTGTACGCTAACCATAATTGAATGGTTCTTGCAGGCACTATCATTTGATACCTAGGGAATCATGTAAGCGAAGCTGCTAGGCGTTTAACATGATTGGTTGGGTACTATCAGACTTGAGTTCTGACGTTCTTGTTATCAAGGAGTTGATAAGTAAGAATGGAGCAATTGGGGTATGCTCATATAAGGACATGTTTAGTCCGAATCACATGGAGATGTGAACCCACGGCTAGTTGTATCAATGAACCATTGAGGGCCACACAAGTGCTGGCTTTCTAGATCCCGTTGAGAAGTAAAATTAGTTCAATGTGTTGAACGGCTTATAAAGGAGTTTATAAGCGTAAGGAAAATTAGAAGTATGACTTCTATAAAGGAGAAACTAGTTCAATGTGTTGAACGACTTATAAATGAGTTTATAAGTGTAAGGAAAAATAGAAGTATGACTTCTATGAGAGAAATGTAAATTTTAATTTATGGAAGTGTTCCTAAATTAAAATTTGGCCAAGTGAATAATGTATTTGAAAATTGTGATTTTCATAAACATTATTATGGACTAAATTAAATTAATTCAAGTGTTGAATTAATTAAACACTAGTGGAGCTAGTAGAGTCCAAATAATTAAATTAATTCAAGTGTTAAATTAATTAAATTATATTGAGTCTTATAGAGCTCAATTTAAATTAATTATTTAACTAGTGGGACTTGGGTAAATTCAAGTAATGTTTAATTAGCCTCAAATATGTTTGAGTTAATTAAATTTAGTCCATGGTTTTTTAATTTGTTAAAAACCATATAATATATGCATGCATGGGAGGTGAAGGGTTGGAGACAACTTTTGCAACTATCAAGGCTTGGCATGCTACTTTTGTCTCTACTTTTTGCAAGACCAAGACAAGTCTCCCTTCCCCCTCATTCAAGCTAGAATGGCCGAATTCTCCACACATATTCTCTCAAGTTTTCTCTCAATTTTTCTCTTCAAGTGTTGAGGAAGAAAAATACTTCTCTTTGTAAAATCCTTTTATTTTTCTAGTGCAAAATAAGAGGGGTTCTAGTTTGCTAGTGGTGGGCCTAATTTGAAGGAAAGAAAGGAGTCCAAGGAAGCTTGTAGATCTTCATTCCATTCAAGAGCCAAGTTGTTTACAACTTGGTTGGAGCCATCATCAACCTTAAGAGGTTGATAGGTAACTATTTCTAAACACACTATGAATGTCATTTTGGTGTTTCATTGTATTTCCTACACAAACTCATGGTGGCCGAAATTTATATGCTAAAATCGAAAAATTTTGTGCTTCCGTTGCGTTTCCGGCCACCGTAACCGATCCTCTTTCAAATACGGCCTCTGAAAGTCACCAAACCATCTCCATTCATCCCAAACTCTGAATTACCTCTCTCCTCTGCTCTAGTTCTCATCTCTATCAACTGCAAATCATTGGCCTGCTCTCTACGGATCCTGTCTGTTAGAGTAGGTGCCCGTCGAGCCAAGTGTTGGCCGAGTGTTCACAATGAAACTCTATGTATAAGCAATCTTTATTTTAGTAATATTTGATATTATTATTTTGGCACATCTTTATCTGTATACCCATGCTAGTTGCATAGATAAAGCCCTTGAATATACAAATAGTAGAAAGAATATGAGATGCTCATATGATGAGTATCATGAAACTCATATTTGTATTACTGTATATTCTAAACGGTTCCTAGTCGATTCAGCCGCCACTAAGAAGGATATAGGCTGCTCGAGTTAGAGACTAGTATCTGCGATGTGAGTACCATGTTTCATTGGTAGGGGACATTGTGATGTCCGAGCATGCAGATAGGTGCTCCTGGTAGAGTGCACTGAACAACCCTCCATAAAAGGACTTTCCAAGTGGTTCTCACTTATCGAGTGGTGTCCTAGTTTATGGTTGTACACCATTAGTCTTTATGACCCGGGACAACATTGAGACTCTATGTGCTAGCATTTCACTTTAACTTGTTTACCGACTCTTATGGGGTCACCAGGTGGCAAGGTTGGGTGTCATGTCGAAACATATAGGAGTCGATGCATTGTAGTCGGGGATTCACCGCTTACCTTCGGGTATGATATCCTATGTGTTATCATGTGTATGTAGGTTGAAATCTCTGGCCAGAGTATGGTGGTAATTGTGAAAGGGGTTTCATAGATTACACCATTGATGCAACTACGACATGACACATAGTATCGATTCATTGACAACTCTCGATATACCAATGGTTGTCAAATCGGTCGGGATATATGAGTTGAAGGGACCGTACTGTACGCTAACCATAATTATTGGTTCTTGCAGGCACTATCATTTGATACCTAGGGAATCATGTAAGCGATGTTGCTAGGCGTTTAACATGGTTGGTTGGGTACTATCAGAGAGTTCTGACGTTCTTGTTATCAAGGGGTTGATAAGTAAGAATGGAGCAATTGGGGTATGCTCATATAAGGACATGTTTAGTCCGAATCACATGGAGATGTGAACCCACGGCTAGTTGTATCAATGAACCATTGAGGGCCACACAAGTGCTGGCTTTCTAGATCCCGTTGAGAAGTAAAAATAGTTCAATGTGTTGAACGGCTTATAAAGGAGTTTATAAGCGTAAGGAAAATTAGAAGTATGACTTCTATAAAGGAGAAACTAGTTCAATGTGTTGAACGACTTATAAATGAGTTTATAAGTGTAAGGAAAAATAGAAGTATGACTTCTATGAGAGAAATGTAAATTTTAATTTATGGAAGTGTTCCTAAATTAAAAGTTGGCCAAGTGAATAATGTATTTGAAAATTCTGATTTTCATAAACATTATTATGGGCTAAATTAAATTAATTCAAGTGTTGAATTAATTAAACACTAGTGGACCTAGTAGAGTCCAAATAATTAAATTAATTCAAGTGTTGAATTAATTAAATTAAATTGAGTCTTGTAGAGTTCAATTTAAATAAATTATTTAACTAGTGGACTTGAGTAAATTCGTGTAATGTTTAATTAGTCTCAAATATGTTTGAGATAATTAAAAATAAGTCCATGGATTTTTAATTGTTAAAAATCAAATAAGACTTGCATGCATGGGAGGTGAAGAGTTGGGAGACAACTTTCTCAATATTCAAGACATGTGTCACACATGCCAACAACAACTTTTTACACTACCAAGGCTAGTCTCCCTTCCCCCCATTCAAGGATGAAATGGCCGAAATTTGCATATGATATTCTCCAAGTTTTCTCTCAATTTTTCTTCTTCAAGAGTTGAGAAAAGAAAACACTTCTCAAAGAAAAATGCTCTAATTTTTCTAGTGCAAAATTAGAGTGGATCTAGCTAGTTGGTGGTGGGCTTAATATTTGAGCAAGGTGGGCTCAAAGGAAGCTTGAAGATTGTCTTGCCATTGAAGAGCTTAGTTGTATATCAACTATGTGGGGACCCGGACGCTAATCAAGTTCTCAATCATAATTGGGACGAATTAATCGATTAAAACAGGGTCTAAATTTTTTTTTTTTTAAAATGCGGAACGTATTGACATCAAACTCATATACATATCAGTATAAAATACAATACAAGTCCTGTACTGCATGCATTCAAAATAAACTAAGGTTTAACAACTAATGTCAAGTGTTCAACCCTATCTCTAATCTAAGTCTGGAGCCTCCACTCTAATCACGATCTCTCCTCATCTCCTGGACCCTGATCCTGTCCCACCTGTTGTCATGTACACATACAGACAAGACAATAGCCGGATAAACCGGTGAGGATATACTCCCAGTATAAATCAATGAAACATGCAATCATATAAACAAATTTAAAGCATGTAATCAGGTGACATGAATATGTATCATAATCCGAAACATAAACAAGAATCGACGATACTCGTAGCTACATCATTTAAGACTAGACTCAATCCTAGTCTAGGGATCCCGGTTTCCAGATATGGTATTCCTATATCGAATTCCGTAATAGAAGGAACCGTATTCCTATTACTCGATATAACCAATATCCTGGTATTCCTATATCGAATTCCGTAATAGACGAATTCCCATTTCCTATTACTCGATATAACCAAACATCCGGTGTCCTGACCTATCCGTCATGGACTGTAGTTCTATCTTTAATAACCTATCTTGAGACATCGTGCAATGTGCCGTGGCGATAACACCACTATCCGGCACTTCTGTCACAAGATAAATCGTCTACTACCTGTCATCTAAAATCAAGAGAACAAGTATATCATCAATTCAATGCAAATATCAATGCAATAAAGTAAAGTATGTGATTTAGGGAAACCCAAGTCCAAACCGACTCAAGTCCATCTCCCAATACCACATTGACTTATACCTTTCTTTCGTCGGTTTCTGGCTCAGTCGAAGTCCTGAACTCAAAGCCTGTCTGGTACTGACAATATCAATAATCTCATATCAATATACCAGTCAATTCCATCATAATCTGATAAATCTGGATTTAATTCAAAATTGACGGAATAACTGTACAATCCCAATATTCCCGTCAATACCAATTCACCAGATAATAGTTACAATCTATAACCCATATCCAATATAATCTATAATCAATCCACAATTCAAATCTGTCCGGTATCAACCGATTATAATCAGAAAATCATAACAATTCCATAATCAGTCTATTTCTTAATCGGACTTCGATTCTACGATGTCTAACATATCAAGAACATCATATCTGAATCCTATTCAATTCTGACAATAGCATAAATTCAAAGCATGTCAAAACGTAGCAAAACTTATGTCAAGTTGTAGCCTACGTCGATAGGATTACCGTACCGAAGTCGGATTATGATTTGGACAGACGGATATTGCACGGCGGAATTTCGAATCCACAAGAATGAAACTTTCCTCGGCTTCCACTTCTTTTCTCTGAGCAAATTCTATATGTAAATATATTTATATATATATCTCGCATGCACATGATACGTGGCATCTCAAGAATTTGCCCAAATCTTCTCGCGCATATGCGCGCATGTCTTCGCGCATATGCGCGAGACTAGTGTCTCAGCGCGTGCTGCTTCCATCGCCTCGCGCATATGCGCGCATCAATCGGCGCATGTGCGCGAGGGGAATTTCATCTCGAGGCACCCTACTGCCTCCTTCGCGCATATGCGCGCAGTCACGCCGCGCATATGCGCGAAGCCTACTGCCTGGTCCGCGCAAGTGCGCGCCTTGGCTCGCGCATCTGCGTGAATCCTTCGCACATATACACACACTTTTCACACGTACTTGTATTTCATGTCCCGATTAATCCTTTCATAATCATATCAAATTATATTTCAATAATTACAGATTACTAGGATTAAATTTCCGGGCATTACAAACTAAGTTGGAGCCATCATCAATCTTTTAAGATTGATATGTACATTTCTAAACACACTATGAATGTCATTTTTGTGTTATTGTATTTGCTACACATTTCATGTGGTGGCCGAAATTTTTCCTTGTAAAATTTAAAATTTTTGAACTTCCGTTGCGCTTCCGGTCACCGTAACCGATCCCCTTTCAAGTGGTATCAGAGCTATGGTTACGATTTTGTGTAGCAATTACAAGATATTATGTTGAGATCGATTTCTAACCGCATGAGGTGAAGTTTTGCAAAGATTCAAGGCCGGATTTGGGGCGGCTTTTGGGCAGCAAGTTGCTGCCCATTTCGGGCAGCTTGGGCTGCCCGAGGGGCTGCCCGAATCGGGCAGCAAGGGCAGCCCGAGGGGCTGCCCGAACAGCCCCTACACTTTAATAAAAAAAAAATTTTGTTGCCGGAATCCGGCGACAGAGCTCCGGCGACGACGATGACGACTATGGTTTTCAAAAGTATTTTGGAATATCAAAGTGTCATGGGCCTTGAGTTGTTGGGCCATTAGATGGCTAACATGTTTGTGAATTTTAAATGGACCAAAATATTTTTGGTGAAAAATGAGTTTTTGGGCCCTTAAATTTAAAATTACAAAAGTTGCAAATATTTTCTCATGAAATAAATAATTTAAGTTGGACTTTAATTATTTATAGTAAATTGTGATTTACAAGAAATTTGGTTATAAATAAAATAATTTGAAAGTAGACAAAGGTGTTTGTATACTTTGTTAATTTAGTTTATAATCATGGCGGTTAGTGATTGGATCAAGATATATAATATTGGATCAATTAATTATTGTGATAATTAATTGATGGTGTATGATATGTGATATTATGCATGAAGGATGATCAAAAGCCCAAGCCCAATTTGCTAGGTGTATGCTAGGATATTTTTGGTTTTGAATGATTGTAATAATTATCAATTTATAAAGTGGGCTTGGTTTATGGCCCGTTCTCACCCCATGAGATGTATCCCTATTTGCCATGGATATTTATTTGTAAATATTAGTATAGTGGATGATCAAGATTGGAAGATGGTGGCCATGATGATTATGAAGATCGAAGACATGTAGATATTGGAAGCTAATGTAATAGTTGCATTTGCATCACGTGCATTTACCCTAGGATTGGACCTAGGCCCGTGTTTAGCTCACACGGTCCATTAGTATTGGGGCGATTGATCATCTTTGTTTGTTTACTGTTTATAATATATGCATGATATATTATAAATAATGAGTATGTGCGTTATTATTATGATAATAACAAAGTTGCATGAATCCGGCAAACATACGATCAAACATGGCGAGCTTTTAAATAAAATTAATGATGAGACCTTTCAAAATTAAAAACCCTCGTTTTGAATTAGATTCAAAATTAATATCAAGCCCGAAAAGGGGAATTATAAATTTGTTTATAATTTCCATGTCTTCCATCGACAAATGGGTGCATGACGAATCGCTACCCGTACTCGGGGCTCAGCTCATATTATTGGGGGGGGCCCTTAGTACCGGAAAGCTGTGACATCCATTTGACATGGTGATGTGAACTACGTGGAACTCCCATGACTTCGGCTCAGATAATTGAGGGAACTCATGGCGACCGTCCATTAAGGTTCAACATCGATGGGTAAGGCTTGACACGTAAAGATGAACGACGTCAATATTGGGTCCTAATCAAACGTGAGACAAAAGTTTACGTTAAGGGTTGCATTGTGATGCAACCCTTGTGATGCAATTGGAAACTACCTTTTAGGAATTGTGATTGGCTGATATTATTCGGGATCATAATTCGCTAATTGGACCTTACGTACCTACTGAGGAAAGGAATTTCCCTTTTTCACTAGAGGGTAGTGAAAGATGTCAAAACAGTGGGAGTAAATATTTATAAAGTTAAAGACAATACTTTATATCTTACCAAATATTTTAAAATAGTCATCAACATTTATTTGTTTTTACTTTTCAGTACACATTGACAATGTCTTCGATTCGCAATCCGATATCATTAATACTCGACAAACACATATTAACTGGACCTAATTACCTCAATTGGCTAAGAAACCTGAAAATCGTCTTGAATTCGGAAAGGGTAGCATATACACTGACTGAGTCGCCCCCTGTTGAGGCTCCGACTGACTGCAATCCTGAGGAATTGCAGGCTTACAAGGAATGGTGTGACCATGACTTGATAGCCAGGTGTTATATGCTGACTTCTATGAATGATGAGCTGCAGAGGCGTTTTGAGGATGCAAAGAATGCTGCTGACATTCATAAGCACATCAAAGAGCTCTTTGGTGAGCAAACACGGCCTCTTAGGCATGCTACCGTCAAGGAGCTGATCACTTTACGCATGCGAGATGGGGCCTCGGTCCATGAGCATGGCCTAAAGTTGATGGGGCTCGTGGACAAGCTCGTTGGCATGGATAAGATCTTGCCTTCGGAGTTGACCACCGACGTGTTGCTCTTATCCCTGCCTAGCTCATTTTATCCTTTTGTGGTGAACTTCAACATGAACAAGATTGAACCGACCCTTGAGGAGTTGGTGAAAATGCTTGTTACGTTTGAATCAACCATCAAGAAAGAGAAGTTGGTTCTTTATGTGGGTTCTTCATCTGGTACGAAGATTGATCCACATGGGAAGGGAAAGAAGAGTTCTTTCCAACGTCCCAAGAAGAACGTGCCCTTGTTGAGGCAATCTCCGAATCCCGTTGAGGCAGCCAGACCAGTTAAGGCTGACAAGACTGATGATGTATGTCATCACTGCAAGAATCCTGGACATTGGAGGCGTAATTGCAAAGAATATCTTGCCCAGAAAAGTTCTGGAAATGGTATGTTCTACATTGAAGTAAACATTTCAGTTAACTCTACTTCTTGGGTATTTGATACCAAATGTTGATCACATCTCTGTAATGTGTTGCAGGTGATGGGAAGAAGTAGGAAGCTTAGGGAAGGTGTGACCTTCTTGAGGATGGGCAATGGAGCAAGAGTTGCTGCCAAGACCTTAAGAAATGTTTACTTATTGTTGAACAATGATTTTAAGTTACTTTTAAGAGATGTTTTGTTTGTACCTTTTTGGTGAAAAACATTATTTCCATTTCTATTGTGATAAAGATGGATATTCTTGTCTATTTAGCAAAGGTGTTTGCATCATTTACAAGAATGAATGTTTAATTGGTACTTAAGAACTTGAAAACGATCTCTATAACTTAAAATTAAAAGATATTCCACTAAATGTCCATTCAAAGGCATACACCATATGAGATATGGATAGGTAAGCCTCCTAAGTATTCTTATCTTAGAATATGGGGTGCCCTGCTTATGAAGCAGGTAGTGGGAGATAAATTGGATAGTCGATCCATTTTATGTTTCTTTGTGGGATATCCAAAGAATTTTGTTGGATATTATTTCTATCATCCCAAAGAAACAAAGGTGTTTGTTTCTAGGAATGCAACCTTTTTGAAAAAGGAAATTTCTATTGGATAGAAAAGGGGAGATGATAGAACTCGAAGAGGTTCGAGAGACACCCACAATTATAGAACTCACACGCGAAAAGCCAAGAGAGGAGATACAAGCTCCTAGAAGATCCGAGAGAGTCTCGAGACCACCTATGAGGTATGGTCAGCTTCTTTAAGAGGGCCATGATGAGCCTAACCATGGATGTGATCCATGGACCTTCAAGGAAGCGTTATCTAATGCCGATTCATCCAAATGGCTTGAAGCTGTGGAATCTGAGATGAATTCCATGCATTCGAACCAAGTGTGGAATCTCGTGGATCCACCTGAGGGAATTGTTCCCATAGGGTGTAAATGGATTTACAAGAGGAAACTTGGGGCGGATGGGAAGGTATTGACCTTCAAGGCGCGATTGGTGGCAAAAGTATATACTCAAAGACAAGGAGTTGACTTTGAGGAAACCTTTTCACCAGTTGCAATGTTCAAGTCCATAAGGATTTTGCTAGCCATAGCTGCATGGTATGACTATGAGATATGGCAGATGGATGTCAAGACAGTCTTTCTTAATGGGGATTTTAAGAAAGTGATTTACATGTCTCAACCTGAAGGGTTAACATCTGTCGGAAGTGAGCATATGGTATGCAAACTTCAGAGATCTATTTATGGTCTAAAGCAGGCATCTAGGAGTTGGAACCTTAGATTCGATAGTACAATCAAAGAGTTTGATTTACTAAGAATCCTGAGGAACCCTGTGTGTATAAGAAGGTCAGTGGGAGTGTTGTGACATTCCTGGTGCTTTATGTTGATGACATTCTACTCATTGGGAATGATGTAGGAATGTTGCAATCAACTAAGATATAGTTAGCGAGTAAGTTCTCGATGCAGGACTTGGGTGAAGCATCTTTTGTATTGGAATACAGATCTATAGAGATAGATCGAAAAGATTGCTTGGTCTCACCCAGTCCACATACATTGATACCATCGTGAAGCGGTTCTCGATGGATAAGTCCAAGAGAGGACATCTACCAATGTGTCATGGCGTGTCCCTATCCAAGTCTGTCTTTCAAGACTGATGCAGAGATAGCGGCGATGACAAAGCATTCCTTATGCATCTGCGATTGGTAGCATCATGTATGGGATGGTATCTACACGTCCTGACGTGGCATTCGCACTAAGTGTAGTAAGTAGATATCAATCGAACCCTGGTCTTCCACACTGAAAGCTGTGAAAGACATCCTCAAGTAGTTGAGAAGGACCAATAAATTGTTCTTTGTCTATGGGTGGAGAACTAAAATTGGAAGGCTATACCGACTCTAGCTTCTAAACCGATATCGATGACTTGAAGTCAACCTCTGGGTTTGTATTCATGCTCAATGGTGCTGCTGTCTCTTGGAAGAGTTCCAAGCAAGACAATACTGCGGATTCCTGCACAGAGGCCGAATACATTGCTGCATCAGATGCAGCAAGGGAGGCTGTTTGGATAAGGAATTTCGTCTAAGAGTTGGACGTCATTCTAATGGAGTTGCTCCTGTCCCGGTGTTGTGTGACAACACGGGAGCTATAGCTCAAGCAAAGGAGCCTAGGTCTCATCAGAAGTCCAAACATGTATTGAGAAAGTACCACATCCTCGGAGAGATTGTGGAAAGTAGAGAAGTGTCTTTTGACATAGTCGGCTCCGCAGATAATGTTGTTTATCCACTAGCTAAGCCTTTACCTGGACCATTATTCGACAAGCATCGCGAATCAATGGGTTTAAAGCATATGAGTAGTTGACTCTAGTGCAAGTGGGAGATTGTTAGAGTAGGTGCCCGTCGAGCCAAGTGTTGGTCGAGTGTTCACAATGAAACTCTATGTATAAGCAATCTTTATTTTAGTAATATTTGATATTATTATTTTGGCACATCTTTATCTATATACCCATGCTAGTTGCATAGATAAAGCCCTTGAATATACAAATAGTAGAAAGAATATGAGATGCTCATATGATGAGTATCATGAAACTCATATTTGTAATACTGTATATTCTAAACGGTTCCTAGTCGATTCAGCCGCCACTAAGAAGGATATAGGCCGCTCGAGTTAGAGACTAGTATCTGCGATGTGAGTACCATGTTTCATTGGTAGGGGACATTGTGATGTCCGAGCATGCAGATAAGTGCTCCTGGTAGAGTGCACTGAACAACCCTCCATAAAAGGACTTTCCAAGTGGTTCTCACTTATCGAGTGGTGTCCTAGTTTATGGTTGTACACCATTAGTCCTTATGACCCGGGACAACATTGAGACTCTATGTGCTAGCATTTCACTTGGACTTGTTAACCGACTCTTATGGGGTCATCAGGTGGCAAGGTTGGGTGTCATGTCGAAACATATAGGAGTCGATGCATTGTAGTCGAGGATTCACCGCTTACCTTCGGGTATGGATATCCTATGTGTTATCATGTGTATGTAGGTTGAAATCTCTGGCCAGAGTATGGTGGTAATTGTGAAAGGGGTTTCATAGATTACACCATTGATGCAACTACGACATGACACATAGTATCGATTCATTGACAACTCTCGATATACCAATGGTTGTCGAATCGGTCGGGATATATGAGTTGAAGGGACCGTACTGTACGCTAACCATAATTGAATGGTTCTTGCAGGCACTATCATTTGATACCTAGGGAATCATGTAAGCGATGTTGCTAGGCGTTTAACATGGTTGGTTGGGTACTATCAGAATTGAGTTCTGACGTTCTTGTTATCAAGGGGTTGATAAGTAAGTGTGGGGACCCGGACGCTAATCATCTTCTAATCATCTTTGGGATTTAATTATCTGTTCTGATAAATAGGGTCTAAAAATTTTTCTTTTTAAAATATAAAACTGCGGAAGGTAATGGCATCTAATTAATATACATATCTGTATAAAACATACATTTCTGTATAAAAGTACAATAATATACAACAATATAATCTAAGGTTCAGTTACTAATTTCAAGTAATAAAACCAAGTCTACTGTAAGTCCGGAATCACCACGCTAAACTCGTCTTCTCTTATCATCATCTTGACCCCGATCCTTCCCCACCTGTTGTCATGCACACATACAAAACAAGACAACAGCCGGATAACTCCGGTGAGAATAAATCCCAGTATGAAACATGGTAAACATGCATATACAAAATAATTCATGAAACATGCTGTCATGAATAAAATCAAAAGTAATAGATTTCATGATCTATGAAATCAAATCAAAACATGCATGCACTTTAAATCAAATAAACATGCATATAAACACTCTAAATCATAGAAACATGCTATCATAACTGAAAGCAATAACGATGGGTCCCATGATCTAGGACGCCACATCCATATAATCATGCAATCCTAATCAGATCATGTCTAGACTTGACTCGACTAAAAATCTAGGGATCCCGTTGTGAATAAGACGTCACTGGCTGTCACCTACCCTACCAATCGAGGTGCTGTACGTCTTATTCCTAGACTTCGGCCTGATCTGTATCCACGTCTACAAAGGGGCGGTGATCTTCCCCTAAGCTGAGATATCGCCGAACATCTAGAAGTCTGTCTGATCTCCAGACTGTCCTATCTTAATGCATGAATACACAATCTGTAAACAAGCATAATCATTCTAATGCAATGCCACATGATCCGTAAACAAAGCATAGCAAGATCTGTATACCAGTTCTATAAACAAATCTATAAACAACCATATTCATATAAAAACATAACAAGAGTATAGTATGTGATTTAGTGGGCAACTCAACGCGATCTCAATTGAGTTGTTCTTCCCGAATATCACATGAATTATACCTTGATCTTCCTCGTCTTGGGAAGACGAAGTCTCGAAGTCCGGTCTGCCCATATCCGATCTCAGTACATAATCTGATCAATATCTGAACAAAATACCATCTGGTTCATATCAACAACATCAGGATATAATCTAAATCATATCTGAATCTGATCAATCTAATTAAACTTATATCTTGACGGCATAACAATACTGTCTCGTAACCCCGTCAGTCTCAATATCACAAATATAATACCAGAATTCATAATCAATCTCAGTACAATCTATAATCTCAATATCTGTACACTCTGAATCAGGTAATAACACAATTCTGATATTAAATCTCAGTCAATTCATTTCTAAAAATCATAATAATTCCATAAACAGTCTATTTCTAAATCTGACTTCCATTCTATAATATCTACGGTAGTAGAAACACCATATCTGAATCATATTCAATTCTAACAACATCATAAAATCAAATCTTGTCTAAACGTAATAAAACTTACGTCCAGTTGTAGCCTGTGTTGATACAAACACGGTACCGAAGTCGGATTTCAATTCAGATAGACGGTTTGCTCGCAAATCAATTTCTAAGAAAAAAAAACAAAGCTTTTTCCCTCAAAACCGATTTCTTCTCCTTTCTTTTGTTCTGAATTCGATTTGTATGTTGTATATATATATATATATATATATATATATATATACACGTAGCCTTCAAAAGACCAAGTGGCATAATTTTGTGTTGCATGCCGCGCACATATGTGCAACACTTTTCCGCGCATAAGCGCCCATGGCTCTAGACGCTACGCGCATATGCGCGCAGTCCGTCCGCGCATGTGCGCGAATGCCTCGGCCACCTCCACGCGCATTTGCGCCCTCTCACTTCTTGCACACACATTTCACACATTTATCATGTTTCCTAGTCCGATCCGTTCCGTCTATAATCATCTCGATTAATTCTATAAATCATTTCAAATTAATCTCAATTTACAGTAATCATATCCAAATCATTTCAGATTACGGTAATTAAATTTTCGGGCATTACATTTTTCCCCCTCTTAGATCTGAGTTCGTCCTCGAACTCACCAACAATCAATTCAAGTCTGACCAAAGAAATGTGTAACAGAGTTTAACATCCAAACTCGTCGCACTAACATCATTCTGAGGTATCTTTCTTTAATCAGTCTCTGATTCTAATCTGAAATCAGAATTTACCAAGTAACTCGGTCGGATAACACTGGCTATACAACATCCGTATATGCTACTCTGCAATCCATAACAAATCAATACCACCTGTAGTTGTTATCCTATCTGTTTCTTCCAATCAAAGACGTATTCTATCTTTGATTTCCAATACCAGTTGTCATCATCTGACATTGGTTTCCTAAATCTATCTATTCTGAACTATCTTGATAACTATTGTCATACAGTACCTCAAACAGTGACAATAGATCATAACAACTAGTACTAACATCCAGTACTAAAGCTCTACCAATATCTGTCAGAATCCGAATAATACACTCTGACTACCTGTCAATCTGTGAACAAAATCTGTCAAAGAAAGCTTATGATATCTTCTATCACAAGTACAAACTCAATCAATATCATCTCAATTAAAATCATAATCTGATATCATCTAATTCAGTATTCTAATCCATCTGATTATTTCTTTGACATCGATCTATGTCATCTAGTTCTGTTTGTACATCATCTGATACAAACTAATAGATATAGATTGAATAATCTATCAATCATAATCACATCATATCCCAAATCTGGATAAAATGGCTGTAATATCATTACAAAAGCCCTAGAAATGTATTCCCATTTCTATTCAGAAATTTACAAGTTCTGTAAGAATCTTCTGATTTCTCTCTTTCTGTCTTTTTCTGTTAGCAATTCAGACATATCAGTACCACTCTGCCAATATTTCTGTACAAATTCTGTTACAACTGATCAAATCTATCTATATTATCACTATCTGTTCGAATATAATACATTCACAATCATCTAAATGAAAACTGAACCCATTACGGCGCATTTCTGACACTATCTGTAAGTTCAGATTCGAACTATGCTGTATAAACAATCAGTTCATAACACATATAAAGAATAAATACCTACCTGATATTCAGCTCTGACTGTAGATATCAATTCTGTTACAAAATTCTGAAACATTCTGATACCACAATAGAATCAATCTGATACAAACACCAAATCACATATCTGTTACTGTAGGTGTTACTCTGTTCTGATTATCTTTTCAAAATACAATTCTGAATAGTCTTATCACATTTCTGAACTGTTTACACGAATCTGTATCAAACACTGACTCAAACAACAGTAATATCAAATCAGATTCGAAATAAAAACAACCTATACAATCTAGTGAGTTTAAGAAAACTCATAAAACAGCAAGTTCTGGCAACTGTTAATTCTGACTGACTGATAAATCTTCACACTGCCCAGATCAACTGCTCTATCTCATCTGCAAATAACATAGCTCCTAACACTATCAGATATCACCATTACTGATGTAGAACAATAACAATACTCAGCAGATATATAACAATAATCGAATAAGATAATCTGTCAAATCAGACAATATACATTTCTGACATTTCTGAAATTTCTGATCTTTCTAATATCGGTATCTTTAACTGATCACAATCTCAACTGTATCAAAATCAATCTGTATACTAACTTCAGATATCGCATATTCTGAATACAATCTGTTTCAAGCAGGATTCTTATCTGAACAACTTCTGTATACAATCATTACTGTTCTCAGAATATTCAATAAAATCTTCAAATATTCCATTTAATCAATCAGATGCTGTTAACATATCAAATATCATAGATATAACAAGCATAGAATCATCAGAACATCTCTGACTATACTAATACATGCTAAAGAGAAACACTAAATCATATGTAACTCCTGGTCGATATTCTTCTACTGATCTTTCAATTCATTCTGTATCATTCTGTGTACTCAATATCATTCTGTACTGAATTCTAGCACAACAATCAGTATCTGATTTGAATTCAATTCTGAAATCTATCTTTCTGATATAAAGCAAATCTAAAATCTTATCTAGGCAAACATCTGCCAACTCGTATATCACTGGCAAATCTGCCAATGTTAAGCTCGATTTCAGTACATCTACTGAGTACATAAGGATACCATCTGTTCCTTTCTGTAACAATCGAGTCATATACGACAATATCAAAGGAATTCTAAATCTAAAATCCTTATCGCAAAATCTCTACTCATTAGCTATCTCTAATCTGAATCTTACCATGTCTGGAACATATTCGACAATATGTCTGTACTTGTTCAGCATATACATATCAACAATGCGTTCAAAGCAGAAAACACAAGTACATCATACTCTATCTCTATCTCATTCTTATCTTACTGTAGTAGACAATATTCTACAGAAAGTTCTGATATCAACATCTCCTCAACACGTAAGGACATCAATACTACAGTACAACCAGACTCAACAGGTACAGCATATATCAATGCAATTCTTTCAAAGATACTCATAATGAATGCATTAGTATACATCAATACATATGCAACATAATCATAGAGTAATAGTACCTGTCACTATATCATCAAGTGTCTCCTGGGGCTGTTCTTCGATCACCATATCTAGATGGTCCTGCTCCCTGAAATCTTCGGGAACCTCTCTGGGGACAAACTCTAGCAAAGTGCCCCGGCTGTCGACAGATACGACAACTACCAGTAACTCCCTGGCATAGCTCCGTGGGATGTCTTCCTCCGCAAGTGCTGCAATACACTCCAATATAACTTGAGCTAGAACCACTCGAGCTAGAGGAACCACTTCCCAACTTCTTGAATGGCTTATTTTGAACTTTCAGCCAATCTTGCTTTCCACTCGTGCTGCCACGCTCAATTCGAAGAGGGGATTGCTGTGTCTGGGGTGGCTTCACACACAACCTGGTCAATTGTCTAATCAGACTCATCTCCGCTCTCTTTGCTCTACTCAAGATATCAGCAAAATGGTAAGGTCGTTGCAAATTCATAAATGCAACTACCTCTGAATTCAACCCTCTGATGAATTGATTCACTACAGCTTCATCATTCCCAGCTAAATGAGGAGCAAAATGCAGTAGAGTAGAGAATTTAGAAATATATTGGTCAATATTCAGCTGCCCTTGGCTCAAATTCTCAAACTCTAATTTCTTATCCTCTCGATACGAAGCTGAGAAAAATCTTCGATAGAATTCAGTTCTGAATATCTCCCACGAAATTACTGTACCTCTCTGTGCCCACATTCTTGTACTGGTAATCCACCAACTCCTGGCGGCTTCTCGTAACTGGTTAGGCACCATTTTAACCCTCTGTTCATCTGTACAATCAAGTAAATCGAACAAGATTTCTATATCATCAAACCAGTTCTGACAATTTTCAGATGTCTCGGTACCACTCAGAATCGGTGGCTGTAATAACTCAAATTCTTTCATCTTTTCTTCTAACTGAGTTTCGAATACATTCATCTGTTCAGACGAAGTACTACCCCTTTCTGGAAATCTCCGAGGCGGTATATCTGAATATCAAATAGATTAGTACCCAATCTATACAGTCTGTCTCAGCCCTCCTCTGATCATATACCTCTGATCCAGACTCGGTTCTGATTCAGGCGTAACCATTACATGCTGCAATCAACTCAGATAACAAACAACATGTAATAGGGAAAGCGATAAATCATGCTAGCACACATCATGCAAGTCAACATTAACATAATTCTCATGCTAGCAATCACATGCAAGGAAAGAAAATTCAATCTACCCCTCTCATTCTCTTCTATCTCAATCTATCTCAGTCTAAATGTTCTATCAGTTCTGACTACCTTAATCTAAAGGATCTATCGCTCTGATAATCTAAGTCTAAAGGAACTATCAGCTCTGATACCACCTGTTGTGGGGACCCGGACGCTAATCATCTTCTAATCATCTTTGGGATTTAATTATCTGTTCTGATAAATAGGGTCTAAAAATTTTTCTTTTTAAAATATAAAACTGCGGAAGGTAATGGCATCTAAGTAATATACATATCTGTATAAAACATACATTTCTGTATAAAAGTACAATAATATACAACAATCTAATCTAAGGTTCAGTTACTAATTTCAAGTAATAAAACCAAGTCTACTGTAAGTCCGGAATCACCACGCTAAACTCGTCTTCTCTTATCATCATCTTGACCCCGATCCTTCCCCACCTGTTGTCATGCACACATACAAAACAAGACAACAGCCGGATAACTACGGTGAGAATAAATCCCAGTATAAAACATGGTAAACATGCATATACAAAATAATTCATGAAACATGCTGTCATGAATAAAATCAAAAGTAATAGATTTCATGATCTATGAAATCAAATCAAAACATGCATGCACTTTAAATCAAATAAACATGCATATAAACACTCTAAATCATAGAAACATGCTATCATAACTGAAAGCAATAACGATGGGTCCCATGATCTAGGACGCCACATCCATATAATCATGCAATCCTAATCAGATCATGTCTAGACTTGACTCGACTAAAAATCTAGGGATCCCGTTGTGAATAAGACGTCACTGGCTGTCACCTACCCTACCAATCGAGGTGCTGTACGTCTTATTCCTAGACTTCGGCCTGATCTGTATCCACGTCTACAAAGGGGCGGTGATCTTCCCCTAAGCTGAGATATCGCCGAACATCTAGAAGTCTGCCTGATCTCCAGACTGTCCTATCTTAATGCATGAATACACAATCTGTAAACAAGCATAATCATTCTAATGCAATGCCACATGATCCGTAAACAAAGCATAGCAAGATCTGTATACCAGTTCTATAAACAAATCTATAAACAACCATATTCATATAAAAACATAACAAGAGTATAGTATGTGATTTAGTGGGCAACTCAACGCGATCTCAATTGAGTTGTTCTTCCCGAATATCACATGAATTATACCTTGATCTTCCTCGTCTTGGGAAGACGAAGTCTCGAAGTCCGGTCTGCCCATATCCGATCTCAGTACATAATCTGATCAATATCTGAACAAAATACCATCTGGTTCATATCAACAACATCAGGATATAATCTAAATCATATCTGAATCTGATCAATCTAATTAAACTTATATCTTGACGGCATAACAATACTGTCTCGTAACCCCGTCAATCTCAATATCACAAATATAATACCAGAATTCATAATCAATCTCAGTACAATCTATAATCTCAATATCTGTACACTCTGAATCAGGTAATAACACAATTCTGATATTAAATCTCAGTCAATTCATTTCTAAAAATCATAATAATTCCATAAACAGTCTGTTTCTAAATCTGACTTCCATTCTATAATATCTACGGTAGTAGAAACACCATATCTGAATCATATTCAATTCTAACAACATCATAAAATCAAATCTTGTCTAAACGTAATAAAACTTACGTCCAGTTGTAGCCTGTGTTGATACAAACACGGTACCGAAGTCGGATTTCAATTCAGATAGACGGTTTGCTCGCAAATCAATTTCTAAGAAAAAAAACAAAGCTTTTTCCCTCAAAACCGATTTCTTCTCCTTTCTTTTGTTCTGAATTCGATTTGTATGCTGTATATATATATATATATATATATATATATATATATATATATATATATATATATATATATATATATATATATATATATATATATACACGTAGCCTTCAAAAGACCAAGTGGCATAATTTGTGTTGCATGCCGCGCGCATATGCGCAACACTTTTCCGCGCATATGCGCCCATGGCTCTGGACGCTACGCGCATATGCGCGCAGTCCGTCCGCGCATGTGCGCGCATGCCTCGGCCACCTCCACGCGCATGTGCGCCCTCTCACTTCTTGCACACACATTTCACACCTTTATCATGTGTCCTAGTCCGATCCGTTCCGTCTATAATCATCTCGATTAATTCTATAAATCATTTCAAATTAATCTCAATTTACAGTAATCATATCCAAATCATTTCAGATTACGGTAATTAAATTTTCGGGCATTACAGTAAGAATGGAGCAATTGGGGTATGCTCATATAAGGACATGTTTAGTCCGAATCACATGGAGATGTGAACCCACGGCTAGTTGTATCAATGAACCATTGAGGGCCACACAAGTGTTGGCTTTCTAGATCCCGTTGAGAAGTAAAAATAGTTCAATGTGTTGAACGACTTATAAAGGAGTTTATAAGCGTAAGGAAAATTAGAAGTATGACTTCTATAAAGGAGAAACTAGTTCAATGTGTTGAACGACTTATAAATGAGTTTATAAGTGTAAGGAAAAATAGAAGTATGACTTCTATGAGAGAAATGTAAATTTTAATTTATGGAAGTGTTCCTAAATTAAAAGTTGACCAAGTGAATAATGTATTTGAAAATTCTGATTTTCATAAACATTATTATGGACTAAATTAAATTAATTCAAGTGTTGAATTAATTAAACACTAGTGGACCTAGTAGAGTCCAAATAATTAAATTAATTCAAGTGTTGAATTAATTAAATTAAATTGAGTCTTGTAGAGCTCAATTTAAATAAATTATTTAACTAGTGGACTTGAGTAAATTCAAGTAATGTTTAATTAGTCTCAAATATGTTTGAGATAATTATAAATAAGTCCATGGATTTTTAATTGTTAAAAATCAAATAAGACTTGCATGCATGGGAGGTGAAGAGTTGGGAGACAACTTTCTCAATATTCAAGACATGTGTCACACATGCCAACAACAACTTTTTACACTCTCAAGGCTAGTCTCCCTTCCCCCCATTCAAGGATGAAATGGCCGAAATTTGCATATGATATTCTCCAAGTTTTCTCTCAATTTTTATTCTTCAAGAGTTGAGAAAAGAAAACACTTCTCAAAGAAAAATGCTCTAATTTTTCTAGTGCAAAATTAGAGTGGATCTAGCTAGTTGGTGGTGGGTTTAATATTTGAGCAAGGTGGGCTCAAAGGAAGCTTGAAGATTGTCTTGCCATTGAAGAGCTTAGTTGTATATCAACTAAGTTGGAGCCATCATCAATCTTTTAAGATTGATAGGTACATTTCTAAACACACTATGAATGTCATTTTTGTGTTATTGTATTTGCTACACATTTCATGTGGTGGCCGAAATTTTTCCTTGTAAAATTTAAAATTTTTGAACTACCGTTGCGCTTCCGGTCACCGTAACCGATCCCCTTTCACTGTCCGTCAATGTAGCCCGAATGACCAACGCTGAAAAGCAAGCAATGGTCCACGGAACCACCAAAGCTATCTCCTCTCGCTGCAAGTCTAACAACAATGGTTTCTGAATCATAGTACTCAAAGAAGAACTCGACGTACGGCTCAATTCATCCGCTACAACATTTGCTTTCCCTGGGTGATAACTGATCGTCACATCATAATCTTTGACAAGCTCTAACCACTGTCTCTGCTGCATATTGAGCTCTTTCTGGGAAAACAAATACTTCAAACTCTTGTGGTCCGTGAAAATTTCACACTTTTCGCCATATAAATAATGTCTAATGATTTTCAAGGCCAAAACCACAGCTGCCAGCTCAAAATCATGCGTAGGATAATTCTTCTCATAGTCCTTCAACTGGCGAGAAGCATAGGCTATAACCTTTCCACGTTGCATCATCACTGCACCAAGACCCTTCTTCGACGCATCGGTATAAACAACAAAGTCTTCTGTACCACTGGGCAATGCAAGAACAGGAGCTGTCGTCAACTTATATTTCAACTCTTGAAATCCACTCTGGCAATCATTGGACCACTCGAATTTCACAGTATTCCTCGTCAGATTGGTTGACAGCAAGGCAATCTTGGAGAAATCTGAAATGAAACGACGATAATAACCCGCCAAACCAAGAAAACTGCGTACCTCTAATACAGTGGTAGGAATAGGCCACTTCTTAATCGCCTCTATCTTCACCGGATCAACAGCTATACCATCCTTCGAGACAACATGGCCTAAGAAAGAAATATGCTCCAACCAGAACTCACATTTCTTCAACTTAGCAAACAACCTCTTCTCTCTCAACAACTGAAGAACAACTCTGAGGTTCTCTGAATGAAAATCTTTGTTCTTGGAATAAATCAAAATGTCATCGATGAAAACAATGACAAAGCTATCCAAATACGGCTTGAACACACGGTTCATAAGGTCCATGACGACTGAAGGAGCATTTGTCAGACCAAAAGACATCACAAGGAATTCATAATGACCATACCTGGTCCGGAACGCCGTCTTAGGGATATCAGACTCCCTAACCTTCAACTGATAATAGCCAGATCGCAGATCAATCTTCGAAAATACTGTAGCCCCATGCAATTGGTCAAAAAGATCGTCTATCCGTGGCAACAGATACTTATTCTTGATAGTCACTTTGTTGATCTCTCTGTAATCAATACACAGCCGCAAAGTCCCATCTTTCTTCTTGACAAAAAGAACCGGAGCTCCCCAAGGCGAAGAACTCGGTCGAATAAAACCTTTCTCCAAGAGATCCTGCAACTGCGTCTTCAACTCTTTCATCTCTGTTGGGGCCATTCTATACGGAGCCTTAGAAATAGGAACCGTACCTGGAACTAGATTAATCACAAACACCACATCTCAGTCCGACGGCAAACCCGGCACATCATCCTCAAAAACATCAGCGAACTCTCTCACCACATCAATATCATCAATATTCAATTTAATGATTCTATCCACATCCACAATCGAAGCCAAAAACCCATCACCACCTCTACACAACAACTTCTTAGCCTCAAGACAAGAAATAAAAGGAAGACCAGCGAAGTACCTGCACTGGCGAGCATACCTTCCCTATTGCCATCATCTGCAAATTTCACCGTCTTAGCAACGCAATCAATCACTGCACGATAGGTTGATAGCCAATCCATGCCAAGTATAATATCAAACGCAACCATCGGAATAACAATCAAGTCGGCATAGACCACTCGCTCATTAATTTGAACAGAGCACGCATACACAATAGATGTCGGGCACAACACATCCCCCGAAGGCAATACAACATTAAACTGGAGGGGAATAACAGAAGGAACTATACCCAAAGATCTCAAAAAGAGTTCAGACATAAAAGAATGAGTAGCACCTGTATCAATCAATGTCGTAGCTACTCTGCTTGAAATTAAAATAGTGCTAGAGATCACAGAAGGATCATGGTTTATACCTTCTTCGTCATGGTGAAGATGCGACCCTGCACCTTCTCTTTACTCGCTCCACTTGGACAGTCTTTGGCAATATGGCCTGCAGTGCCACATCGATAACAAGTGTGAGTAACAAATCTGCACTCTCTCCGATGATGTCTACTGCACTTGGGACACAATGGCTTCTCGGGATCAAATGGAACAACCGCTGGCTTAGGACTCGGCTCTATCTTGCCTTTCCCCTTGAAACGATCTTTCCTCTTTGACTTGAACCTTGGCCTCTCTGAGCAATGGCCTCCTGCCTCGCTTGTCTTTCCCTGGCAATGTCTTTCTCATCTTGTTCGGCCAACAAAGCCTTAGCCACGATCTCTTTGAATGTCACCGCCTTCGACATGTTGATATCCCTCCGGATCTCTGCTCGAAGGCCTCTAATCAAATGAGCACCTTTGTCCTTGTAATTGGAAGCAATATACGGGACAAACAGACAGCCCTCCTCAAACTTCAGAATGTACTCATCGACATTCATACCTCCCTATCGAAGCTCCAAGAACTCAGTCACCTTCCTAGCTCGAAGTGCATCTGGAAAGTACTTTTCATAGAAGAGATCAGTAAACTCTTGCCACTTCAACGTCGAAACATCCACACTAACCTTGGTAGCATTCCACCAAATGCGTGCAGCCTTGACCAACATGAACACTGCACAACCGATTCTGTCTTTGTCTGCATAGTTGAGATGATCGATAATCGCCTCAAGAGCTTTGATCCATTCCACGGCCACCAACGGATCAGTGCTTCCTTCAAATTCCGAAGGATCCATCCTCTTGAAAGCAGTACAGGTCCCATCAGTTCCAACTGCTTGTGCCACTTGGCCTCTCACTTGACCTCTACCTTGGCCTGCTCCTTGCAAACGTAGCAACTGTTGGATCTACTCACTATGGACCTTAGCTTGCTCTTTCAACAACTTGCCGAACTCGTCGACAACTCTAGAGGTAGAACTATCCTTACCCTCTGCAGCCTTTCTCTTAGGAGGCATTCTCCTACGATGTGCTCACAAAATACATATCAATAGATAACAATGAATAAATGTAAAAGAAGACATACCCGGACTGTTGAAAGTAGACGAAGTCATATGCATTGGTCCGAAGAACGGTGCTCTGATACAACTAAATGTGACACCTCTGACCGGTTTTAATAAAATAGCAGCGAAAATTAAAATTTTCTTCAAAATGGAGGAAGGATTAAAATTTCTTGACGTAAAACATTTACAAACAAATGTATATACATGATCAATCAAATGATACAACAAAATGCAAAAGATCATTTTTGTGATCATGTCCAAAATGCTAGCAAAATATCTTCTTCCTTCCTTCTCTATGCATATGACTCCGGCCCACAATCAAAGTCCCGGCCCGTCGCTCTTATCTGCATCACATGAAATAACTGAAATGAGTATAAAACTCAGCAAGTGGAACTCTTACATAACAATGATACATAGCATACTATGAAAATCATGGCTTTGAAATCAATAAATACCATCAACTCTAGGAACATGAATAACATAGCATACTATAACAATAAGATGGTATTTCACTTTTCTCTGTTGGATTGATATATATATATAGTATCTCTGTCTCTGTACCTATATCCCATCGATATAAATCGACAACTCTGAGGGATATAAGCCTATGGTCGTTGATTAACTAATTGCATGCAATCTCTGACTATGTATCTATCAATCCACAAATCATTTGAAACTCTCACTTTGGCATTTCATCAAACACTTTGCATACTCTTTCTTTTGTATTCCTTTTTTCACAATTGAGACATTCAATTGTCTCTAATATATAACCAAGTATATCAATACATAATATGAATCAAATGGAAGGGAATAACATGTTAAAACCATTGAAACACAATACATATACTATCATGTGAGCACAAGAAATGAAATTCCACTTACAACCAACAAGAACACCTTCAACTAATCTCTTGGTTGAATTCCTACTACAATAAATCATATATAACACCATCAAGAACCAAATAATCCCACAATCAAACCATTTAATCCAAACTACCAACACAATCAACAAACCCATATCATCTCTCATACCAAAACCAAGAATAACTAAACCAAAATGCTTACCTTAGCTCCTTGAACCAATTATAACTTAGTTCTCTCAACAATAATCCACCAAGAGACTTGAATCAAAGAAAGGAATTGAAAGGAAATGAGGAAACCCTAGCTTCAAGGAGAGAATTTTGGGAATGAGGGGAAAGAAATGAGGGAAATGACTAACTTATTGGCTTAGAAACTCTTAAAAATGTGTTATCTACACCCTAGACACGGACCCCGTGCCTCCCTCCGTGTATAGGTCCGTGTACACACGAAAAATCATCCATGTTTCCTTGCCGGACCCGGACCCCGTGTCGGGGTCCGTGTGGGGTCCGTGTACCCTCGGTCCAAGGGCCAAAACTGCACTTTTTCTTTCGAATTAGCCAAAGTGGTAAACATGAAAGTTGTAGCCCTATGTCGTTTCTTGAATCCCTCCAAATTGCAGATCATTTGGAGGTCTGAGTGAAATGTTATGCCCATTCTCCCAACATGTGTCACTGGAGGAACAACGAAACGCTCGACACACTTCGGGGCTCTTTTGGCTTATCTTCCACAATGATTTGAACAAAACCCAAAACAACAAAGTTACACCTCTATGTTTTATCTAACCACTCCAATTGGCCTCACCTTATTTGGATCAATATACCATTTATCATGAATTTAATCGTAACGCCGCTACAATAGCACTACACATCATCTATACCCAACCATACTAAAATCATAAATCGAAACTCTTAACATCCAAACTATACTTAAACTTGACCAAGTAGTCAATAAACATACGAAATCTTAAACCGTACCGTACACCAGGCTTGGCTATTACAGATGAACTCATGGGAGTATTTGCAGCTGAACATGTTAACATGCCAAATATTTTGAGCAATTCCTTCATATATTTGGTCTGACTGATAAAAATATCAGTTTCCATTTGGTTTACTTGCAGACCGAGAAATAATGTCAGTTTACACATCATAAACATCTCGAATTTGTCCTGCATCTACTTGGCAAACTTCTCACATAATTTGGGGTTAGTTGACCCAAATATAATATCATCAATATAAATTTGCACAAGTAAAATATGATTATTGTTAGAGAATTTGAACAAGGTCTTATCAACTTATCCAAAAGTAAATCATGATCAGTTATAAATTTTGAAAATGTTTCATACCAAGCCCTTGGAGCTTTTTTAAGGCCAAACAAATCTTGTTTTAAATGATAAACATAATCAAGAAAACAGTGATTGATAAAACCTGGTGGTTGTTCAACATAAACTTCTTCATGTAACTGACCATTCAGAAAGTCACTCTTCATGTCCATCTGGTAGACTTTAAAATTCTTGAATGATGAATAAGCAATGAACAATCTTATTGCTTCAAGTCTTGGAAATGGTGTATAAGTTTCATCGTAGTCAATTCCTTCTTCTTGTCTATATCGTTGAGCTACAAGTCTTGACTTGTTGCGTGCAACTGAACCATCCTCGTTCAGTTTGTTTCTGAATACCCATTTTGTACATATAACAGTTTTAGAAATTGGTCTTGGAACTAAGTTCCAGACATTGTTATGGGTAAACTGATTTAGCTCTTCTTGCATAGCATTTATCCAGTTAGGATCAGCAAGAGCTTCATCAGTTTTCTTTGGTTCCAGTTGTGAAACGAAAATAGAATGAATAAATAGATTAAGCATTTGATTTCTAGTCCTTACCGGATCAGATGGATTACCTATTACCTGTTCTAGAGGATGTGATTTCTTCCATCTGAGCTCAGTATTTATTATGTCCATGTCAGTAGCTTCTTATGTTGGCAACCGAATTTTTTCTTCAGTTTCAATTGGAGCTGGATCAGTTGGTAACTGAATATTATCAAAATGCTCCACCAACTGATTATTAAGGACAACTTCCTGTTCAACTTGTTGGTCTACTATTTCTAGTTCAGGTGTTTCAAGGATTTTTCGATTGATATGATTTTCTTCTTCACTATCATCCTCCAAACTGATCTGTAAATCGATCAACTGGATCAGTTGGCTTATCAGTTAGCACATATTCATCAAATACGACATGAATTGATTATTCAACATTTAAAGTGCTTTTATTAAAGACTCTATAAGCTTTACTGACTAATGAATATCCAAGAAATATTCTCTCTGCAGATTTATAATCAAAAGCTTTTAAATGAGTTTTGTCATTATCAAGAATAAAACATTTTCAGCCGAATATTTTGAAATATGAAACCAAACTTTTTTGTCCATGCCAGATCTCATATGATGTTTTCACATGATTCTTTTTAATCATCGATCTGTTCTGAATGTAACATGCAGTGTTTACTGCTTCTGCCCAAAATCTTTGAGAAATACCAGAATCAGCAAGCATCGTTCTAGCAGCTTCTTTAAGGGTCTGATTTCTTCTCTCAGTACCATTTTGCTTAGGGGTTCTAGCTGCTAAGAGCTCATGCTTGATCCCAGTATTTTTCTAAAAATGTTGCAAGATTTTGATTGATGAATTCACTTCCTCGATCAGACCTTATTCGATAAACCCCAACTGATTTTTTATTTAATAATATTTTAAAGAGTTTAATCAGTTGTGCAGCAGTTTAGTATTTAGATTTGAGAAATATGACCCAAGTAAATCTTGAAAAATCATCCATAACAACTAAGGTGTATTTCATTCCCTCTAAGCTCATGACTGGTATTGGAACAAAAATATCCATATGTAACAGTTCTAAACATCGGAACATCGGGAGGATGATTTACAACCTCTGTTTTTGAATGAAGATCTTACTTGCTTACCAAACTGACATGCTGAACAAATTTTATCTTTTGAAAAATCTATTTTGGGTAAACCAGTTACAAGATGATGGTTACTTAGATAGGCGATAGATTTAAAGTTTATGTGGTTCAACCTCTTATGTCACAACCAATTTCTAGAAGATTTATAAGTTAAAACAAACTGGTGCATAAGTTTGATCAGTCCAACTGACTTTGTAAGTATTTCCACGACGATTGCCAATTAGAATGACTTCATTAGTTGAGTCTTTAACTGAACAAGTGTGTCTTTCAAACTGAACTGAGAAATTATTGTCTCATAACTGACTGATGTTAATCAATTATAATTCAAATTCTCAACTATTAAAACATCTTTGATAGTAAAGTTACCATAGATAAGTTTTCCTTTACCCACAATTTTACCTTTGGAATTATATCCAAAACTGATGTTTGGTCCACTGTATTTTATCAGTTTTGATAGCAGACTTGCATCCCTTATCATATGTCTTGAGCACCCACTGTCTCGATACCAGGTGGATTCCTTGTTTGAACCTGTTATCTGTAATAACACACAGTATATGATCTTGGTACCCCTATTCATTTGGGTCCTAAACTGATTAGTCCTTTAGGAACCCATACTCGGACAAGTCTAACTGACTTTTCAGTTGTTGTGTTCCAAATAGTTTTCTCAATTTTTGAGTGTTAAGTGTGTGGTGTGAGGAATAAACAGTATGATTTGCACCCTTTTTCAACTGACTGTTCTTTTGATACCTTTTCTGAACTGGCTTACAGTTGTAGTAATTGTAATAGTCATTCCTTGAGTACTGACTTTTATAACTGAGACTTTTAGGTGACCAGTTTCTTGAATCAGTTGAACTCGTAGGGCTGTATCCAATTCCATATCGTTTGGTTTTGTTCTTACTTTCAGTCGATTGAACTGCCGGTTTACATGGTTCTAAGAATTCATTTACCATGGTTGATTTTACAAAGGTAATGTACTTTCCTTTGTTTTCATTCAACCTTGGATGTGTATCACTTGCAGAATTTTCAACATGACTGTTAAAGCCTAAACCAATTTTATCATCAACTGATTTTTGTGCATTCTGCATTTCAGTCAATGTGACTGAAGACTTGCTCCAAGCTTTAATCATTTCAGTATGTTTTGAAATTTCGGTTTTTAACTGACATACCAAAGCTTGGTTCTCGATCATTTCAGATTTTTGCTTTGCAATCTATCCTTCTAGATGTAACACTTCAACTGACTCATCAGTTTTAGTTTTGTTATCATTGGGATCATTTTGGTCAGTTCTAACCTTCTCAAATGATCGAGCAAGTTTGTGATACTCATTTACCATGTCATGCAACATTGTAATGAGTTCCTCACGGGTAAAATCAGTAGAGCTGAAGTCAAATACATGTTCACTTGCTCAGTTCAGCATCATATGTCATTAAGCACTTAACTTCTTCTTCATCATCACTTGAGTTTTATGAGGTTTCAGGCTCTGACACCTCACTGTTAGTTTCCGCCCACTTAGATTTGATCTCCTCAGCTAAAAGCACCTCATGTTTTATTTTTGAATGACTTCTTGTCATCCTTGGTTCTTCTTTTATGTTCATAGGGCTTATTTCCTCTTTCAGCTGAGCCTCGACTGTCCTTCTTTGTTTTGGGACAGTCAGCAATGAAGTAACCAGTTTTGCCATAGTTGTAGAAAGTATAAAGTTCTTTTTTGGAGTAGTTTTTCTGATATTGTTTTTAGAAGTTTCCTTGATTTTGTAATGCCCGAAATTTTAGTTTGATACTTTTGAGTTATCATGTATTATGAATAAGGGAATGGAAGAACAGACATGGAGAGGCGACGTTGAATTCGAGTTTTGGTGGTACAATAGAGTCGGTGCACCCGCGCCATAAAAGTGACCGCACTTGCGGTGTTGAGACAGAGAGGGCAACACACCCGCGGTCCAAAATCCAGCGCACCCGCGGTCGTTCCTTCTGAATTTGTGGAAGTGATCCAGTACGCGCAGCGCACCCGCGGTGCAGAATGAGCGCACACGCGGTGTGACGTGCAGAATAAAGAATGAAGCATGTGTCTTCACCATGCAAGATATATATATGAATTGTCTTCATTTCCTTCATTTCAGCAGCCAAGGACCGAGAGCAAGTACAGAAATTCCTTCAAGCTTCAAGATGTATTAACAATTTGATTGTGAAACATCCAACCACCTGATTTTCGATCCGAGTTCATATTTGTACTCCTCTTGTCATTAGCTTCAAAAGGATGTAAGTATTATTGTATTTCAGCAGGTTTTGAGGTTGAAATGTTGGAGAAATCAGATTTTTATTACTATTGTGTGTTCTTATGATTATTATGAATTCATATTCTCAACCGGATCGAAGAACAGATATGATATGCGATTATTGTGGAAATTTCAGCATGTCTTGAGTGAGTTATGCAGATTTTGAGTTTGTGGTTGATGGTTATTGAGAATTGTGACTAGTTGATATACATATGTTAGTTGAGATGACCGGTATTGCGAGATTATGCCGTTATGCCGTTTAAATGTACCGAGATTGAATAATTTTCCGTATGTGTATTGATTTGAGCTAGAGATTGATAGAATGCATCTTGAATAAGTCATTTCAGATTTGTCTTGACAAGCTCCGACATCGAGACCTCGACATCGACAAAGACTGAACAACGAAAGTGATAGGATCAATTAACGTATCAAGAGTGTTTAGAAGGGGAGTTTGAATAAACTCTCACAATTCAAACTGATCTTTTCGAATTTTGAGTTCAGTTTGGTGACAAACTGATTCTCGGAATCTTGTTGGTCAATGAAAATCAGTTAAACTAAAGTAGTTGCAGAAAGTAACTGTGACACCTCGACCCGTTTACAATAAAAATACAGCGGAATTTAAAATTTTCAATTAAAGGATGGAAGGATTACAATTTCATAACATAAAATCATTTACAAAATATTTGCAACCAAAATAAATACATGATCATTCAAATGATATAACAACAAAAATAACATATCATTCCTATGATCATGTCCCAAAATATCAACAAAATAACATATTCCTTCCTTCCATCTCTATATGCATATGACCCCGATCCACGATCACTGTTCTGGTCCGTTGCTCTTAGCTGCATCACATGAAATAACTGAAATGAGTATAAAACTCAGCAAGTGGAACTCTTACATAGCAATGAACATATCATACTCTGAAATTCATAGCTTTAAAAACATAAATACCATCAACTCTGAAATAAATATCATAGCAATAACATAGCAATAAGATGGTATTTCTCTTTTCTCTGATGGATTGATATCAATAGTATCTCTGGCTCTGGTTACCTATATCCCATCGATATAAATCGACAACTCTGAGGGATATAAGCCTGTGGTCGTTGATCAACTAATTGCATTCAAACTCTAACTATGTATCTATCAATCCATAAAACATTTGAATTATCTCTCTTTGACATTTATCAAACACTTTGGAAATTATACTCTTTGTATTCCCTTTTCAATATAATTGAGACATACAATGCCTCCAATAGATATACAAGTGAATCAATACATAATTATGAAGCCAATGAAGGGAATAACACATTAAAACCTTTGGAACACAATACATATAATATCATGTGAGCACAAGGGATGAAATTCCACTTACAAACCACAAGAACACTTGAATCTAACTCCTTGGTTGAAATCCTACAACAATAATCCATAAATAACACCATCAACACCCCAATAATCAAGAACCCATGCCAAATAATCCATAAATCCAACAAACACAACAAACCCAAATCATCTCTCCTCCAAAACCAAGAAATAACAACACCAAAAGCTTACCTTAGCTTCTTAGAGCAACCAAGAACCTCGATCTCAACTCGAAAATCCAACTAGAAGCTTGAATCGAAGATAAGAAGGAAAGAAAATGAAGAAAACCCCATTCTCTAGAGAGGAAAATCGAAATGGAAGGGAAGAGAATGAGTAAAGTAAAGCCAACTACCCACTTAAATCTCGACCATGCCTCAATAATTGCATGACCGCGGGTGCGCTACTCCAGTCACCGCGGGTGCGCCATGCTCATGGCAACTCAAACAATTTTCTGAAATCGACGACCGCGGGTGCGGTCCTGCAATCACCGCGGGTGTGGTCCTCACTATACCGCGGGTGCGGTGCTGCCACGGCAGAAACAAAATCTCAAGCAACTAAAATCTAACCGAAACGCTGATACAAAACAACCACCAACCAAGAACATCAACTACACCACAAAACAAGAATAATCAACCATTCTATAGCCCATAATCATAACTCTTAACATCACAACTAAACTTAAACTTAATCAATAAATCCATAACATATGAAAACTTAAACCTTACCGTACACCGGGCTCGACTATTACAATCTCCCCTCCTTAGAGGAATTTCGTCCTCGAAATTGACGTCACTGCACGAACAACTCAGGATACTTCTCTCTCATCTCATCCTCTGGTTCCCACGTGGCTTCTTCAATCAAATGATTCCTCCAAAGGACTTTAACAATGCCGATCTCTTTGTTCCTCAATACTCTGACTTTGCGGTCCAGAATCTGAACCGGAATCTCTTGGTACGTCAAATTCGGCGTCAAGTCCAATGGCTCGTGGCGAAGAACATGGGAAGGATTCGCAATATACTTCCTGAGCATCGATACGTGAAAAACATTATGGACTCTGTCAAGATCTGGCGGTAGGGCTAACCTGCAGGCTCAATCACCAACTCTGTCCAAAATCTCAAAGGGGCCAATAAATCTCGGACTCAACTTGCCCTTCTTGCCAAACCGCATCACACCCTTGAGAGGTGCTATTTTCAGGAACACGTGATCGCCAACCTCAAACTGCAAAGGTCTACGACGTACATCTGCATAGCTCTTCTGTCTCGACTGCGCTGTCTTCATCCTCTCTCGAATAACAGCAACAACATCCGCAGTCTGTTGGACCAACTCTGGACCCAACATCTTCCTCTCACCAACCTCGTCCCAATACAAAGGAGATCTGCACTTCCTGCCATAAAGTGCCTCATACGGTGCCATCCCAATCGTCGCTTGGTAGCTATTGTTGTACGTGAACTCAACAAGAGGCAATTTAGAATCCCAGCTACCAGAATAATCAATAGTGCAAGCTCTGAACATATCCTCTAGAATCTGAATGACTCTCTCTGATTGACCGCCGCTCTGAGGATGATAAGCTGTACTGAAAGCTAACCGTGAACCCATGGCTCTGTGCAAACTCTTCCAAAACTCTGAGGTAAATCTAGGGTCACGATCAGACACAATCGACACAGGGACACCGTGAAGTCTAACAATCTCCGCTACGTAATCCTCGGCATACTGATTCATGGAATACGTCGTCTTGACTGAAAGAAAGTGCGCTGACTTGGTCAATCGATCGACAATAACCCAAATGGAATTGAAACCCTTCTGCGTCTTGGGAAGACCAGTCACGAAGTCCATCGTAATATGCTCCCACTTCCACTGAGGAATCGGCAAAGATAGCAATGTCCCAGCAGGTCTCTGGTGCTCAATCTTCACCTGCTGACAAGTTAGGCACTGAGAAATGAACATAGCAATATCTTTCTTCATACCTGGCCACCAATAGAGTCTACGAAGATCCTGATACATCTTGGTGTTGCCTGGATGTATCGAATATGGCGCGGTATGAGCCTCTGTCAAGACGTCTCGCCGAATATCATCACCAGCGGGAACACAAATACGGCCTCTGAAAGTCACCAAACCGTCTCCATTCAATCCAAACTCTGAGTTACCTCTCTCCTCTGCTCTAGCTCTAAACTCTGTCAACTGAACATCAACAGTCTGCTCTCTTCGGATCCTGTCCGTCAAAGTAGCCCGAATGACCAACGCTGAAAAGCGAGCAATGGTTCCCGGAACTACCAAAGAAATCTCCTCTCGCTGCAAGTCCAACAACAACGGCTTCTGAATCAAAGAACTCAAGGAAGAACTCGACTTACGGCTCAAAGCGTCTGCTACAACATTCGCTTTCCCTGGGTGGTAACTGATAGTCACATCATAGTCTTTGACAAGCTCTAACCACCTCCTCTGCCGCATATTGAGCTCTTTCTGGGAAAACAGATACTTCAAACTCTTGTGGTCTGTGAAGATCTTACACTTTTCGCCATACAAATAATGTCTCCATATCTTCAAGGCGAAAACCACAGCTTCCAGCTCCAAATCATGCGTCGGATAATTCTTCTCATAGTATTTCAACTGGCGAGAAGCATAGGCGATTACCTTTCCTCGCTGCATCAGAACTGCATTAAGACCCTTCTTCGACGCATCGGTAAACACAACAAAATCCTCTGAACCATTGGTCAATGAAAGAACAGGAGCTGTCGTCAACTTATCCTTCAACTCTTGAAATGCACTCTGGCAATCATTGAACCACTCGAACTTCACAGTCTTCCTCGTCAGATTGGTCAATGGCAAGGCAATCTTGGAGAAATCTGAAATAAAACGACGATAATAACCCGCCAAACCAAGAAAACTGCGTACCTCAGAAACAGTATTAGGAATAGGCCACCTCTGTATCGCTTCAATCTTCACTAGATCAACAACAATGCCATCCTTCGAAACAACATGGCCTAGAAAAGAAATCCGATCCAACCAAAAATCACACTTCTTCAACTTGGCAAACAACCTCTTCTCCCTCAACAATCGGAGAACAACTCTGAGATGCTCTGCATGAAGCTCTCTAGTCTTGGAATAGATCAAGATGTCGTCGATGAAGACAATGACGAAGCTATCCAAATAAGGCTTGAACACACGGTTCATCAAGTCCATAAAGACTGAAGGAGCATTGGTCAGACCAAAAGACATCACAAGAAATTCATAATGACCGTACCTGGTCCGGAACGCTGTCTTAGGGATATCAGACTCCCTAACCTTCAACTGATAGTAGCCAGATCGAAGATCAATCTTCGAAAATACAGTAGCACCATGAAGTTGGTCAAATAGATCGTCTATCCGTGGCAACGAATACTTATTCTTGACAGTCACTTTGTTGAGCTCCCTATAGTCGATACACAGCTGCAAAGATTCATCTTTCTTCTTAACGAAAAGAACCGGAGCTCCCCAAGGCGAAGAACTCAGTCGAATAAAACCCTTGTCCAAAAGATCCTGCAACTGCGTCTTCAACTCCTTCATCTCAGTAGGGGCCATCCTATACGGAGCCTTAGAAATAGGAACCGTACCTGGAGCTAGATCAATCACAAACTCAACATCTCTGTCCGGTGGCAAACCCGGCACATCATCCTCAAACACATCAGCAAACTCCCTCACAACATCAATATCATCAATATTCAACTTAATCATTCTATCCACATCCACAATAGAAGCCAGAAATACATCACAACCTCTACACATCAACTTCTCAGCCTCAAGACAAGATATAAAAGGAAGGACCAGCGAAGTACCTGCACTGGCGAGCACTCCTCCCTTAATGCCATCATCTGCAAAGGTCACCGGCTTAGCAACGCAATCAATAACAGCACGATAGGTCGACAGCCAATCCATGCCAAGAATAACATCAAAAGCAACCATAGGGATAACAATCAAATCAGTAAAAACAACTCGCTCCTCAATACGAACAGGGCACGCATACACAAACGACGTCGGGCACAACACATCTCCCGAAGGCAAAACAACATTGAACTGGAGGGGAAGAACAGAAGGAACTATATCCAACGATCTCAAAAACAATTCAGACATAAAAGAATGAGTAGCACCTGTATCAATCAAAGTCGTAGCTACTCTGCCTGAAATTAAAATAGCGCTAGAGATCACAGATGAATCATGGTTTATACCTTCCTTGGTCATCGTAAAGATACGACCCTGCACTTTATCCTTGCTCGCTCCCCTTGGACAATCTTTAGCAATGTGGCCTGCAGTGCCACAACGATAACAACTATGAGTGCCAAATCTGCACTCTCCTCGATGATGTCTGCTGCACTTAGGACACAGTGGCTTCTCAGGATCAACTGGAACTGACGGTGGTCTAGGACTCGATTCCATCTTGCCCTCCCCTTTGAAACGATCCTTGCCTCTCTGATTCGAGCCCTGGCCTCTCTGAGCAATAGCTTGATGCCTCTCCCTGGCGATATCTTTGTCGTCTTGTTCGGCCAACAACGCCTTCGATACGATCTCTTTGAAAGTCATAGCTTTGGACATGTTGATATCTCTCCTGATCTCTGCACGAAGGCCTTGAATGAAATGAGCACCTTTGTCCTTGTCGTTTGAAGCAATGTACGGAGCAAATAGACAACCCTCCTCGAACTTGATAATGTACTCATCAACGTTCATGCCTCCTTGTCGAAGCTCCAAGAACTCAGTCACCTTCCTAGCTCGAAGGGCGTCTAGGAAGTACTTGTCATAGAACAGGTCTGTGAACTCTGACCACTTGAAAGCCGAAACATTGACACCAACCTTAGTGGCATTCCACCAGATACGTGCAGCCTTTACCAACATGAATACTGCACAGCTGATCTTGTCTTTATCTTCATACTAAAGATGGTCGAAGATTGCTTCAAGCGCTTTGACCCACTCGACAGCCACTAACGGATCAGTGCTACTTGCGAATTCCGGTGGATCCATTCTCTTGAAAGCAGAAAAGACGGCATCAGTGCCAACTGCCTGAGCTGCTTGGCCTCTCACTTGGACTCTACCCTGTCATGATCCTTGCAATCGAAGCAGCTGCTGAATCTGCTCGCTATGGACTTTGGCCTGCTCCTTAGGTAACTTGCCGAACTCGTCGACAACTCTCGAGGAAGAACTATCCTCACCCTCTACAGCTTTCCTCTTAGGAGGCATACTCTACAATGTGCTCACAAAAGTAAATCAATAGATAACAATGGATAGATGCAAAGAAAACATACCCGGACAGTTGAAAGTAGACGAAGTCATATGCATTGGTCCGAAGAACGGTGCTCTGATACCACTAAATGTAACACCTCGACCCGTTTACAATAAAAATACAGCGGAATTTAAAATTTTCAATTAAAGGATGGAAGGATTACAATTTCATAACATAAAATCATTTACAAAATATTTGCAACCAAAATAAATACATGATCATTCAAATGATATAACAACAAAAATAACATATCATTCCTATGATCATGTCCCAAAATATCAACAAAATAACATCTTCCTTCCTTCCATCTCTATATGCATATGACCCCGATCCACGATCACTGTTCTGGTACGTTGCTCTTAGCTGCATCACATGAAATAACTGAAATGAGTATAAAACTCAGCAAGTGGAACTCTTACATAGCAATGAACATATCATACTCTGAAATTCATAGCTTTAAAAATATAAATACCATCAACTCTGAAATAAATATCATAGCAATAACATAGCAATAAGATGGTATTTCTCTTTTCTCTGATGGATTGATATCAATAGTATCTCTGGCTCTGGTTACCTATATCCCATCGATATAAATCGACAACTCTGAGGGATATAAGCCTGTGGTCGTTGATCAACTAATTGCATGCAATCTCTGACTATGTATCTATCAATCCATAAAACATTTGAATTATCTCTCTTTGACATTTATCAAACACTTTGGAAACTATACTCTTTGTATTCCATTTTCAATACAATTGAGACATACAATGCCTCCAATAGATATACAAGTGAATCAATACATAATTATGAAGCCAATGAAGGGAATAACACATTAAAACCTTTGGAACACAATACATATAATATCATATGAGCACAAGGGATGAAATTCCACTTACAAACCACAAGAACACTTGAATCTAACTCCTTGGTTGAAATCCTACAACAATAATCCATAAATAACACCATCAACACCCCAATAATCAAGAACCCATGCCAAATAATCCATAAATCCAACAAACACAACAAACCCAAATCATATCTCCTCCAAAACCAAGAAATAACAACACCAAAAGCTTACCTTAGCTTCTTAGAGCAACCAAGAACCTCGATCTCAACTCGAAAATCCAGCTAGAAGCTTGAATCGAAGATAAGAAGGAAAGAAAATGAAGAAAACCCTATTCTCTAGAGAAGAAAATCGAAATGGAAGGGAAGAGAATGAGTAAAGTAAAGCCAACTACCCAACTAAATCTCGACCATGCCTCAATAATTGCATGACCGCGGGTGTGCTACTCCAATCACCGCGGGTGCGCCATGCTCACGGCAACTCAAACAATTTTCTGAAATCGACGACCGCGGGTGCGGTCCTTCAATCACCGCGAGTGCGGTCTACACCGCGGGTGCGGTCCTCACTATACCGCGGGTGCGGTGCTGCCACGGCAGAAACAAAATCTCAAGCAAATAAAATCTAACCGAAACGCTGATACAAAACAACCACCAACCAAGAACATCAACTACACCACAAAACAAGAATAATCAACCATACTATAGCCCATAATCATAACTCTTAACATCATAACTAAACTTAAACTTAATCAATAAATCCATAACATATGAAAACTTAAATCGTACCGTACACCGGGCTCGGCTATTACAGTAACTGACTGAAATATAGAATACAAAAATGAAATAAATACACAAGGATTGTTTCTGGATGTTCGGAGATTTCAATTACTCCTACGTCACCCCTTCTATCTCAAGGATAGGATTTTCACTAAGAGACTTTGATCGAATTCAAGATTTGTACTGACCCGTTTCAGTTTGGACTTCTCACTGCCAAAAGCTGAAACTCTTAGTAATACAAAATGCTCTCAGTGCGTAACTGATCTTAGAACTATCGAATTTAACGATTATTACAAAGTGCTAGTGAGCTCAAATTGTAGCCTTGACTGCTATGAATAAATCAAGTAAGAGTGAGCTAAGATTTTGGCAGAGTAACAACGAGCTTTGAATAGAGTGATCTTATTGTTCTTCAGTTGTTCTTTTGTCATATTTATAAGCTTCCCTTCCAACGGTAACTTGAGATATATTTGAATCTTAGTATCCGTTGATTGCCACTTCATTATTCCTTGGTAATTGTTTGTTTCATTTATTTTAATGCGGCGTCTTAATTGCTTTAGCCGAAATGCATTGTTCTAAGCTGTATTGATTGAATTGTGGCGTTTGATATTCAGTTGCAGTCTTCTATATCTCTTTGTCGGTTGAATGTTCTTTCCCGAGGCATGTTTAGATGAAGGATCGGCTGAATGTATTATCTGTCGGTTGACGTGTTCCAGATTTGCTGGTGAGGAGAATAATTGAATTGCGTTTCAGTTACGTAGATTAGTTTACTAGATTCAGTTGCTGAGTTCAGTTTACTCGATCAGTTGCTGAGTTCAGTTTACTTGATCAGTTGCTGAGTTCAGTTTGCTTGATCAGTTGGTTCGTATTTTCAGTTGGTTCATATTTTGTCAAACGCCGGAATTTAGTTTCCAACAATTTCCCCCTTTATGGTGTTTGAAAAAACTAAGTAAATAATAATTGAACGTCTGAACTCATTGTAGATAAAATAAGAGATTGATCAACTGAATAATGGCTACACGAATCTGTAGAGATTTTTCTTCAACGATAAGATTTCTTTTGTTGTTCTAGAATCTCTTTGATCTCTTCCCCTTTTTTTTTAAAACAACTCCATCTTCATAGATAATTTTCGAATGTCAGTGGAAAGAAGTTTGACATCTGAGGAGATACTTGAGACAGCAGATTGTAAAGAATTCTGCAGCAATTCCATTTTATTAGAAACAGAAGTTTCCAATCTCTCAACTCGTTGACTGATTATATCCTGAGTTGTAAAGAGACTTGAGCTAGACATTTGTTATTATTCATCTCATCCACAGTTCGGGTAAGAGACACCATGTTTGCTTGAATGGCTTTCAGTTTTTCTGAATCAAATTCAATTGAAGAATCCAATTTGACAGTATGAGAAAATTGTGTGGATTGAATTTTCTTAATTTCAGTAATCATCTGCTGCATATTGTGCTGCATATTCTGGATTTTTCAAGGACAAGATCCATTTCTGTGGACTGAAGAGTAGGTGACTGATCAGATGTTCTTGGTTCATGTGAAACTTGTTCAAAGACCACCATGGTCCTATCAGATAGTATCGTTTTAGAAATAGTCTGTGATTGAACATCTGTTTCAGTTACTGCTACTTGGACTGGAGGAGATGAGGATTGATGTTGTTCAGCAATTGGTTTTCCTGCTGAATAAGATCTTCAGTGAGGGGTCATGAACTGATACATCTATTTGATAGTCCTATGATATTCGTGCTGGTTCATTAGTTGGAAGTTTTTCAGAAGAAACTAACAATGCCTCCATATTTTCAGCAATATGTTGATTTGGTGATTGAGTATGCACCACCGTTTGCTCCTTTAGTTCAGAAACATCAGGTTGAACTGGTGCTTTTGTTGAGATGGGAACCTTTTGAGTGATTTGATCAGTTGAGTGATCAACTTTTTCAGAAATGGATTCACTAATAATAGATTCTGTCACCACTGCTGGAATAATTTCATCAATGTTGGCAAAATTCAACTCAGCTTCAGAGTACAGCTGATGTTCTACAGCAATTGATTGTGGCACATCCTGAACTATTTCTTCAGTTGTGACAACAGTTTGTTCTGAGGGTGGCTCTTTCTGCTGAGATGAGGGTTCTTATTCTTCTTCTTTAGAGGCTTCCTCAGGAATAACCAACTCTTGATTCATTTCCCACACTTTTATCTGAGCTTGCAAGCTAGTAAGATCTGTATCTAGCTGAGTGATCACAGCTCGATCATTATAAACAGTTGGATTGGTGGGAATGTAGTTTTCCTTCAATTTCTCAAGCAGTTGAGATAGCTTCTCAGCTTGAATTTGGTCAAAAAAATAGGTTTTCCTCTCCAAAACCCGAACAATTGTGGCAGCTTTGACCACCTTTAGCACAATTGCTTCCAGTTTGATAAACTTGTTCAGCTAGGATTTGTTTTTCAACTGCTTAGCAAAAATCTGAGTTCTATAAACGGTCCAGGCATCATAGGATTGAAGTTTTGATGATGCAAAATTATTAACATGTTCCCAAACAAGGTCAATATGAGTTTGAATGGATTTGTATGGCCTAGGCTCTTCAATCAATTTGCCCTTGCCTTTTTCAGTACTGAGGATGTGTGGAATTTCCAATCCAGTACGAGTAGTATCCACCAATTCTATAATCTTTATACCTTTGGGTCTGGTAGGTGCTAGAACAGTAGGACGATTGATATGGATTAGAGGAGATTTGATCCTAACTGTTTCCTTTCTTGCATCAGCTGAGATTTCTGGTGGGATGATCTTCAGAGGAACTGCTTTGATAGGCTGTTGGGCATTCGAAGATTTCAGCAATTCAGTAGGAATAGAATCTACTGTGGTTGGTAATTTTGTCCTTTATGTTCTTGGTTTCTTTGCAACTTTTGGAGAGGACGTCTTCTCGAAATCAGATTCACTGATAATCAGTTTTCTTTTAACTGTCTTCAGTTGAGCCAATGTCTTGGCCTGTTTAACTTATTTGGGAGCAGCATGTTGCGTCCCAATCTCCTTCTTGATCTTCACGAATTGATCAGGAGAGATATGGAATTTAGTGTTGGGTGGCAGAACATTCTTCCCATTGAAAATTTTGAATTTAGATAATCGCTCCGAATCATCAGCTACCAACCCTTTGACTTTCATCAAATAGCTTAGCGGCACTGCAAATCCTTTGGATTGCTTGGTGGAGGAAAACATATTCTTCAAGATACTGAAAATAAATTGCTTCCAGTTGAATTTTCTTCCACCAATAATAACCGTAATAGCTTGAAACTTTTCCAAAGTCAGGGCAGCATACAATCCTGCCTTAGCCAATAGCCCTTTGGCTACAATATCAGCCAGCAACTGAATCTCATGCTTCAGTTCCTTCTTAGGATCGGAAACTTTGATTTTCCGTCCACCAGCAGAGAGTGCATTTTCATTTCTTCAATATCTGATGCTTTAACATCAGCAAGGTGTACCAGTCCATCAGAAGGATGAAAAAATTTCTCCGAAAGAATCTTCAGAAAGGGTCACCAACTGGCCATTAATAGTGGAAATGATGTTTCCATCAGAGTTGATATTTCCATTTGAGTAGAGGTCATGGAGTTCTTTTGGGTAAATCTCCTGCGAGTATTGCCCCAAGAATATCCTCAACCCAGCTGATTCAAGCTTCAGAAATACATTTTTCACATCGACTTCTTCGACTGATAAAGCTTATTCAAAGTTGATAGCCATAGCGTTCAATATATGAGCAGTGATCTGATTTGCCATTGCTGAGAGTAAGGAAACCTGAAATTTTGCGAAATACAAGCTCTGAGTGTATGAGTTTGCTCTGAGAGATGATGTACGCGTAAGAAAGAAAACTGAATTGAAGCGGGGAATTATTTATATGTATGTGACTGTTTAAATTCTGGACACGTGTCAGTCCATCGAAATTTTGAATAAAAAATAACGTTTTTAAAATAAGATACATCATTAGATAGCAGACAGTCACGTCACTTGATTTGGAATATAATATGGTTAATTATTTAACTTATATGAGAAGATTAGTGAAATACCCAACTGAACGATCAGTTGTAAGACTGTGTCCTTTCAGTTGAGAGTTTACTAACATTTTTCTTCTCATTTTACCTCTTAAAACTATTATTCCCCCTTAATCGGTGCGTAGAATAATTAAAGTGACAATATAAAGTAAATTTAAAGTTTAGAAATATTATCGTTTGCTGAAACATTGACGGCCCTTTAGCTTCCATGATTTTCGCCTATAAATAAAGGTAACACGGTTAGTTTCAGTCATATTGGTGAAAATATTCAAGACAAGAAGAATGGCAGATACGAGTAGCTCGAGTGCTTCGCCGTTTGCTATTGAAACCAGGAAGGCTGTTATAGAAGATGAATTCTTCTATAAGAGTCTTCACTACTGGGTTAAGTTACAGAAGCTTGAGTTCCCGTATAATACTGGAGAGGCTACCACTCCCGAACTGGTGGCAGAGTTGAAAAAAAGTGAGGGAGCACTTGAACATAGCTGTGTGGGTGGACATCTTTAAGGATGGTCGTATCTATCAGCTAATGCTTCGAAAGGAACTGAAAATCCTTAAGCGCATAGTTGTTTCTCACAGCTTCGCAAGACAACTATCGCACCTTTATCCTCTTGGGTGAAAATATGGATAATTGTTGTAGAGGAAAAATATGATGATGTAATCCGTGCAAACGTGTATGGTTTAATGAAGTATTTATATGAGCTTAATTTTGTTTTTCTCATTCCTGCAAATGATAAATTTCGTTAGTTGTTATATATGAATTGCGAATTTAAACCGATGAACTGATGAAAGACTAACTTATTTAAGTTGACTATGAACTGAAATCAGTTAAGCATTAAGTAATAAATGACAAACTGATATCAGTTGATAATGAACAACTGATAAATAAGAAGCCTGGGTAAATGAGAAAAACGCTTCAGTTGACTTGAGACTCCTTGGTTTCTTCAACATTTAATGTTATCTGTCTATAAATAAGGCAAGAGAGATAAAATGTGAGACAATAACAGTTCAATATGTCGGATTCAAGTAATTCTGATGCATACAGCAGTACGCATATTTAAGTTACTGAACAATTAAGTCCTTATTTAGAAGAGTTGAAGAAAATGATGGAGGAATATGTCTTGACGAAGGTGATGTCAACATGGTTCAAAATTCATGATTTGCAGAGGGTAAGTAGTAGTGATGCTGCTCCTTCTCGTGCTCAAGCAGCAACAGCTAGAAAATACATTAATCGTTTTGAAGTCAGGCATGTTACATACCTGGTTGATGACAATGTTCTGTTACAAGAAATGCTATGGAAGGAATGGCATGTGATTGAGAAGATTTCTACAACTGAATCATTTTCTAGAATCCGAATTTATGAGTTGAATAATTGGATTACAGAGTGGCAAGATTCAGTTGGTTCTAAGATATCTTCTGTAAGATGGAATCGATTTTATTCTTAATAAAGTATCATTTCCAATTTTTTGTTGTATTCTTATTTTCTGCAAATAAATTTATTAGTAAAACATCATCAATAATAATTTTAAGACAAGTCAATTAAACTAAGAATATTGCGAAAGTAAGAAAAATTAGTCTCGGGTAATGGTTTGGTGAAGATGTCAGCTGCTTGTTGCTTAGTTGAAATATACTCCATTCTAATGTTCTTCTTCAAAGCATGATCTCTAATGAAGTGGTGCCTGACATCTATATGCTTGGTCCTTGAGTGAAGGACTGGATTACAGGTGATGGCAATTGTGCTCGTATTGTCACAAAATATGGGCGATTCATTTGTAATTACTCCATAATCTCTCAGTTGTTGCTGGATCCAGATCATTTGTGCACAACAACTGCCAGCAGCAAGGTATTCTGCTTCGATTTTGAGGTAGCTATGGATGTCTGCTTTTTGCTGAAACAAGAGATCAGTCTGTCTCCTAGAAACTGACAAGATTTCCTTGTACTTTTACGATCAAGCTTACATCCTGCATAATCTGCATCTGAATATCCAACTAAATTGAAATTAGAGTCTTTAGAATATCATAACCCAACATTTTGTGTACCCTTAAGATATTTCAAAATTCTTTTAGCAGCTGAGAAATGTGATTGCTTAGGATTTGCTTGAAATCTAGCACACATACAGACATCAAATACTATATCAGGACGACTGGCAGTTAAGTATAACAATGAACCTATTAAACCTCGATATAATCTCGCCTCAGCTGATATTCCCCCTTGATCAGTGTCCAATTTTACTGATGAGCTCATGGGAGTATTTGCAGTTGAACATGATTCCATGCCAAATTTCTTCAGCAGCTCCTTTGTATATTTAGTCTGACTGATGAATATACCAGTCTCCAGTTGCTTCACTTGCAGTCCAAGAAAGAATGTCAGTTCACCCATCATGCTCATTTCAAACTTATCCTGCATTAGCTTAGCAAACTTTTCGCATAATTTGAGATTAGTTGACTCAAATATGATATCATCAACATAAATTTGAACTAATAAAATGTGATCATTCTTAGCAAATTTGAACAGGGTCTTATCAACTGATCCAACAGAAAAATCGTGATCAGTTAGAAATTTTGAAAGAGTTTCGTACCAAGCTCTGGGAGCTTGTTTAAGACCATATAAGGCTTTGTTTAAATGATATACATGATCAGGAAAGTTGTGATTTACAAAACCTGGGGGTTGTTCAAATTATATTTCCTCTTGTAGTTGACCGTTTAGGAATGCACTCTTTACATCCATATGATAGACCTTGAAGTTCTTGTGTGATGCATAAGCAAGAAAAATTCTGATTGCTTCCAGTCTTGCAACTGGAGAATACGTCTCATCATAGTCAATTCCTTCTTCTTGCCTATATCCTTGTGCCACTAATCTTGCTTTGTTGCGTCCAACTGAACCATCCTCGTTCAGTTTATTTCTGTATACCCATTTTGTACCTATAATAGTTTTTGAAATTGGTCTTGGGACTAAGTTCCAGACATTGTTATAAGTGAACTGATTTAGCTCTTCTTGAATTGCATTTACCCAGTTAGGATCAGCAAGAGCTTCATCAATTTTCTTCGGTTCTAGTTGTGAAACAAAAGCTGAATAGATAAATAAATTTAGCATTTGATTGCGAGTTCTTACTGGATCAGATGGATTTCCTATGACCAGTTCATGTGGATGTGATTTTCTCAATCTGTACTCAGCATTTGTTGTATCAGAAATTTCTTCAGTTGGTAACTGAACACAGTTTTCAGTCTCAGTTGCATCTTCGTTAACTTGTATTTCATTATTCTCTATCAACTTATCATCAGCAACGACTTCCTGCACATATGATTGGTCCAGTAATTCTGGTTCAGGTGTTTGAAGTATGTTTTGATTGCCATGACTTTCATTTGTGTCGTCATCTTCCAAACTGATATCTGTAAATCGATCAACTAGCTCAACTTGATCAGTTGGCTTATCAGTTAGTTCAGTTTCATCGAAATCAACATAAGCAGATTCTTCAACATTTAGGGTTTTCTTGTTGAAGACTCTATAAGCTATACTAACTGATGAGTATCCAAGAAATATTCCTTCTGCAGATTTAGCATCAAACGCTTTTAAATAATTTTTACCATTATCAAGAATAAAACATCTACAGCCGAATATTTTGAAATAAGTAATTATACTTTTTCTTCCATGCCAGATCTCATATGGTGTTTTCCTATGATTTTTTGTAAGGCCCGAGATTTTATTACTGTAATCTGAGATTAATCTGAAATGATTTATTTATTAATTGAGATGATTATAAACGGAACGGATCAGACCGGGAGAGCCGAAAGAAGATTTGACATGAGGTGCAAGAAAGGATCCCCGCGCACATGCACGACATGTATGGGCGCACATGCGCGAAGAAGACATAACCATGCGCGCACATGCACGGCTTGAATGCGTGCACATGCACGGAACGTCCAAAACCTTGGGCGCACATGCGCGAAAGAGTGACGCGCATATGCGCGAGAAGATAAATGCGGAAGATGTCGGGCAGAACCTCCGGCGCATATGCGCGGCTTTGTGCGCGCATATGCGCGAGGCATGCAAAACTAAAAATCGCCACTTGGTCTATTGGAATGCAACGTGTATATATAAGGAACAAACTTAGTCTCCCCTGAAGCAAAAAGAAAGAAAGAAACGAGGGCCAAAGGAATTCTTAGATTTCAAATCATAGATTCGTGATTTTGGGAAATCTAAACGTACGATTTTCAATCCGAGTACAGTACTGAGTTCCTATCGATGCAGGCTACAGCTGGACGTAATTTTTGTTACGTTTAGACATGATTTGAATTTATGATATTGTCAGAATTGAATATGAATCAGTTATGGTGTTTCTACTACAGTAGACATTGTATGATTGAAGTCAGATTAAAGAATAGACTGGTTATACAATTGTTATGATTTTCAGAGTTAAATTAATTGAGATTTGATATCGGAGTTGTGTTGTTACTGATATTAAGTGTACCGATATGGAGATTATGAATTGTAATGATACTGATTATGAATTCTGGTAGTATCTCTGTGATGTTGAAATTGACGGGGTTATCAAGACTGTATTGTTATGTCGTCGAAACCTCAGTTGATTGAGATTGATCAGATTTAATAATGATTTCGATTGTATCGTGATATCGTTGATATGAATAAGATTGTACATTGTTCCGATATGGATCAGATTATGTATTGATTTGAGTATTGACCAGAATAGGTTTTGAATTGAGTTATATACTGATATTGTATTCATGCAATTGTCATTGCCAGACTAGGTATGGACAGATTGGAATACAAGACTTCGTCTTCGTCAGACCGGGAAGACAAAGGTATAATTCATGTTTGTTTGGGGAAGACACAACTCAAATGAGATTCAATTTGAATTTCCCAACAAAATCACATACTAGAATTATTGTTTATCTTTTGATATAATTTTGATTTGTTTATAGATTTATATTCAAATCTCTTGATATGATGATGTCTTGTTTATAGATTTATATTCAAGAATTTGAGATAGGAGAGTCATTGGCAGATTTGCCAAACTAGACGTTCGGTAGTATCGACGCTTCAGATCAGAGTCCATCCGATTGTAGACATTCGATACAGACAGGACCGAATTCTAGGAATAAGACGTACAGTTACCTCGATTGGGAGGGTAGGTGACAGACAGTGGCGTCTTATTCACACCGGGATCCCTAGAGTTAGAGTCGAGTCGAGTCAAGATATGAATTGAATTGAGTTGCAAACTTATTTTATGTTGGTTTCAGAGATTATGGAACCCATTGTTATTGCATGCTTATTTGATTTGGTTTCATAGACTATGGAACCTATTGTTATTGATTTTTGCATGATAGTATGCTTTATGATTTATATTGTGTTCATGCATGTCTACCATGTTTTATACTGAGATTTATTCTCGCCGGAGTATCCGGCTGTTGCCTTGTTTTGTATGTGTGCATGACAATAGGTGGGATAAGATCGGGGTCAAGAAGATAATGAGAGAAGAAGAGTTTAGAGTGGTGATTCCGGACTTACTGTAGACTTGGTTTAATACTTGAAATTTAGTAGTCGAACCTTAGACTAGTTTGAATGATTGTTGAATGTAATTGTACTTTTATACTGAGATGTATATTAGTTCAATTCCATTACGTTCCGCATTTACATTTTAAAAAAGAAAAATTTTTAGACCCTGTTTACCTTAATTGATAATTAAAACCCAAGATGATTAAGAAGATGATTAGCGTCCGGGTCCCCACATTTTTATTAATCATTGATCTATTCTGAGTGTAACACGCGGTGTTTACTGCCTCTGCCCAAAATCTTTGAGAAATACCAGAATCAACAAGCATTGTTCTAGCAGCTTCTTTAAGAGTCCGATTTCTTCTCTCAGCTACACCATTTTGCTGAGGAGTTCTGGCTGCTGAAAGCTCATTCTTAATTCCAGCATTTTCTAGGAAATTTGAAAGAGTTTGATTGATGAATTCAGTTCCTCGATCAGATCTGATTCGATCAATTCCAAGTGATTTTTCATTTAAAAGTCTTTTGAAGAGCTTTATTAGTTGTGAAGCAGTATGGTCTTTAGATTTGAGAAAAATAATCCAAGTAAATCTTGAAAAATCATCTACGACTACCAACGTGTATTTCATTCCTCCTAAGCTCATGACTGGTATAGGACCAAAGAGATCCATGTGCAATAGTTCTAAGCATCGGGAAAAAGATTTACAGCCCTTGTTTTTAAAAGAGGATCGTATTTGTTTACCATACTGACATGCTGAGCAAAGTTTTTCTTTTGAAAAGTCTATTTTGGCAAACCGGTTACATGTTCATGTTTACTCAGATAGGCAATGGATTTGAAGTTTAAATGATTTAGGCTCTTATGCCACAACCAGTTTTTAGATGATTTGGAAGCAATAAAACAAACTGGTGCATAAGTTTGATCATTCCAACTGAATTTATATGTGTTTCCACAACGTTTACCAGTTAGTATGATTTCATCAGTTGAAGTTTTGACTGAACATGAGTTTTTGTCAAATTGTACTAAGAATCCACTGTCGCTTAACTGACTGATGCTAATCAAGTTATACTTCAGGTTTTCTACTAATAGAACATCTTTAAAAGTAAAGTTACCATGTATAAGCTTACCCTTACCCACAGTTCTACCTTTGGAATTGTCCCCGAAACTGATGTTTGGACCACTGTATTTGATCAGTTGAGATAACGCACTTGCATCTCCTGTCATATGTCGCGAACATCCACTGTCCAAATACCATATTGAGTTTTTGTTTGTACCTGTTACCTGCAATCACACACATAATATAACTTGGTACCCATATCTATTTGGGTCCTGAACTGATTAGTCCCTTAGGAACCCACACTTGGATTAGTCTAACAGATTTTCCAGTATATGTATTCCAAATAGTTTTTCTCGGCTTTTGTGTGCTTGGTGTATAGTGTACAGATGATACAATATGTGTTTTAGCTTTATTCAAGTGATTGTTCAGTCTATATCTCTTCTGAACTGGCTTGCAGTTTTAATAATTGAAATAACTGTTCGAATAATTCTTGTGAAACCTCTTTGATGACTGACTTTGTGAATCAATTGAGAATTTTTTACTATAACCAATCCCATATCTTCTAGCCTTGTTCATATTCTCAGTAGGTTGCTCAATCAGTTTACTGGACTCAATTTGTTCTTGTACCACTGTTGCTTTGACAAAGTGAATGTATTTTCGCTTTGTCTATTTTTAGCTTTGGTTGAGTATCATTTGGATACATTTCTCCTTGAGTGTTGAACTCTAAACTAGTTTTATCAGAAACTGATTTTTGTGAATTCTGCATCTCATTTAGTGCAGTAGATGACTTGTTCCAAGACTGAACGAGCTCAGTCTGTTTTGAGTTTTCAAGAATCAACTTCTGGATTAATCATTGATTTTTGTATCTCTCTGCTTTTAACTCAGCAATTTCTCTTTTTAACCCATCAACTGATTCATCAGTTTTGGTTTTATTGTTTGTGGGATCAGTTTGCTTTGCTTTGATTTTTTCAAATGATGATGCAAGCTTTTGATACTCATTTACCATGTCATGTAGTGTTAGAATGAGTACTTTTCATGTGAAATCAGTTGAGCTGAAATCAAATACATGTTGGCTAGATGATTTTTCTTCTGCATTATTAGCCATCAAGCACTTGACTTCCTCATCATCACTAGATCTAAAAGGGGATCGGTTACGGTGACCGGAAGCGCAACGGAAGTTCAAAAATCTAAAATTTTTAGCTAAAATTTTCCGCCACCATGACTAGGTGTAGCAAATACAATAAAAACACATTCATAGGGTGTTTGAGAAATTTACCTATCAATCTTATAGATTGATGTAATGGCTCCAACTTAGTTGTCAAACAACTAAGCTCTTGAAGGTAGAAAATCTACAAGCTTCACCTTTCTTTTGGACTCCTTTCTTCAAATCAAGCCCACCACTAACTAGGTAGATCCATTCATATTTTGCACTAGAAAAATATGAATATTTTTCTTTGAGAAGTGAGTGTTTTTCTCCTCAACAATTGAAGAAGAAAAGAGAGAAAATTTTTTTGAGAGAAAAACTCATGAAATTTCGGCCAAGACATGTTGTGAATGAGGGAGGAGAGTCTAGTCTTGGTTGTGGGAAAAGTTGGGAGAAAAAGTTGCATGCCATGCCTTGAAAACTCAAAAAGTAGTCTCCCAACCTTTCACCTCCCATGCATGCATATTATATGGTTTTTAACAAATTAAAAACCATGGACTAAATTTAATTATCTCAAAAATATTTGAGACTAATTAAACATTACTTGAATTTACCCAAGTCCCACTAGTTAAATAATTAATTTAAATTGAGCTCTACAAGACTCAATATAATTTAATTAATTCAACACTTGAATTAATTTAATTATTTAGACTCTACTAGGTCCACTAGTGTTTAATTAATTCAACACTTGAATTAATTTATTTAGTCCATAATAATGTTTAAGAAAATCACAATTTTCAAATACATTATTCTTTTGGCCAAATTTTAATTTAGGAACACTTCCATAAATCAAAATTTTACATTTCTCTCATAGAAGTCATACTTCTATTTTTCTTTACGCATATAAACTCATTTATAAGCCGTTCAACACATTGAACTATTTTCTCTTTTATAGAAGTCATACTTCTAATTTTCCTTATGCTTATAAACCCCTTTATAAGCCGTTCAACACATTGAACTATTTTACTTCTCAACGGGATCTAGAAAGCTAGTACTTGTGTGGCCCTCAATGGTTCATTGATACGACTAGCCGTGGGTTCACATCTCCATGTGATTCGGACTAAACATGTCCTTATACGAGCATACCCCAATTGCTCCATTCTTACTTATCAACGCCTTGATAACAAGAATGTCAGAACTCAAGTCTGATAGTACCCATCCAATCATGTTAAACGCCTAGCAGCATCGCTTACATGATTCCCTAGGTATCAAATGATAGTGCCTGCAAGAACCATTCAATTATGGTTAGCGTACAGTACGGTCCCTTCAACTCATATATCCCGACCGATTCGACAACCATTGGTTTATCGAGAGTTGTCAATGAATCGATACTATGTGTCATGTAGTAGTTGCATCAATGGTGTAATCTATGAAACCCCTTTCATAATTACAACCATACTCTGGCCAGAGATTTCAACCTACATACACATGATAACACATAGGATATCCATACCCGTAGGTAAGCGGTGAATCCCCGACTACAATGCATCGACTCCTATGTGTTTCGACAGAACACCCAACCTTGCCACCTGATGACCCCATGAGAGTCGGTAAACAAGTCAAAGTGTAATTCTAGCACATAGAGTCTCAATGTTGTCCCGGGTCATAAGGACTAATGGTGTACAACCATAAACCAGGACTTTTCCACTCGATAAGTGAGAACCACTTGGAAAGTCCTTTTATGGAAGGTTGTTCAGTGCACTCTACAAGGAGAACCTATCTGCATGTTCGGACATCACAATGTCCCCTATCAATGAAACATGGTACTCACATCGCAGATACTAGTCTCTAACTCGAGCGGCCTATATCCTCCTTAGTGGCGGCTGAATCGACTAGGAACCGTTTAGAATATACAGTATTACAAATATGAGTTTCATGATACTCATCATATGAGCATCTCATATTCTTTCTACTATTTGTATATTCAAGGGCTTTATCTATGCAGCTAGCATGGGTATACAGATAAAGATTTGCCAAAATTATAATTTCAAACATTATTAAAATAAAGATTGCTTATACATAGAGTTTCATTGTGAACACTCGGCCAACACTTGGCTCGACGGGCACCTACTCTAACAATCTCCCACTTGCACTAGAGCCAACTACCCATATGCTTTAAACCCATTGATTCGCGATGCTTGTCGAATAATGCTCCAGGTAAAGGCTTAGCTAGTGGATCAACAACATTATCTGCGGAGCCGACTATGTCAAAAGACACTTCTCTACTTTCCACAATCTCTCCGAGGATGTGGTACTTTCTCAATACTAGTTTGGATTTCTGATGAGACCTTGGCTCCTTTGCTTGAGCTAAAGCTCCCGTGTTGTCACACAACACCGGGAGAGGAGCAACTCCATTAGGAATGACGTCCAACTCTTGGACGAAATTCCTTATCCAAACAGCCTCCCTTGTTGCATCTGATGCAACAATGTATTCGGCCTCTGTGCTGGAATCCGTAGTATTGTCTTTCTTGGAACTCTTCCAAGAGACAGCAGCACCATTGAGCATGAATACAAACCCAGAGGTTTACTTCGAGTCATCGATATCTCTTTGGAAGCTAGAGTCGGGATAGCCTTCCAATTTTAGTTCTCCACCCCATAGACCAAGAACAATTTATTGGTCCTTCTCAACTACTTGAGGATGTCTTTCACAGCTTTCCAGTGTGGAAGACCAGGGTTCGATTGATATCTACTCACTACACTTAGTGCGGAAGCCACGTCAGGACGTGTAGATATCATCCCATACATGATCCTACCAATCGCAGATGCATAAGGAATGCTTTGTCATCGCCGCTATCTCTGCATCAGTCTTGAAAGACAGACTTGGATAGGGACACGCCATGACACATTGGTAGATGTCCTCTCTTGGACTTATCCATCGAGAACCGCTTCACGATGGTATCAATGTATGTGGACTGGGTGAGACCAAGCAATCTTTTCGATCTATCTCTATAGATCTGTATCCCAATACAAAAGATGCTTCACCCAAGTCCTGCATCGAGAACTTATTCGCTAACCATATCTTAGTTGATTGCAACATTCCTACATCATTCCCAATGAGTAGAATGTCATCAACATAAAGCACCAGGAATGTCACAACACTCCCACTGACCTTCTTATACACACATGGTTCCTCAGGATTCTTAGTAAATCAAACTCTTTGATTGTACTATCGAATCTAAGGTTCCAACTCCTAGATGCCTTCTTTAGACCATAAATAGATCTCTGAAGTTTGCATACCATATGCTCACTTCCGATAGATGTAAACCCTCCAGGTTTGAGACATGTAAATCACTTCCTTAATATCCACATTAAGAAAGGTTGTCTTAACATCCATCTGCCATATCTCATAGTCATACCATGCAGCTATGGCTAGCAATATCCTTATGGACTTGAACATTGCAACTGGAGAAAAGGTTTCCTCAAAGTCAACTCCTTGTCTTTGAGTATATCCTTTTGCCACCAATCGCGCCTTGAAGGTCAATACCTTCCCATCCGCCCCAAGTCCCTATGGGAACCGTTCCCTCAGGTGGATCTATAAGATCCCACACTTGGTTCGAATGCATGGAATTCATCTCAGATTCCATAGCTTCAAGCCATTTGGATGAACCGGCATCAGATAACGCTTCCTTGAAGGTCCTTGGATCACATCCATGGTTAGGCTCATCATGGCCCTCTTCAAGAAGCTGACCATACCTCATAGGTGGTCTCGAAACTTTCTCGGATCTTTTAGGAGCTTGTATCTCCTCACTTGGCTCTTCGGGTGTGGGTTCTATAATTGTGGGTGTTTCTCGAACATCTTCGAGTTCTATCATCTCCCCTTTTCTATCCAATAGAAATTCCTTTTCCAAAAAGGTAGCATTCCTTGAAACAAACACCTTTGTTTCTTGGGGATGATAGAAATAATATCCAACAAAATTCCTTGGATATCCCACAAAGTAACATAAAATGGATCGACTATCCAATTTATCTCCCACTACCTGCTTCAAATAAACAGGGCTCCCCAAATTCTAAGATAAGAATATTTGGGAGACTTACACATCCATATCTCATATGGTGTCTGCCTTTGTATGGACATTTAATGGAATATCTTTCAATTTTAAGTTATAGAGATCGTTTTCAAGTTCTCAAGTACCAATTAAACATTCATTCTTGTAAATGTTGCAAACACCTTTGCTAAATAAACAAGAATATCCATCTTTATCACAATAGAAATGGAAATAATGTTTTCACCAAAAATGTACAAACAAAACATCTCTTGAAAATTAACTTAAAATCATTGTTCAACAATAAGTAAACATTTCTTAAGGTCTTGGCAGCAACTCTTGCTCCATAGCCATTCTCAAGAAGGTCTCACCTTCCCTTAAGCTTCCTACTTCTTCCCATCTCCTGCAACACATTACAGAGATGTGATCCACATTTGGTATCCAATACCCAATAAGTAGAGTTAATTGAAATGTTTACTTCAATATAGAACATACCGTTTCCAGAACTCTTCTGGGCCAGATATTCCTTGCAATTTCGCCTCCAATGTCCAGGCTTCTTGCAGTGATGACAAACATCACTAGTCTTGTCAGCCTTAACTGGTGTGGCTGCCACAACGGGATTCGGAGATTGCCTCATCAAGGGTAGGTTATTGTTGGGACGTTGGAAAGAACTCTTCTTTCTCTTCCCATGTGGATCAATCTTCGTACCAGATGAAGAACCCACATAAAGAACCAACTTCTCTTTCTTGATGGTTGATTCAAACGTAACAAGCATATTCACCAACTCCTCAAGGGTCGGCTCCATCTTGTTCATGTTGAAGTTCACCACAAAAGGATCAAATGAGCTAGGCAATGATAACAGCAACACGTCAGTGGTCAACTCCGAAGGCAAGATCATATCCATGCCAACGAGCTTATCCACGAGCCCAATTAACTTCAGGCCATGCTCATGGACCGAGGCCCCATCTCGCATGCGCATAGTGATCAGCTCCTTGACGGTAGCATGCCTAAGAGGCCGAGTCTGCTCACCAAAGAGCTCTTTGAGGTGCTTATAAATGTCAGCAGCATTCTTTGCACCCTCAAAACGCCTCTGCAGCTCATCATTCATAGAAGTCAGCATATAACACCTGGCTATCAAGTCATGGTCACACCATTCCTTGTAAGCCTGCAATTCCTCAGGATTGCAGTCAGTGGGAGCCTCAACAGGGGGCGACTGAGTCAGTGTATATTCTACCCTTTCCGAATTCAAGACGATTTTTAGGTTTCTTAGCCAAGTGAGGTAATTAGGTCCAGTTAATATGTGTTTGTCGAGTATTACGGATATCGGATTGCGAATCGAAGACATTGTCAATTTGTACTGAAAAGTAAAAAACAGATAAATGTTGATGACTATTTTAAAATATTTAGTAAGATATGAAGTTTGGACTTTTACTTCATAAATATTTGCTCCCACTGTTTTGACATCTTTCACTATCCTCTAGTGAAAACGGGAAACATCTTTCCTCAGTAGGTACGTAAGGTCCAATTAGCGAATTATGATCCCGAATAATATCAGCCAATCACAATTCCTAAAAGGTAGTTTCCAATTGCATCACAATGCAACCCTCTACGTAAACTTTTGTCTCACGTTTGATTAGGACCCAATAATATGACGTCGTTCATCTTCACATGTCAAGCCTTACCCATCGATGTTGAACCTTAATGGACGGTCGCCATGAGTTCCCCCAATAATATGAGCCGAAATCATGGGAGTTCCACGTAGTTCACATCACCATGTCAATAGATGTCACAGCTTTCCGGCACCCAAAGCTCCCCCAATAATATGAGCCGAGCCCCGAGTACGGGTAGCGTTCATCATGCACCCATTGTCGATGGAAGACATGGAAATTATAAACAAATTTATAATTCCCCTTTTCAGGCTTGATATTAATTTTGAATCTTATTCAAAATGAGGGTTTTTAATTTTGAAAGGTCTCATCATTAATTTTATTTTAAAAGCTCGCCATGTTTGATCGTATGTTTGACGGATTCATGCAACTTTGTTATTATCATAATAATAACGCACATACTCATTATTTATAACATATCATGCATATATTATAAACAGTAAACAAACAAGGATGATCAATCGCCCCAATACTAATGGCCCGTGTGAGCTAAACACGGGCCTAGGTCCAATCCTAGGGTAAATGCACGGGATGCAATGCAACTATTACATTAGCTTCCAATATTTACATGTCTTCGATCTTCATAATCATCATGGCCACCATCTTCCAATCTTGATCATCCACTATACTAATATTTACAAATAAATATCCATGGCAAATAGGGATACATCTCATGGGGGTGGGAACGGGCAATAAACCAAGCCCACTTTATAAATTTGATAATTATTACAATCATTCAACACAAAATATCCTAGCATACACCTAGCAAATTGGGCTTGGGCTTTTGATCATCCTTCATGCATAATATCACATATCATACACCATCAATTAATCATCACAATAATTAATTGATCCAATATTATATATCTTGATCCAATCACTAACCGCCACGATTATAAACTAAATTAACAAAGTATACAAACACATTTGTCTACTTTCTAATTAATTTATTTATAACCGAATTTCTTATAAATCACAATTTACTATAAATAATTAAAGTCCAACTTCAATTATTTATTTTATGAGAAAAAATTTGCAACTTTTGTAATTTTAAACTTAAGGGCCCAAAAACTTATTTTTCACCAAAAACATTTTTAGCCCATTTAAAATTCACAAACATGTTAGCCATCCAATGGCCCAACAACTCAAGGCCCATGACACTTTGATATTCCAAAACACTTTTGGATACCCTAGCCGTCATCGCCGTCGCCGGAGCTCCGTCGCCGGATTCCGGCCAACTTACCAAAAATTTTTTTTATTTATTTAAAAATGTTTGGGCTGCCCTAGCTGCCCGTTTTGGGCAGCCCCTCGGGCAGCCCAAGCTGCCCGAAATGGGCAGCAACTTGCTGCCCAAAAACAGCCCCGAAAATGGCCTTGAATCGTTGCAAAGATTTTGTTCTCATGCGGTTAGAAATCAATCTCAATATAATATCTTGTAGTTGCTACACAAAATCGTAACCATAGCTCGGATACCACTTGAAAGGAGATCGGTTACGGTGAACGGAAGCGCAACGGAAGTTAAAAATCTAAAATTTTTAGCTAAAATTTTCGGCCACCATGACTAAGTGTAGCAAATACAATAAAAACACATTCATAGGGTGTTTGAGAAATTTACCTATCAATCTTATAGATTGATGTAATGGCTCCAACTTAGTTGTCAAACAACTAAGCTCTTGAAGGTAGACAATCTACAAGCTTCACCTTTCTTTTGGACTCCTTTCTTCAAATCAAGCCCACCACCAACTAGGTAGATCCATTCATATTTTGCACTAGAAAAATATGAAGATTTTTCTTTGAGAAGTGAGTGTTTTTCTCCTCAACAATTGAAGAAGAAAAGAGAGAAAATTTTTTTGAGAGAAAAACTCATGAAATTTCGGCCAAGACATGTTGTGAATGAGGGAGGAGAGTCTAGTCTTGGTTGTGGGAAAAGTTGGGAGAAAAAGTTGCATGCCATGCCTTGAAAACTCAAAAAGTAGTCTCCCAACCTTTCACCTCCCATGCATGCATATTATATGGGTTTTAACAAATTAAAAACCATGGACTAAATTTAATTATCTCAATCATATTTGGGACTAATTAAACATTACTTGAATTTACCCAAGTCCCACTAGTTAAATAATTAATTTAAATTGAGCTCTACAAGACTCAATATAATTTAATTAATTCAACACTTGAATTAATTTAATTATTTAGACTCTACTAGGTCCACTAGTGTTTAATTAATTCAACACTTGAATTAATTTTTTTAGTCCATAATAATGTTTATGAAAATCACAATTTTCAAATACATTATTCTCTTGGCCAAATTTTAATTTAGGAACACTTCCATAAATCAAAATTTTACATTTCTCTCATAGAAATCATACTTCTATTTTTCTTTACGCTTATAAACTCATTTATAAGCCGTTCAACACATTGAACTATTTTCTCTTTTATAGAAGTCATACTTCTAATTTTCCTTACGCTTATAATCCCCTTTATAAGCCGTTCAACACATTGAACTATTTTACTTCTCAACGGGATCTAGAAAGCTAGTACTTGTGTGGCCCTCAATGGTTCATTGATACGACTAGCCGTGGGTTCACATCTCCATGTGATTCGGACTAAACATGTCCTTATACGAGCATACCCCAATTGCTCCATTCTTACTTATCAACGCCTTGATAACAAGAATGTCAGAACTCAAGTCTGATAGTACCCATCCAATCATGTTAAACGCCTAGCAGCATCGCTTACATGATTCCCTAGGTATCAAATGATAGTGTCTGCAAGAACCATTCAATTATGGTTAGCGTACAGTACGGTCCCTTCAACTCATATATCCCGACCGATTCGACAACCATTGGTTTATCGAGAGTTGTCAATTAATCGATACTATGTGTCATGTAGTAGTTGCATCAATGGTGTAATCTATGAAACCCCTTTCATAATTACAACCATACTCTGGCCAGAGATTTCAACCTACATACACATGATAACACATAGGATATCCATACCCGTAGGTAAGCGATGAATCCCCGACTACAATGCATCGACTCCTATGTGTTTCGACAGAACACCCAACCTTGCCACCTGATGACCCCATGAGAGTCGGTAAACAAGTCAAAGTGTAATTCTAGCACATAGAGTCTCAATGTTGTCCCGGGTCATAAGGACTAATGGTGTACAGCCATAAACCAGGACTTTTCCACTCGATAAGTGAGAACCACTTGAAAAGTCCTTTTATGGAAGGTTGTTCAGTGCACTTTACAAAGAGCACCTATCTGCATGTTCGGACATCACAATGTCCCCTACCAATGAAACATGGTACTCACATCGCAGATACTAGTCTCTAACTCGAGCGGCCTATATCCTCCTTAGTGGCGGCTGAATCGACTAGGAACCGTTTAGAATATACAGTATTACAAATATGAGTTTCATGATACTCATCATATGAGCATCTCATATTCTTTCTACTATTTGTATATTCAAGGGCTTTATCTATGAAACTAGCATGGGTATACAGATAAAGATTTGCCAAAATAATAATTTCAAACATTATTAAAATAAAGATTGCTTATACATAGAGTTTCATTGTGAACACTCGGCCAACACTTGGCTCGACGGGCACCTACTCTAACAAGATCTGCATGAGCTTTCTGGTTCTGACTCCTCACTATCAATTTCTGCCCATTTAGATTTGTTTTCTTCAGCTAATAGTACCTCATGTTTCTTTCGGAAGGACTTCTTATCTTCCTTGGGTCTTCTTTTTTGTTCATATGATTTCTTTCTTCTATCAGTTGAGCCTTGACTGTCCTTATTAAGTTTAGGACAATCAGCAATAAAGTGACCTGATTTGCCACAGTTGTAGCAGGCATTTGATTCATCTTAGGAGTTGTTCCTTTGGTATGGCTTCTGGAAGTTTCCTTGATTCTTTCTAATGAACCTTCCAAATTTTTTAATGAACAATGACATAGCATCATTGCTCAACTGATCAGCAAATTTCTCGACTGAACTGATTGGTTCTGTTCTGACAGCATCTAGAGCAGTTGTGGCTGTAGGGGTAGATGATTATCCTTCTCTGGTTTGCAGCTCAAATTCATAAGCCTTTAAATCAGCAAACAGATCATGAAGTTCAATCTGGTTCAGATCTTTGGACTCCCTCATTGCCATGGTCTTGACATCCCATTCCTTGGGAACACCTCTCATTACCTTCGATCAGTGAAATCTCTTTGTTGGTACACACTTTTCCAAGTGCATTTAACTCAATGATGATACTGCTTACTCTTTCATCATAATCGTGCATTGATTCTCCTGCTTTCATTTTGATGTTATTAAACTTTTGAACAGCAACAGAAAGTTTATTTTCTTTGGTTTGATCATTTACTTCAAACAGCTGGATCAGCTTTTCCCAAATTTCTTTGGCTGTCTTACACATCTTTATTTTGCTGAAGGTTGCTTTGTCCAGCGTCTTGTACAGAATGTCTTTAGCAACATTATCAAGATTTGATTTTCTTTTATCTTCAGTTGTCCATTCATCTCTGGGCTTTTCTATTCTTTGTGGTGCCCCTTCTGTTATGGCAACTGCTGTATTTGTTTTTAGAATTTTCATTGGTTCATCAGTTATGACATACCACATGTCATCATCTTGTGCAACTAAATGAACTTGCATTCTGATTTTCCAATCATCAAATTCTTCTCTGGAGAACATATGAATTTTGTTGAATGAAGTCATGCTAGCAAGTTTATAGATCAAAATTATTCAAGAACAAGATTCAACGGCTCTGATACCACTTGATAGGATCGATTAACGTATCAAGAGTGTTTAGAAGGCGGGGTTGAATAAACACTCATAACTAAAACTGATCTTTTCGAATTTTGAGTTCAGTTTGGTGACAAACTGAATCTCGGAATCTTGTTGGTCAATGACAATCAGTTAAACTAAAGTAGTTGCGGAAAGTAACTGACTGAAAGATAGAATACAAAACTGAAATAAAATACACAAGGATTGTTTCTGAATGTTCGGAGATTCCAATTACTCCTACGTCACCCTTTCTATCTCAAGGATAGGATTTCCACTAAAAGACTTTGATCGAATACAAGATTTGTACTGACCCACTTCAGTTTGAACTTATCACTGCCAAAAGCTGAAACTCTTAGTATTACAAAATGTTCACAGTGCGTAATTTATTTTAGCACTATCGAATTTAACGATTATTACAAAGTGCTAGTGAGCTCAAATTGTAGCCTTGACTGCTACGATTAAATCAAGTAAGAGTGAGCTAAAATTTTGGCAGAGTAACAACAAGCTTTGAATAGAGTGATCTTATTGTTCTTCAGCAGTTTTTCTGTCATATTTATAAGCTTCCCTTCCAGCGGTAACTTGAGATATATTTGAATCTTATTATCTGTTTATTGCCACTTCATTATTCCTTGGTAATTGTTTGCTTCATTTATTGTAATGTGGCGTCTTAATTGATTTAGCCGAAATGCATTGTTCTAAGCTGTATTGATTGAAGTGCGGCGTTTCATATTCAGTTGCTGCTTCTAGGTCTCTTTGTCGGTTGAATGTTCTTTCCCAAGACTTGTTTCGTTGAAGGATTGGCTGAATGTATTGTCTGTCAGTTGACGTGTTCCAGATTTTCTGATGAGGAGCTTAACTGAATTGTGTTTCAGTTGCGTAGATTAGTTTACTAGATTCGGTTGCTGAGTTCAGTTTACTCGATCAGTTGCTGAGTTCAGTTACTCGATCAGTTGCTGAGTTCAGTTTACTTGATCAGTTTCTGAGTTTAGTTTGCTTGATCAGTTGGTTCGTATTTTCAGTTGGTTCATATTTTGCAAACGCCGGAATTTAGTTTCCAACAGAAAGGTACAATTCAATGTTTGATTGGGGAGATATAACTTGACTCAGATCCGGTTTGAGTTTCCCACAAATCACATACTAAATTCTATACCTTGTTATGTTGTGCTTTATATTGATTTATATACAAGCATTGAGATAGGAGAGTCATTGGCAGATATGCCAAGTTTCTAGACGTTCGGTGGTATCGAAGCATAGGAGAAGATCGACTCCAATTGTAGATATTCGATACAGACAGGGCCGAAGTCTAGGAATAAGACGTACCGCCACCCCGATTGGGAGAGTAGGTGGGAGACTTGTTACGTCTTATTCACACCGGGATCCCTAGACTTACATTCGAGTCAAGTCAATGATATGAGTTTGATTTAAGTTGCTAGCCTTATATTGATTTTGTTTCATAGATTATGGGACATATTGCTATTGATTATGTTCATGGTAATATGTTCATGATTTATATCACATGATATGCATGTATACATGTTTTATACTGAGATTTGTTCTCACCGGAGTTTCCGATAGTTGTTGTGTCTGTATGTGCGCATGAAAACAGGTGGGGTAGGATCAGGGTCGAGACAAAGCTGAGAGATCGAGATAGTGTGGAGATTTCGGGCGGAAAAGAAGAACTAGTGGTTTATTACTAGACATGTACTGAAATTCTAAACACTATTAGAATACTTGTAATCGAACAAGTGAATGATATTTTGAATTAAATAATATGACAACATTACGTATGGTGTATCGTGTTTGATTTATATACCGTTGTTTTTTATAGTAAAGGCAAAATTTTGACTCACATTTTATAGCAAAAATCCAATTAATCCCAAAGATAATTGAGTTAGAGCCCGGGTCCCCACAACAGGTGGTATCAGAGCGATAGATCATTTAGACTGAGATAGAATAAAATGAGCGGGGGTAGATTGAATTCTCTTCTTTGCTTTTCTTGTGCTAGCATGATTTATTGCTTTCACTATTACATGCTGTCTTGTTATCTGAATTGATTACAGCATGTATTTGCAAAGACTGAATCAGAACCGATTCTGGATCAGAGGTATATGATCAGAGGAGGACTGAGACAGATTGTATAGATTGTGTACTAATCCGTTTGATAATCAAACATGTTTCCTCGACGAGTACCGAAACCAGTAGCAGGTCGAGCACCAGAACAGGACAGTACTTCAAATGATCCGATGGATGTGACCGCTACACCGATGGAGACTTTTCTGAAAAGGTTTCAGTCGTTTCGACCACCGACACTGAATAGCACGGAAAGTTCAGTTGAGAGTGAAAGTTGGCTCGATGACATTGAGATGTTATTTGAATCTCTTGACTACACCAACGAGCGACGAGTTAAACTTATTGGGCATCAACTGCAAGAAGTTGCAAAGAACTGGTGGCTTACCACGAAGAGAGCATTGGAGCATCGTGGCACGGAGATCACTTGGAAAGTGTTTAAAGCAGAGTTCTATCAGTGATTTTTTCCCGTGTCCTACCGAAAAGGACAAAGGTGCTGAATTTGCCAATTTGAGACAGGGACAGCTGAACATCGAGGAATATGTGGCAAATTTTTTGACATTGCTCCGATTTGCACCTCATGTTGCAGAGAATGACGAGGCTGTTGCGGATCAGTTTATCAATGGCCTGAATCCGGAAATCTTTACCTTGGTAAATACCGGTGGACCGAACAACATTTCAGATGCCTTGAACCGTGCCAAGGGGGCAGAAGCTGGATTACTCAGGCAACAAAGCACTTCCTATGTCACTCAGACTCCGAGACCGCCACAATCCTCAATTCAACCCCCTCGTAGATTCAAGAGTGGTGGTAGTAGCAGCGGGAGGAAAGACCAGTTGAAGACGAAAGGAAAACAGTTCAAGAGATCAGGAAGCAGTTCGTCGAGCTCCAGTGGATCACGATAGAGAGGTCCGGGTCAGAGTACAAAGTATACAGGTGTGTATTGCAGTTCTTGTGGAGGCAGACATGCCACCGAGCAGTGTCAGGGTGTCATGGGTTGCTGTAACATCTGCATACAGCAGGGACATTTCGCCAGGGTATGTCCACAGAAAGGGGTACAACAAGCTCAGAGTGTAGGAGCATCTGGTTCAGTAACTCAGCCTGAGAGGCAAGCTTCATCTGTTCATTCTTTTCAGCCAACACCTATACAGACCCAGCCCCAAGCCAGAGGTAGATAGACAGTGAACCAACCTCCCAGACAGCAGGCTCAAGTATTTGAACTGACAGAAGAACAGGCCCAAGATGCGCCAGATGATGTGATAGCAGGTAACTGTTTTCTTTGCGGTTATCCTGCTTATATATTGATTGATATGGTTGCACCTCATACTTTTATATCTGAGCGCTTTGCATTGATGCATGCTTTGCCTATTGAGTCATTATCTGCTGTAGTGTCTGTTTCTTCAACGTTGGGAAGTGGTCTTATATCCGTGACTTCGGTTAGACATTGTATATTACAGTTCGAGGGTCATGAGATTGACTTAGATTGCATTGTACTTGGATTGGCTGATTTTGACTGTATTGTTGGGATCTATATGTTAACCAAGTACAGAGCCACTGTAGATTGTTTCCAGAAGATTGTCAGATTCAGACTAGAGATGGCTGATGAGTGGAAATTCTACGGTAAGGGTTCCAGAGCTCGGATTCCCTTGATATCTGTGTTATTTATGAGCCGATTATTGCAGAAAGGAGCAGAAGGGTTCCTTGTATATTCAGTAGATCTACTGAAATCGAGCCCAGCATTGGCAGATCTGCCAGTGGTATGCGAATTTGCGGATGTATTCCCAGATGTGATTCCAGGATTACCTCCAGCCCGAGAGGTAGATTTCAGTATTGATCTCCTACCAGATACTGTTCCTATATCACGAGCTCCCTATAGAATGGCACCTATTGAATTGAAATAATTGAAAGAACAACTCAAAGATTTATTGGCCAAAGGTTACATCAGACCGAGTGTGTCTCCTTGGGGTGGGTGCTCCGGTGCTATTTGTGCGAAAGAAAGACGGTTCGATGAGATTGTGTATTGATTACCGGCAACTAAATAAGGCAATGGTAAAGAACAAATATCCCTTACCTCGTATCGACGATTTATTTGATCAGTTGCAGGGTTCGTATGTCTATTCCAAGATTGATTTGAGATCTGGATATCACCAGCTAAGAGTCCGAGATGTTGATATACCGAAGACAGCATTCCGAACCAGGTATGGACACTATGAATTTATTGTCATGCCTTTCGGTTTAACGAATGCTCCAGCAGTGTTTATGGGACTGGTGAACCGTGTCTTTCAGAAATATTTAGATGAGTTTGTTATTGTTTTTATTGATGATATTTTTGTATATTCCAATAGTATGATTGAGCATGCCAAACATTTAAGAACATTGTTACAGATGCTGAGAAACGAGAAACTATATGCTAAACTGTCAAAATGTGAGTTTTGGCTGAGATAGGTTGTCTTTTTGGGGCATATCATATCTGGAGACGGTATATCTATTGCCCCGAGCAAAGTCGAGGCAGTGATCAGTTGGCCTAGACCGACCTCAATGCCAGAGATACGCAGTTTCATGGGTTTGGCAGGGTGCTATCGACGATTTATTAAATATTTCTCCAGTATCGCGAAACCGATTACCCAGTTGATACAGAAAAATACGCCATTTGTGTGGTCTGAAACCTGTGAGTCTAGCTTCTTGTAGTTAAAGAGACGACTGACCAGTGCTCCTGTATTGACTATCCCTTCAGGTACTGGTGATTTAATTGTACATTGTGATGCATCTCACAGAGGGCTAGGATGTGTTCGATGCAGCGGGGGCATGTCATTGCTTATGCCTCGAGACAGTTGAAGCCACACGAGACTCGTTACCCAATCCATGATCTTGAATTGGCGGCTATTGTATTTGCACTGAAGATATGGCGACACTATCTCTACGGCGAAAAGTTTGAAATCTATTCTGATCATAAGAGTTTAAAGTATCTGTTTTCTCAGTCAGAGTTGAATATGAGACAGTGAAGATGGCTTGATCTGCTGAAAGACTTTGATTGAGAGATCAAGTATTATCCAGGAAATTCAAATGCAGCAGCGGATGCCTTAAGTCGAAAGGTATGTTCTTAATCCTTATCGACGATAGGTGTGTCGAATTTGATTGAGGATTGATGTTTGTCTGGATTAGTGATACAGATAGTAAACCATTGCGACTTGTTACAATTCAAGTAGAACCGGATTTGATTGTTCGCATTAAAGAAGCACAGAAAAATGATCAGAATGGTCAGAAGTCGATTGAGATGGTCAGATCAGGACATCATTCAGAGTATCAGGTACATGATCACGTTTTTATGTGAATAACCGTATTGTAGTGCCAGATGTTTCCGATTTGAAACAACAGATTTTATCAGAAGCGTACTGTAGTCGGTTCAGTATTCATCATGGTGGCAGAAAGATGTACAACGATCTCAAGACACAGTTTTCGTGGAAAAAGATGAAATCAGACATTACAGAGTTTGTATCTAAGTGTTTGAACTGCCAACAAGTGAAAGCTAAGACAAAGAAACCCGGAGGTTTACTTCAGATCTTATCTATTCCTGAATGGAAATGGGATCACATTTCCATGGATTTTGTTACGAAGTTACCACGATCATCCCGGGGCTATGATGAGATTTGGTTTGTGATAGACAGATTGACCAAATCCGCATGCTTTATTCCATACATAATGATGTATCGACATGATCAGATAGCAGAGATATATGTCAGAGAGATAGTTAGATTGCATGGTGTGCCGAAGTCAATCGTATCAGATCGTGATCCACGATTCACTTCACACTTTTGGCACAGTCTGCAGCAAGCTCTAGGTACGACATTGCATCTGAGCACTACTTACCATCCCCAGACAGACGGACAGTCAGAGCGGATTATCCAGATATGAGAGGATATGCTGAGAGCTGTAGTGTTAGATTTTGGCACTAGTTGGCAAGATTCACTACCTCTTTGTGAATTCTCGGACAACAACAGCTTTCAGACGAGGATCGAGATGGCACCGTTTGAAGCTTTTTACGGAAAGAAGTGCAGATCTCTGCTGTATTGGGATGATGTATCTGAAGTACCAGAACTTGGACCTGATATGATTCGAGAAATGACTGAGAAAGTAAAACTGATCCAGAAAAGAATGAAGACGGCGCAGGATAGACAAGCCAAGTATGTGAACATCAGACGTAGACCGTTAGTGCTTGATCAGGGAGACATGGTATTTTTGAAGATTTCTCCATTCAAAGGCGTTGTCAGATTTGGCAAACGTGGGAAATTGTCTCCTAGATACATCGGTCCATACGAGATTCTTGAGAAGATTGGCGATCGTGCCTATCGACTCGCCATTCCTCCTTCTTTATCTGGGATACATGATGTCTTCCATGACATCATGTATCGATGCTGCGTAGATATATGCCTGATGCTTCTCATGTCATTCATCCTGATGAAGCCGAGCTTGACTACACTTTAAGTTATATTGAACAGCCAACTCAGATTCTGGATCGAAAGAAAAACAGCTCAGAACGAAGACTATTCCGCTAGTGAAAGTCCAATAGAGTAGTAATGGGAGTGAAGAAGCAACTTGGGAAACAGAATCAGAGATGAAACAGAGATATCCAGAATTATTTCCATGACGTGAGTATTTATTCAGCTTTTGATTATATTATTTCTTTTACATGCTTTGATTTATTACCTGCGAGTTCGAGGACGAATTCATATCTAAGAGGGGAAGAAATGTAATGCCCGAAATTTTAGTTTGATACTTTTGAGTTATCATGTATTATGAATAATGGAATGGAAGAACAGACATTGAGAGGCGACGTTGCAATTCGAGTTTAGGTGGTACAGTAGATTCAGTGCACCCGCGCCATAAAAGTGACCGCACCTGCGGTGTTGGGACAGAGAGGGCAACGCACCCGTGGTCCAAAAGCCACGCACCTGCAGTCGTTTCTTCTGAATTTGTGGAAGTGATCCAGTACGCGCAGCGCACCCGCGGTGCAGAGTGAGCGCACTCGCGGTGTGACGTGCAGAATAAAGAATGAAACATGTGTCTTCACCATGCAAGATATATATATGAATTGTCTTCATTTCCTTCATTTCAGCAGCCAAGGACCGAGAGCAAGTACAGAAATTCCTTCAAGCTTCAAGATGTATTAACAATTTGATTGTGAAACATCCAACCACCCGATTTTCGATCCGAATTCATATTTGTACTCCTCTTGTCATTAGCTTCAAAAGGATGTAAGTATTATTGTCTTTCAGCAGGTTTTGAGTTTGAAATGTTGGAGAAATCAGATTTTGATTGCTGATCGTGTGAGGTGTACCACTTACCTCTTTAGGGATGATGCTTCACTATGGTGGGAAGGGGCCGAGCATGGTGTTAACCTTGCTACTATTACTTGGACTAAATTCAAAGAGATTATCTATGAGAAATATTTTACTGCTGATGTTTAGAGGGCGACTGAAGAGGGAGTTTATGAGCCTCCGTCAGGGAAACTTGTCTGTTGCCGAGTATGTGAAGAAATTCAATAGGGGTTGTCACTTTGTACCCCTTATTGCGAGGGATCCTGGAGAGAAGCTTAGACACTTCATGGATGGTCTACGACCTACTCTACGCAATATTGTTATGATGATGCATCCATTGGACTATGTGTAATGCCCGAGATTTACTGTGTTGTTAATCTGAAATGATTTGTTGATTAATTGATGTGATTATAGATGGAACATATTAGACCGGGATAGGCGGCAAGGAGATTTGAATTAAGTGTGAGGATTGAGCCTCGCGCATATGCGTGTTCATGCCGAGCGCATATGCACCGAGTGGGCAGAGAACCTCGCGCATATGCGCGACCAGGATCCGTGCATGTGCGCGAGATGTTCTGCACAAACGTGAAACCACTTGGCCTTCACATGCAATATAATATGTAAATCCTTTTCATTCCTTGGGAAATTGACAGAGGAAGAACGAAAATCTCTGAGGAGAAAACTAAAGTCCTTCGAACAAGGAATTTAAAGATTTCGCGAAATTCGCCCGTTAGAATTGGAATCCGACTTCAGTACTGTATTCCTATCGTTGACAGCTACAACTGGACGTAAGTTTTACTATGTTTTGTTAAGATTTGAAATTATGATATTGCTGGAATCGAATATGATTCATATATGATGTTCTTGACATATTAGACTTCGTAGAATCGAAGTCAGATTAAGAAACAGATTGATTATAGAATTATTATAGTTTTTCAAATTATATTGGTTGATATTGGACAAATTTATATTATGGATTAATTATAGATTTTATTGGATATCAGTTATGGATTGTAATTATTATTTGTTGATGTTGTATTGACGGGGATATCGGGATTGTTCCGTTATGCCGTTGATTTTGAGTTAAATCCAGATTTATCAGATTCGGTATTGATCTGAGCAGTATATTGATATTGTACTATTTGATATTCTCATTGCCAGATTGAGTATTGACAGATTCGAATCAGAGACTTCGACATATTCAGATTTACAGATAAAGGTATCAGTCAATGTGGTACCGGGAGAACGACTCGAGTATGATATACTTGAGTTTCCCTAAATCACATACTTATTGTTATTGTGTGCAGTGATTTGATTTGATATGCTTGTTCTATTGATTTATAGAAAGCAGGTATTAGACGAGTATTAAACGAGTAATCTTGTGACATAGGTGGCAGATAGTGATGGAATCGTCACTGGCACATTGAACATTGTCACAAGATAGTGAATTGGCGAAAGTGCCAAAGTCTGTGACGGATAGGTCAAGACACCAGATTTTTGGTTATATCGAAGTGGATAGAATTGGAGTTTCTTCTATTACTGATATTCGTTATGGAATACCAACGTTTGGAAACCGGGATCCTTAGACTAGGATTGAGTCTAGTCTGAGACGTGGAGTCACGAGTCTGATTGACGATTTTATATTGGTTATGTTACAAATTTTGATATGAGAGATCGTGATTAGAGTGGAGACTACGGACTTTGACGTTGCTTTAGATAGGATTCAGCACTTGACATTTAGTTGTTGAACCTTAGTTTAAGTTTGATGTTTGTAGTAAAAGACTTGTACTTTAATACTGACATATATATTAGAATGTATTCCATTACGTTCCGCATTTAATACTGTATTTTTAAAAAAAAAAAATAGACCATGTTTATTATAATTGATTAAATTGTTCCAATGAGGATTAAGAATATGATTAGCGTCCGGGTCCCTACAACAGGTGGTATCAGAGCGATAGATCCTTTAAATTGAGATAGAAGCTAGTGAGCGGGGTAGAATGAATTTTCTTTCCTTGCTTTTGATTGCTAGCATGACTTACTGCTTTAATACATGTTTACCTGAATATCTGATTTTGATATGGTAATGTGTATTATTGAGAATGGATCAGAACCGATTCTTGATCAGAGGTAGGATGATCAGAAAGGGGCTGAGACAGATTTATCAATTGTGATTGCTAACCCTTTTGATAATCAGATATGCCTCCTCGAAGAGTACCGGAACAGGGTAGCACTTCGAATCCTCCAATGGATGTGACAGCAACACCGATGGAGACATTGTTGAAGAAATTTCAGTCATTCATCCACCGACTCTGAAGGGTACTGAGACTTCAGTTGACTGCGAGAGTTGGTTAGACGACATTGAAATGCTGTTTGAGTCCTTGGATTATACAGATGAGTGGAGAGTAAAACTGATAGGGCACAAGTTGCATGATGTGGCAAAGAACTGGTGGATTACAACCAAGCGGGCATTGGAGCATCGAGGTACAGTTATCACCTGGAATGTATTTAGAACTGAATTCTATCAGAGATTCTTTCCAGTGTCGTACAGGAAGGATAAAGGAGCAGAATTTGCAAACTTGAGACAGGGTCAATTGAACATCGAGGAATATATGGCCAAGTTCTCTACACTGCTACGATTTGCTCCACATGTGGTCGAGAATGACGAAGTCGTTGCTGATCAGTTCATTAATGGCCTGAATCCAGAAATCTTTACCTTGGTGAACACTGGGAGACCGAATAATTTTACCAATGCTTTGAACAGAGCAAAGGGAGCCGAAGCCGGTCTGATGAGACATAGAGGAGCTTCATTTGTGCCACCAGTACCGAGATCACATATGCCTCCACCATCTCCCAGATTTGAGAGTGGCAGCGGTAGTGGAAAGAAAGAATTTCTGAAAGCTAGAGGGAAGCAGTTCAAAAGATCTGGAAGCAGTTCATCCAGTTATAGTGGCTCGAGACAGACTGGTCAAGGCCAGAGTTATACAGGACCTTATTGCAACACTTGTGGAGGGAAGCGTTCCACATAGCAGTGCCGAGGAGTGTTTGGCAATTGCCGTATTTGTAGACAACAGGGACACTTTGCTATAGTTTGTCCCCAGAGAGATTCTCAGAGATCACAGGGTGCCGAGTCATCTGGATCAATAGCTCAGACTGGTAGACGGCCACCAGTTGCAGTCGACTCTTTCCACCCAGCACCATCTTAGTAACAGCCGAGGCTAGGAGGGAGCCAGACAGTTAACCAGCCTCCTAGACAGCAGGCCAGAGTGTTCGCTTTGACTGAGGAGCAGGCTCAGGACGCACCTGACGATGTTGTTGCAGGTAACTGTTTGATTTCTGATTATCCTGCATATGTATTGATAGATATTGGTGCATCGCATACATTCATATCTGAGCGATCTGCCCTGATGCATTCATTTACTGTTGAGTCATTATCTGCTGTAGTGTCTGTCTCTTCTCCTTTGGGGTCAGGTTTGATATTAGTGAAATCTGTGAAACATTGTATGCTACAGTATGATGGGCATGAGATTTAGTTAGACTGTATTGTGTTTGGGTTGTCTGATTTTGACTGTATAATCGGTATAGATATGTTGACAAAGTATAGAGCTATTGTTGATTATTTCCACAAGATTGTGAGATTCAGACCGGAGATAGCTGATGAGTGGAAATTCTACGGTAAGGGTTCTAGATCTAGAATTCCTTTGATATCTGTATTATCTATCTATGACTCGATTGTTACAGAAAGGAGCGGAGGGATTCATTGTCTATTCAATGGATTTACTGAAATCGAGTCCATCATTGGCAGATTTGCCAGTGGTGTGTGAGTTTGCTGATGTCTTCCCAGATGAGATTCCTGGTTTGCCTCCGATTCGAGAGATAGACTTCAGCATTGAGTTGATGCCAGGTACAGTTCCGATTTCGAGGGCTCCGTATAGAATGACACCGATTGAATTGAAAGAGTTAAAAGAACAGTTGGAGGATTTACTGGCCAAGGTGTATATCAGACCGAGTGTGTCCCTTTGGGGTGCTCCCGTATTACCGGCAACTGAACAAGGCTACGGTAAAGAACAAATATTCTTTGCCTCGTATTGATGATTTGTTTGCTCCAGCTGTATTTATGGGATTGATGAACTGTGTTTTTCAGAGATACCTTGATGAGTTTGTAATTATATTCATTGATGACATTTTGATATATTCGAAAAATATGATTGAACATGCTGAGCATTTAAGAACTGTATTGTAAATTCTGAGGGCTGAGAAACTATATGCTAAACTGTCGAAATGTGAGTTTTGGTTGAGACAAGTTTATTCTTAGGTAACATTATATCTGGAGACAGGATTTCTGTTGATCCTAGCAAGGTTGAGGCTGTGATCAGTTGGCCGAGACCGACATCTGTTCTCGAGATTCGCAGTTTTACGGGTTTGACAGGATATTACCGGTGATTTATTAAAGATTTTTCCATCATTGCCAAACCGATTACTCAGTTGACTCAGAATAATTCTCCGTTTATTTGGTCAGAAGACTCTAAGTCCAGTTTCCTGGAGTTGAAGAAGAGATTGACCAGTGCATGGATATTGACTATCCCCTCAGGTACTGGTGATTTTGTGGTTTATTGTGATGCATCTCACTGAGGATTGGGTTGTGTTTTGATGCAGCGAGGGCATGTTATCGCTTAAGCCTCAAGACAGCTGAAGCCCCATGAAATTCGTTATCCAATTCATGATCTTGAATTGGCAGCCATCATCTTTGCATTAAAGATATGGCGACATTATATGTACGATGAAAAGTTTGAGATCTATTCTGATCACAAGAGCTTGAAGTAACTATTTTCACAATCAGAGCTGAATATGAGACAGCGAAGATGGCTTGATTTATTGAAAGACTTTGATTGTGAAATCAAGTACTATGATAGGATCGGTTGTCGTAACAAGAGTGTTTAGAAGGGGGGGTTGAATAAACACTTACAAATAAAATTGTTCTTTAATAATATTTGAGTTCAGTTTGGTGACAAACTGAATCTCGGAATCTTGTTGGTCAATAACAATCAGTTAAACTAGAGTAATTGCGGAAAGTAACTGACTGAAAGATAGAATACGAAACTGAAAGAAATATGCAAGAGTTGTTTCTGGATGTTCGGAGAACTCAATTACTCCAACGTCACCCCTTCTATCACAAGGATATGATATTTACTAAAAGACTTTGATCGAGTACAACCTTTGTACAGACCCACTTCAGTTTGGACTTACCACTGCCAAAACTGAAACTCTTAGTTCTACACAATATTCTCAGTGCGTAACTGATCTTAGCACTATTGAATCTAACAACTTTTAGAGAGTGCTAGTAATCTCAAATTGTAGCCTTGATTGCTACGAATAATTCAAATAAGGATGAGCTAAGATTTTGACATAGTAACAGCAAGTTTAAGATTGAGTGATCGTCTATGCTTTCTTCTGTTGTTCTTCAGTCATATTTATAAACTTATCTTTCAACGGTAACTTTGATATGCATTTGAATTCTAGTATCCGTTCATTGCCACTTCATCATTCCTTGGGCAATGTTCTCTTCATTGATTGTAATACGGCGTCTTAATTGCAATAGCCGAAATACGTAGTTCTATGCTGTAATGATTGAGGTGCGGCTTTCCATATTCAGTTACTATTTGCTATGTCTTTTTGTCGGTTGAATGTTCTTTCCCGAGAAACATTCAGTTGAGATATGTTTTAACTGAAACTTATGCGGCTGAGTATATAAACTGATCGGTTTCCAACAGATCAGTTTTCTTCATTAGTTCAGCTGGTTTCAGTTGTTAAGTTTCAGTTGTCTCATAATTCAGTTAGTTTCTTCAGTTTTTCAAACTCCGAAATTTGGTTTCCAACAATTTCCCCCTTTTTGGTGTTTGACAAAACTAAGCATATAGTAACTGAAGGATTGAATTCTTATAGACTGCTTCTTAACAAAAACTGTCTCAAAACAAACTGCTAAACTGCTAACTGATCTTCAATGTTTCTTCTGACTAACTTCCCCCTTTTTGTCAAACTGAGCCATGTGGATAGATAATTGTCGAACTTTAGTAGATAAGATGCCGACATCAGCTGAAATACTGGAGATGGCAGTAAGAACTGAGGTTTGCAGTGAGTCTATTTTGTTTGCAACAGATGTTTCTAGTATTTCAACTCGTTGGTTGACACATCTTGAGTAACGAAAAGAGCAGCAGTTGTAGCTTTGTTCTGCTTGTGTTCTATGGCAACTGAGAGTTTAGTTACAACTTCTTGAATATTCTTCAGCTTTCCAAAAACAAAATCTTCGGATCCATTCAGCTTTACAGAATGATAGAATTGGGTTGACTGAATGGATTTGATTGCATCTATTACTTGATTCATATTTGTCTTAATGGTGTTGATTTCATCGAACAATGCTTCTGAATTTGAGATTTCAGGAGACCTGACTCCTATATCTTCCTGATGTGGAACTTGTTCTTGTGGAGTGAAAATTATCATAGTGCGATCAACTGTCTCTTCTTGACCTTGAGAGGAAGATGGTTGATTCTGAGCATCAGAGACACTTTGTTCTAGAATAACAGGGTTATCTGTGGTAAATGCTATTGGAGAATCATGGGCTTGTTCTATCTGTTTGATCAACGGCTGAAACTTGGGGTGGTTCTTCAGTTTGAATGTTTTCAACATTAGGCAACTGCTCTTCCTCGAATTCAGTGAGTGTTTCCTCTTGGTTCTGAGTGAGCACATCAGTTTGCTTTTCAGTTTCGGATGTTACTCGCTGAACTGTTTCTGGAGCAACAAAAATTTGAGCTTGTTCTGCATTATCAGAAATGTTTTTCAGCAACAAAATTTTGAACATGTTCTTCAACGATAAAAGTTTGAACTGGGTCTTCAGATGTAATCAGAACTTCTTGTTCTGGTTGTTCAGTTAGAGGACAAAATTATGTGCTTAAGTTTGAGCTTCCTGAGCAACTAACTGAATGATTTCATCGATATTGGCGATAGTCAGTTAAGCCTCAGAATACAGATGTTGATCCCCGACTGTTGTTTGTGGAACCTCCTGGACTGATTTGTCAGCAATGTGTTTTTCATAAGATTCATTCTGCTGAGACGATGAAGATTTGTATTCCTCTGTTCCTGAAGATTTTTCTGGAAGAACAAGTTCTTGATCTTGTTCCCAAAACCTTATTTCCCTCTGTAGGCCACTAAGATCTGCATCCAGTTGAGAGAACACAGCTCTATCTTGATATGCAGTTGGCCCTGTGGGGTTGTAGTTTTCTTTCAACTTTCTAACCATCTCAGTCAGTTGATTAGCCCGTATTTGATCAAAAAAGTATTGTCTCCTTTCCAGTGCTTGAATAATGGTAGCAGCTTTAACTACCTTCAAAACTATCTTTTCCTGTTTAATAAACGTCTTCAGTTGGGATTTGTGCTTCAGTTTCTTGGCAAAAATTTCGGTCCTGAAGCTTTCCCAACGGTCAAAAGATGTGAGTTTTGATGTGGCAAATGTATTTACCTCTTCCCAAATTAGATCGATATGAGTTTGAATGGCGTGAGATGGCCTTGGCTCCTCCTCAAGCTTGCCTTTTCCCTTCTCCGTGGTTAGAATATGAAGAATTTGTAAGCCAAATTTTGTAGACTCCACTGGTTCCTTCAATGTGACGCCTTTCGGTCTAGCCTGAGGTAAAATAGTGGGTTGATTTACAGAGTGAAGGGAGCTTTTACTCTAGTGGGTATCTTTTCAGTTGGAACTGAATCATCAGGAGGGATGACCTGCAGTGGGATAGCCTGAATAGGCTTTTCAGCAGCTAACTGAGGCAGTTTCTCAGTAATGGTTGGTTCCACTGCTGGTATTGGTTTGGTTCTTTGTGTCCTTGGTTTCTTGATAAGTTTGAGAGATGGAGTTTTCTCAGAATCTTATTCACTGAGAATCAGTTTTCGCTTTGTAGCCTTCAGTTGGGCCAGCGTCTTGGCTTTCTTGACTGATTTAGGAGCAGCTTGCTGCATCCCAATCTCCTTCTTGACTTTTACGAATTGTTTTGGCGAGAGATCCATCTTGGTCTTTGGTGGCAAGATATTCTTGGCAGTGAATATCTTAAATTTTGAGGATCTTTCGGCATTTTTAGCTACCAGTCCTTTGAGTTTCAGAATATAACTGATTGGAATAGCAAACCCCATGGACTGTTTTGTTGATTTAAGCATATTCTTTAGAATGCTGAAAATAATGTACCTCCAGTTGACTTTCTTCTCACCCATGATGATTGTCATCACCTGGAATTTTTCAAGAGTGAGAGCTGCATATGAGCCAGCTTTAGCTAAAATTCCCTTTGCTACAATATCAGCCAATAACTGAATTTCTGGTTTCAGCTCTTTCTTTGGGTCGGAGACTTTGATTTTCCGCCCTTCAGCAGATAATGAGGATTGCATTTCCTCAGTATCGGATGTTTTAACTTCAGAGAAACTGACATATCCATCAATCGGCAAGGAAAATATTTCTCCAAAGTTTTCTTCAGATAAGATTAGCAACTGATCATTGATAGTGACAGAGATATTTCCTTCACCAGTAACATACCCTTTTAGATAGAATTCATTCACTTCCTTCGAGTATATTTCTTGTGAAGATTGTCCCAAAAACATTCTGAGCCCAGCAGATTCAATCTTCAGAAAGACATTTTTGATATCAGCTTCTTGAATTGATAAAACTGAGTCAAAATCGATTGCCATGGCATTCATCATGTGAGCAGGGATCTGATTAGCCATTTCGGAAGGTAGGATGATCTGAAATTCATAGAAAATAAGCTTCGGAAATTAGTATGCTCTTAGAACTGATTTTATGCGTGAAGGAGAAGAACTGAATTGAAGCGGGTATAGTACATTTATACGTGACTGTTCAAATTCTGGACACGTGTCAGTCCATGAAAATTTTGAATAAAAATAAGTGTACGTGTGCTGTAATCGTGTGTATAAAGGTTAGCGGTTTTAAAATAAGCCACGTCGTCAATCTGCAGTCACGTCAATTTATTTAGAATATAATATATTTTAATTAGTTAGCGTATGTGAGAAGATTTGTAAACAATCCAACTGAACGATCAGTTGGGAAACTGATTCATTTCAGTTGAGAAGTTACAAACAATTGTCTTCTCAGTTAACTTTTTAAAATTAATATTCCCCCTAAATTGGTGCATAAAACATTTAAAATGACGATGTAAAAATAAATTTAAAGTTTTTAAAAATTTATTATATGATAAATGATCGCGGCCCTTCAGCTTCCATAACTTCTTGGCTATAAATAGAAGTGGCTCAGTCAGTTTCAGACATATCATCCAAAATATTCAAGATAAGAAAAATGTCTGATACGAGTGACTCAAGTCTTTCTCCTTTCTCTCTGGAGGCCAGGAAGGCCGAGATAGAAGATGAAGTCTTCTACGAAAGTCTGCATTACTGGGAGCGATTGCAGGAGCTTGAGCTCTTGTACAATTCCGGGGAGACCACTACTCCTGAGTTGGTGGCAGAACTGAAGCAAGTTCGAAAGCACTTGAATATTGCTGTGTGGGTGGACGTCTTCAAGGACGATCATATGTATCAGCTGATGCTCCACAAGGAATTGAAGATCCTGAGGCGCATAGCTCATTCTCACAGCTTTCTCATGACTGCTCCTTCTTCTATATCTGTTTGGTTGAAATTTTGGATAATTGTTGTGGAGGAGAAGTATGATGATGTAATCCAGACCAACATTTATAGGTAATGAAATATTTTTCTGGTTTTAACTCTGTTTTTCTTTTTCCTGCAAATAATGAGTTGATTACTAACTGATCAGATAAACTGATATTAATTGACCTCTGACTGAAATCATTTAACAATTAATAATTTGTAAAAGGTACATTAATATTAGTTGAGGGTAAAAATATAATAATTGTTTAACTAGTATCAACTGATAATAAATAACTGGTGAAGAAAAAGCCAGGGTAATTGCGATGACGTTTCGGTTGGCTTTAGTCTTTTCAACTTCTTCACCATTTAATGTCACATGTCTATAAGTAAGACGATAGAAATGAATTGTGAGATAATGTCAATTAAAATAAATAAAATTATTGAAGATTCAGATATATCCGATGCTTGCAGTGGTACTCAGAATCACGTAACTGAAGAGATGCGTCCACATTTAGAGGAGTTAAAGAGAAGCATCGAGGAGAAAGTTTTGATGAAGGTCATGTCTGTATGGTACAAGATACATGATCTTCATTTTGTGTACCATAATCATTTACCTACTACTCGTGCACAAAGAGCAATAACTGGGAAGTATCGAGACGTGTTTAATGTTTATCAAGTTATAGAACTGATCGAAGATCAAGCTCTGCTTCATGCAATGCTCTGGACAGAGTGGCATCGACTGGATAAGCTTGCAAATTCTGAATCTTTCATAAATTTACGGATCCATGACTTACCCATTGGTTGAATGAGTGGAAGAATTTTGTTGGATCTGAACTGAGGGGTGTAACTTGGCATCGTTTTTATTCAAATGTAAAATTTGATTGACTCAGTGCTATCTTACTTCATATTTCTGCAATCAAATTAATGTTAACAGAAGGTTTATAACAAACTGACATATGATAACTAACATCAGTTGACAGAAGGTAGTCAGTTGTGAGAAATGATTTTATAAGCAAGACAATATTAATAATAAGTTTATGATAGATCAATTAACCCAAGAATATTTCGAAAGTAAGAAAACTTAGCATCGGGTAATGGTTTTGTGAAGATATCAGCTGCTTGCTGTTCAGTTGAAATGTATTCCAGTCGAATATCCTTCTTTAAAGCATGATCCCTAATGAAGTGATGCCTGACATCTATATGCTTGGTCCTTGAGTGAAGAACTGGATTGTAAGTGACGGCAATTGTGCTGGTATTATCACAAAATATGGGCGATTCAGTTGACGTTACTCCATAATCCTTCAGTTGTTGCTGAATCCAGATCAGTTGTGCACAACAGCTACCAGCAGCAAGATATTCTACTTCTGTTGTTGAGGTAGCTATGGATGTCTGCTTTTGGCTGAACCAAGAGATCAGTCCGTCTCCTAAGAACTGACAAGATCCACTTGTACTTTTGCGATCAAGCTCACATCATGCATAATCTGCATCTGAATATCCAACTAAATTGAAGGTGGAGTCTTTGGAATACCATAGCCCAACATTTTGCGTGTCCTTAAGATATCTCAGAATTCTTTTAGCAGCTGAGAAATGTGATTGCTTAGGATTTGCTTGAAATCTGGCACACATACAGACAGCAAAAACAATATCAGGACGACTGGCTGTTAGGTACAACAATGAACCTATTAACCCTCTATATAATGTCGTCTCCACTGATATTCCCCCTTCGCCAGTGTCTAGTTTAACTGATGAGCCCATGAGAGTAGTTGCAGCTGAACATGATTCCATACCAAATTTCTTTAGCAACTCCTTTGTATATTTTGTTTGACTAATGAATATACCAGTTTTCAGTTGCTTCAGTTGCAGTCCAAGAAAAAATATCAGTTCACCCATCATACTCATTCCAAACTTGTCCTGCATTAACTTAGCAAACTTTTCGCACAATTTGGGGTTAGTTGACCTAAATATTATATCATCAACATAAATTTGAACTAATAGAATGTGATTATTTTTAGTAAATTTGAACAAGGTCTTATCAACTGATCCGACTGAAAAGTCATGATCAGTTATGAATTTTGAAAGAGTTTCGTACCAAGCCCTGGGAGCTTGTTTAAGACCATATAATACTTTGTTCAAATAGTATACATGATCAGGAAGTTTGTGGTTCACAAAACCTGGAGGTTGTTCAACATCTACTTCTTCTTGTAACTGACCGTTTAGGAATGCACTCTTCGCATCCATCTGGTAAACTTTGAAGTTTTTGTGAGATGCATAAGCAAGAAATATTCTGATTGCTTCCAATCTTGCAACTGGAGCATGATAAACATAAAAATTGTACATTAATTAAATGTTTTATAATATAAATATATAGTTTTTGTTTTATTAAATGTTTAAATATTATATGTTTTATAATAAATGGTATAAAATATAAGTTGTTGTGTAATTATAAGGTTTTACTATTTTTTACAGGTTCGATAAAACAAGAATAAACTTGGAGTTTCAAATGGGATTAAGATGATTCTTGGACCTGTAGAAAGTTGATGTTAATATCTACAATATTGATGGCAAGCATGAGATAAAAATCTTCTCACAAGTGGGATCAAATTAAGCAACAAATAAAGTTACCAAAAGAGTGGCAGTCCATGCTCTAGTATTTTGACCATATCTCTCAAATTACTTGGTCAAATGGTTTGAAAAAAATACCACAACTAGACAACTCAATTATCCACATGTTTCTTTTTATGTGAAGAAGCAAATTCGGAGAAGAAGATTTTCAAAAGTGGTGTGTAATATAATATAATATCTTGGAACACCAATGAAGACTTTTGTGTAAAAAAATAATATTTTATTTGTGGTTGTCTCCCCAAATTTGGCTATAAATAGGGGTGCATTGTAATGTATTGGGATATCCCTCATTCTATGAACAAATCTTTGAGTTCATAATATTTCTCTCTATATTTTTCTTTTATTTCTTCATTTAAATATAATTAGCATGTTAATTTCATATTCAAAGTTTTACACTTTGAATAATGAATAGCTAACTTCCTAAAGTTGAGATGATAAGGTGAAACTCTTGGCATGATAATAAGGGTATTAAAAGGTAAGAATCTATGTTTTATATTATTTAATCATTATTTATTGTTTATGTTATATTTATTTCTTTAAGCATTTTTATACCCTACTTATAAGTGGGAGTTTTGATTTATTGTTGCTATATGTTACACTAAATTCTTGGAACCATTTAAATGTTAGTTTGGTATTACCAACCATTTAAAGTGGATGCCTTGATTTATTATATATAAATATATTATAATATTAAATTCTTGGAACCATTTAAATGTTAGTTTGGTTTTACCAACCATTTAACTTGGATTCCTTGATTTACTATATATAAATATATCATAATAATATTTTCTTGGTACCATTTAAATGTTAGTTTGGTTTTACCAACCATTTAAAGTGTGAACCTTGATTTAGTGTTTACAAATATATATATATATAGCACAATAAATACTTGACCACATTTATAAGTTTTGGTATATATTATATATTTGTGAGATAATAATTTATAACATAATATAAATATGATTATTTAATATATTGGAACCATTTTATTAAGTGGATTTCAATAATGTTCGTTAATGTTAACTTTATTAAAATACCAAGAGTGGATCCTTTAATCTCAACTACTTAAATTAAAATTTGAACAATTAAAATTTACCCATTAAATATTCAAACAATTAAAAAGAAACAAAAACAAAAACAAAACAAAAAGACATTGTAGCGGACTTGTAATTACCTTAGCTTCCCTGTGGATACGATATTCGGACTCACCGAATTATATTACTTGTGGAAAACCTGCTCTTGGGAGTGCAACAATCAAAGTCGCAACAAGTTTTTGGCGCAGTTGCCGGGGAAGTATAATTTAATTTCAAGTCTATTTAATATTGTTTATAGTTTATTTTTCTTTATTTGAATTTTTATTGCTTTTGTGTGTTTTTTTTCTTTTTCTTTTGCATTTGCATGAGCATTTGGTCACGTACACTTAGTGGTCGACTCATTCGAAACAACCCTTTATTTTTACAAAACATGGCGGAAGAACCCATCCAAGAAAATGAAGATGAAATTAAATCTCAACATGATCATGATAGACGAAGAACACTTAGAGATCACATGAATCCTACACGTACTAGTGCACCTTCATGTCTAGTTTTTCCCCATGATGCATCTCATTTTAATTTTAAGCCTGGTATTATCCAACTTTTACCCAATTTTCATGGCTTAGATTCTGAAAATCCATACATGCATTTACGAGAGTTTGAAGAAGTGTGCAACACATATAATGATCTAAATTGTAGCATGAACACCATTCGACTTAAGATTTTTCCTTTTTCTTTAAAAGATAAAGCTAAAACTTGGCTACAAAATCTTAGATCGGGATCCATTCGAACTTGGGATGAATTGAAACAACAATTTTTGAAAAAGTTTTTTCCATCTCATAGAACAAATTCTTTCAAAAGGCAAATCATCACTTTCACTCAAAAACAAGGAGAAACTTTTTATCAGTATTGGGATAGATACAAAGAATTGCTTAATCTTTGTCCACATCATGGTTTTGAAATTTGCAGAGTTGTTTCTCAATTTTATAAAGGCTTAACACCTAAAGATAGGCAAATGGTTGAATTTATGTGTAATGGAACATTTGAAGATAAAGATCCAAACGAGGCAATTGAGTATCTCGATTCATTAGCTAAAAATGCTCAAAATTGGGACACTATAGGTACAATCGAACCCTCAAAGATTCAATCTCCTACATCTGGTGGAGGTATGTACACTCTGAAAGATGAACATGATCTTCAAGCTAGATTTACCTCTTTGGCAAGAAAATTTGAGGCACTTGAATTGAAAAAGAATGGTCAATTAAAATCTGTTCAATAAATTGTGTGTCACATCTGTGATACAAGTGATCATTTTACAAAAGATTGTCCCACTTTGCCCTCTTTTAAAGAATGTCTCCATGAACAAGCCAATGTTTTGAACAATTTCAAAAGGCCAAATTTTGAACCATTTTCTCAAAATTACAATCCAGGTTGGCGAAACCATCCAAATTTTAGTTGGAGGAATGGTAATGCTGCACAATTTCCGCAACCACATTTTCAAAATCAACAAAATTTTCAAAATTATGCACCTTATGTTCCTCCGCCGAAAAGAAATTTGGAAGATACATTGAATTCTTTCATTGCAAAGCAAGAGTCTATCAATACTCAAACTGCTCAAACCATGACAGATTTGAAAGATACTCTTGCTAAATTTGCATCTGCACTTAATGTTCATGAGAAAGGTAAATTTCCTTCAAAACCTCTGCCTAATCCCAAGGATCATCATTCACAAACTGGAACTTCTGGAACTCAACCGATGGATCAGGTAAAATCTGTTATTACCCTTCGAAGTGGTAAGGTTGTGGAAAAATCCATTCTTGAACCTTGTGAAGATGATGATAAAGCAACTTCAAAGGGTAAGGAAGTGGAACCCATAACTTCCGAAGAGGAGGTTCAACAGACAGTGTCACCACCATTCCCTCATGCATTGAAAAATACAAAAAAATCAAATTTGAATTCTGATATATATGATATTTTTAAACAAGTAAAAGTTAATATTCCTTTATTAGATGCAATAAAACAGGTACCGTCATATGCCAAATTTTTGAAAGACTTGTGCACTGTGAAAAGAAAATTGAATGTGAAAAAGAAAGCATTTTTAGCAGAACAAGTAAGTGCAATCATTCAAAATAATAATGCTTTGAAATACAAAGACCCTGGTTGTCCTACTATTTCTTGTATTATTGGAGAACGAAAGATTAAAAAAGCCTTGCTTGATCTTGGAGCTAGTGTGAATTTACTTCCATATTCAGTTTATCAAGAACTCAATCTAGGCGAGTTAAAACCTACTTCGGTAACACTTTTACTTGGCGATAGATCTGTTAAAGTTCCAAGAGGTATGGTAGAAGACGTGTTGGTCCAAGTTGATAACTTTGTATATCCTGTCGATTTCATAGTTTTAGATACAAAACCTATCGAAGCTTGTAATGCAATTCCTGTAATTTTGGGTCGTCCATTTTTAGCAACTTCTAATGCTCTTATAAATTGCAGGAATGGAATAATGAAGTTGTCATTTGGTAACATGACCTTGGAGCTCAATGTTTTTAATCTTTGTAAGCAACCACATGACAAAGGAGATGAAAGTGAAGATGAAAATCTTATTGAAACTCTTGTGGAAGAAAACATTCAAGAAGGGAGTACTCGTAATCAATTAGATATTTGTTCAATTGAAACTGTTAAAGAAAATATTGAAATTGATCTTGATGATTTTATCAGGTATCACTCGTTACCAGGATCAGAGAAAGAATTTGAGGCGAAATATGAGAACAAAGACGAACCACCCATATTGGAGTTAAAACCCTTGCTAGAAGAATTGAAGTATGCATTTCTTGGAGAAGATGAAACATATCCGGTGGTAATTTCTTCCAAACTAGAAAGTGATCAAGAAGGTAAATTAGTTGATATGCTTAAAAGACATAAAAATGCAATTGGTTGGACACTAAAAGATCTCAAGGGCATTAATCCACTAATTTGCACACACAAAATTCATTTAGAAGAAAATGCTAAAACATCTCAACAACCACAAAGGAGATTAAATCCACACATGAAAGATGTTGTGAAAACTGAAGTTCTCAAACTACTTGATGTTGGGATTATCTACCCTATTTCTGATAGTAAGTGGGTAAGCCCAACACAAGTAGTTCCAAAAAAATCTGGCATCACAGTGATAAAAAATGAAAAAGGTGAATTGTTAACAAGTCGAGTCCCATCTAGTTGGCGGATGTGTATTGATTATAGAAAATTAAATGATGCCACTAGAAAAGATCATTTTCCATTACCATTTTTGGATCAAATTTTAGAAAGAGTAGCTGGTCATCCCTACTACTGTTTTCTTGATGGATATTCAGGTTATTATCAAATTCCCATTGCACTCGAAGATCAAGATAAAACTACATTCACATGTCCTTTTGGAACATTTGCATTTAGAAGGTTGTCATTTGGATTATGCAATGCCCCAGAAACATTTCAAAGATGTATGCTAAGCATTTTTTGCGACATGGTTGAAAATTGTTTGGAAATTTTCATGGATGATTTAACTGTCTTTGGGAATACATTTGATAATTGTCTTGAAAATTTGGAAAAAGTTTTAAAAAGATGCGAGGAAAAAGGTCTTATTTTAAATTGGGAAAAATTTCATTACATGATTACTTCTGGAATTGTTTGGGACATGTCGTGTCATCTCATGGAATTGAAGTTGATAAAGCAAAAGTTGATGTCATTGCCAATTTACCCCCTCCAAAAACCATTAAAGAAATTCGCCCATTTTTGGGACATGCTGGATTTTATAGGAGGTTTATAAAGGACTTTAGTTTAATCTCTAAACCCATTTGTAACCTCTTAACAAAAGACAGTGCATTTGAGTGGACTCAAGAATGTCAAAATGCTTTTGATAAAATCATTCGACATTTAACATCAGCTCCTATCATGCAACCTCCTGATTGGTCTTTACCATTTGAAATCATGTGCGACGCGAGTGATTATGCAGTCGGTGCAGTACTGGGTCAAAGAAGAAACGGTAAGCCTTATGTGATATATTATGCAAGTAGAACTTTAAACAATGCTCAAATGAATTACTCCACAACTGAAAAAGAACTACTTGCTGTAATATTTGCATTAGATAAATTTCATTCTTATTTGATTGGATCAACGACTATTGTGTTTACTGATCATTCTGCTGTTAGATATTTGTTAACGAAACAGGATGCAAAGCCACGACTGATACGATGGATTTTGTTGCTCCAAGAATTTGACATGGTGATCAAAGATAAAAAAGGAACCGAGAATGTCGTAGCCGATCATTTATCGAGACTAGTAACAGGATCATCTTGTGAAATGACACCAATTAACGATAATTTTCCTGATGAACATCTATTTTCAGTTACTACTACACCTTGGTTTGCTAACATAGTAAATTTTCTTGTGACAGGAAAAATGCCACCGCAATGGAGTTCCCAAGATAAGAGAAAATTTTTGAATGAGGTAAAAACTTTTATTGGGATGATCCTTATCTGTTCAAGTACTGTCCAGATCAAATTTTTCGACGTTGCATACCCGACAATGAGGTAAGTAGTGTCATTAAATTTTGTCATTCAGAAGCATGCGGAGGACATTTTTCTTCAAAGAAAACAGCTGCAAAAATCCTGCAGTGTGGATTTTATTGGCCCATTTTGTTTAAAGACACCCACGAAATCTGCAAGATCTGTGAAAATTGTCAAAAATTGGGTGCAATTTCAAAAAGAAACATGATGCCTTTAAATCCTATCATTGAAATTGAAATCTTTGACTGTTGGGGAATTGATTTTATGGGACCTTTTACACCGTCGTTTGGATACTTGTATATTTTAGTTGCAGTTGATTATGTTTCCAAATGGATAGAGGCAATTCCATGTCGAACAAATGATCATAAAATCGTCATCAAATTTTTGAAAGAAAATATTTTTAGTAGATTCGGAATTCCTTGAGCTATGATAAGTGATGGGGGAACTCACTTTGTTAATAAACCATTTGCTTCATTAATGAAAAAATATGGTATTACTCACAAAGTAACTACTCCTTATCATCCTCAAATAAATGGACAAGTTGAATTAGCTAATAGGGAGATAAAGCAAATTTTGGAAAAAACTGTTAACTCAAATAGAAAAGATTGGTCTCTGCGACTTAATGATGCACTTTGGGCATATCGAACAGCTTTTAAAACATCATTGAATATGTCTCCCTCTAGGTTGGTTTATGGAAAACATTGTCATTTGCCTGTAGAATTGGAACATAAAGCTTATTGGGCGATCAAAACTTTAAATTCAAGCATGGATGATGCCAACAAATTGCGTAAATTGCAACTTAATGAACTTGATGAACTCAGAAATGATGCGTATGAGAATTCAAGGATTTATAAAGCAAAAATCAAATCATTTCATGATAAAACAATTCTTAGAAAATCTTTTGAGATTGCTAAAAAAGTTTTGCTTTATAATTCTCGACTTCACATATTCCCAGGAAAATTACGATCAAGATGGACAGGCCCATATGTTGTAAAGCATGTGTATCCTTATGGAGCTGTGGATATTGAAAATCCTAAAAATGGTGATGTTTTTAAAGTGAATGGACAAAGGCTTAAACCATTTTTGGAAAATGAAATCTTTCAAGAAGAGTTTATTTCTCTTTCTGATCCTTAAATTTTTATGTTGCATTTAATTTTGTTTGTTTTTATTTCAGGTTTCCTTAATCTTTTTTTTTTCCCGGTTAAATGGCGGATAACGGTACTCCGTGACTCTCATAGTCGGTTAAATCAGTTTCCCACAATTGCTGATACAAAAATAAAAAAAAAAATCATTTCAATTCTTTTCAAAATGGATGAAATTCTCTCAAAAATTTGTAAATATTTTCCCTCTGTTTCTGAAAATGTTCTAAGAAAAATTTATGCAGGAAGGTGTGAAAGATTGAGATTGCTAATGCAAAAAGGAATTCCAGAAGATATTCGTCTTGTAATAGAAGCTAAGGTCCGATTAGGAGGAGAAGTTCCACAATCATTGCTCATTTGATATTTGCCTGGATTAGGAAAAAGCACCTATGCGAAAAAACGAAGGGCCAAAAGGTTAGGGGTTTGTCATAAGTGTGCAAGATGGACTTGTGACAAACGATGCAGATCTTTGGGATGTGTTTCCGATAACAGAGAAGATAAAATTGGTTTCATTAAGAATGGGCTGAGTAAGGAGTCTTTGGATAACATCTTATTGACTCTTGAGACGCATTCTAGTGGACATGTGCATATTGAACTTCTCCGTTTATGGAAACAATTCCAAGATGAGCGTCATAGTCTTGGGAATCTGACTAAAAAAGACCTTGTTTGCCAATTTATAAGAAAATTGGATGGGAAGCATATCCTCGACTCATAGAAGGCGTTGAAGCCGTTTCTGGACGTAAAATCAGAGGAAAATTGTGAGCCACAATCACACTACTGTTTATATGCATGTGTGTCATTATTGTTTTTACTATTTATTCTGTTTACAGCTGTGACCCATAGTTTTGTCATGATAACAAATTACCCCTATAAAATCTCTCATCTTTCTCTCTATTTTCGCAGAAAAAAAAGAAAGTAAAAACATGGCTGGATCCTCTGCACAAACATTGAAAAATATTTGTGTATTTTGTGGGTCAAGTCCTGGAAAAAATGAAGTGTTTGTAGAAGCAGCGAATAATCTTGGAAAGATATTGGCTGAGAGAAAAATTCACTTGGTATATGGGGGAGGTAATATTGGGTTAATGAGATCTGTTTCAACATCTGCTCATCTTGGAGGTAGTCAGGTTTTGGGTATTATTCCTATAGCTTTAGCTGAAGGAAATATTACAGGTGTTACGATTGGGGAAGAATTAAAAGTTTCTTCTATGTATGAAAGAATCACTCAAATGATTGAAAATTCTGATGCTTTTATCGCACTACCAGGTGGTTTTGATACATTAGAAGAAATTTTTCACACTGTTTCTTGGGCACAACTTAATATCCATAATAAACCTGTGGGCTTGTTGAATATCAATAACTATTATGACAGTTTGTTGACATTTCTTGATAAAGCTGTGGAACAGAATTTCATTTCAGAAAATTCACGACGGATGCTCATCTGTGCTTCGACTGCCGATCAATTAATTGATGATTTGGAAGCTTTTGTTCATAAGCCTGATCCGATGATAACAAATATCAATTGGTCGCAATCAAGCAATAAGAAAAGGAAGTTGGATCATTGATTCAAAAGTCGTGGATTGGTTTGCGTTTGTTTCAGTTTGTTATCTTCAATAAAATTCCAGGTGATATCTTTTTCATTATGTACTCTTTATTAATAGCTATTTTGACATTAGGGACAATGTCATATTCTGATTGGGGGGAGAACACATTTTAAAAAAAAAAACAAATTTTAAAAAAAATTAAATATTATTTTAAAATAAAACCATGTTTATTGTTTGTACCTTAGTAATTTTTGCAAAAATGTCATACATTACATATTTGAAAGATTTAAATTAGAACATGCTTTAATCTATTTAAGAATGTTTAAATTTTTATTTGAAAAAAAGGTCATTTTTAATATTCTGATCAATATAAAATATGATTTATGAAATCTTTTTGAGTGATTAACCATTGTGATAAAATTAGGTATTAAAGTATATGGCCCAAGATATACCTTATAAGAGTGCCTAAAATTTTTGAACTCGCACATATTTTGTGAGTGAGTGGAGAGGATTGAGAAAACAGCTTGCGAGCCTTTATTGATCATCGGAGAGGCTATCAATTGTTTAGATCTTGAGTTCTTATTTTGAAAAAAAAAGCAAAGAAAAAAAAAAGAAAGAAAGATATTGAAGATTTATGTAATTTAAGTTATATGCTGCGACCCATTTTTCTCTCATAAAAATACAAATATAAAAAAAGAAATAGAGAGAGAAATACATTGTACAAATTAAATAAATATGTGGTCAAGAAGCATAAAATTAGTTTGATTCCATGATGTAAAAAAAAAATCAGGAAAAAAATATATATAATAAGAACAACTGGATTTTAAATCAATGGATCTCCTATCTTTTGATTAGTTTGGCTCGTTTGTCTGTCTGCATTCTGTAAACCATTTTTCTGAGCATTTATCTGTATTCCAACTCCATGAGAGAAATCGTTGCCATAAATTGAAAAATTTATTAACCTGTGAGGATATGGAGTTGAGACTCTTACTAGGAATTTCTGAAGGCCGTGTACATTTAACTACCTGAAATAAGCTTTGAATTGATCATCTCAAATTATTTCATAAATTATAATTATGATGATCTTGATATAATTTTGACAGTTTTCAAATTTAATTTAAACACTTAGATAGTTCTGATTGCATTTCTATTTAAATTAATCAATATGTTTTGTATTGCTATTAACGCTTAAATTGCTAGGGACTAGCAATAAGCTGGTTGGGAGGTGTGATAAACATAAAAATTGTATATTAATTAAATGTTTTATAATATAAATATATAGTTTTTGTTTTATTAAATGTTTAAATATTATATGTTTTATAATAAATTGTATAAAATATAAGTTGTTGTGTAATTATAAATTTTTACTATTTTTTACAGGTTCAATAAAACAAGAATAAACTTGGAGTTTCAAATGGGATTAAGATGATTCTTGGACCTGTAGAAAGTTGATGTTAATATCTACAATATTGATGGCAAGCATGAGATAAAAATCTTCTCACAAGTGGGATCAAATTAAGCAACAAATAAAGTTACCAAAAGAGTGGCAGTTTTACCATGCTCTAGTATTTTGACCATATCTCTCAAATTACTTGGTCAAATGGTTTGAAAAAAATACCACAACTAGACAACTCAATTATCCACATGTTTCTTTTTATGTGAAGAAGCAAATTCGGAGAAGAAGATTTTCAAAAGTGGTGTGTAATATAATATAATATCTTGGAACACCAATGAAGACTTTTATGTAAAAAAATAATATTTTATTTATGGTTGTCTCCCCAAATTTGGCTATAAATAGGGGTGCATTGTAATGTATTGGGATATCCCTCATTCTATGAACAAACCTTTGAGTTCATAATATTTCTCTCTATATTTTTCTTTTATTTCTTCATTTAAATATAATTAGCATGTTAATTTCATATTCAAAGTTTTACACTTTGAATAATGAATAGCTAACTTCCTAAAGTTGAGATGATAAGGTGAAACTCTTGGCATGATAATAAGGTTATTAAAAGGTAAGAATCTATGTTTTATATTATTTAATCATTATTTATTGTTTATGTTATATTTATTTCTTTAAACATTTTTATACTCTACTTATAAGTGGGAGTTTTGATTTATTGTTGCTATATGTTACACTAAATTCTTGGAACCATTTAAATGTTAGTTTGGTATTACCAACCATTTAAAGTGGATGCCTTGATTTATTATATATAAATATATTATAATATTAAATTTTTGGAACGATTTAAATGTTAGTTTGGTTTTACCAACCATTTAACTTGGATTCCTTGATTTACTATATATAAATATATCATAATAATATTTTCTTGGTACCATTTAAATGTTAGTTTGGTTTTACCAACCATTTAAAGTGGGAACCTTGATTTAGTGTTTACAAATATATATATATATATAGCACAATAAATACTTGACAACATTTATAGGTTTTGGTATATATTATATATTTATGAGATAATAATTTATAACATAATATAAATATGATTATTTAATATATTGGAACCATTTTAATTAGTGGATTTCAATATTGTTCGTTAATGTTAACTTTATTAAAATACCAAGAGTGGATCCTTTAATCTCAACTACTTAAATTAAAATTTGAACAATTAAAATTTACCCATTAAATATTCAAACAATTAAAATTAAAAAGAAACAAAAACAAAAACAAAACAAAAAAGACATTGTAGTGGACTTGTAATTACCTTAGCTTCCCTGTGGATACGATATTTGGACTCACTGAATTATATTACTTGTGGACAACCTGCTCTTGGGAGTGCAACAATCAAAGTCGCAACAGAGCATACGTCTCATCATAGTCAATTCCTTCTTCTTGCCTATATCCTTGTGCTACTAGTCTTGCTTTGTTGCGTATAACTGAACCGTCCTCGATCAGTTTATTCTTGTACACCCATTTTGTACCTATAATGGTTTTTGAAGTTGGTCTTGGAACTAAGTTCCAGACGTTATTGTGAGTGAACTGATTCAGCTCTTCTTGCATAGCATTTACCCAGTTAGGATCAGCAAGAGCTTCATCAGTTTTCTTTGGTTCCAGTTGTGAGACAAAGGCTGAATGAATAAATAAATTTAACATTTGATTGCGAGTTCTTACTGGATCAGATGGATTTCCTATCACCAATTCTGGTGGATGTGATTTTCTCCATCTGTACTCATCATTTGTTGCATCAGCAACTTCTTCAGTTGGTAACTGAATGCAGTTTTCAGCTTCAGTTGATGCCTCGTCAGCTGGTATTTGAATGTTATCATTTTGCTTTATTAACTGATTGTCAGCATTGACTTCCTGCTCATTTAATTGATCCAATATCTCTGGTTCTGGTGTTTGAAAGATGTTTTTTGATTATTATGACTTTCATCTTTGTCATCATCTTCCAAACTGATATCTGTAAATCGATCAGCTAGCTCAACTTGATCAGTTGGCTTATCAGTTAGTGCAGTTTCATCAAAATCATCATGCACAGATTCTTCAACATTTAAAGTTTCTTATTAGAGACTCTATAAGCTATACTAACTGATGAATATCCAAGGAATATTCCTTCTGCAGATTTGGCATCAAATGCTTTTAAATAAATTTTACCATTATCATGAATAAAACATCTGCAGCCGAATATTTTGACATAAGTGATTATACTTTTTCTTCCATGCCAGATCTCATATGGTGTTTTCATATGATTCTTATTAATCATTGATCTGTTCTAAGTATAACACGCAGTGTTTACTGCGTCTGCCCAAAATCTTTGAGAAATACCAGAATCAGCAAGCATTGTTCTAGCAGCTTCTTTAAGGGTCCGATTTCTTCTCTCAGCTACACCGTTTTGCTGAGGAGTTCTTGTTGCTGAGAGCTCATGCTTGATTCCAGCATTTTCTAGAAAGCTTGAAAGTGTTTGATTGATGAATTCAATTCCTCGATCAGATCTGATTCGATCAATCCCAACTGATTTTTCATTTAAAAGTCTTTTGAAGAGTTTAATCAGTTGTGCAGCCGTATGGTCTTTGGATTTGAGAAAGATAACCCAAGTAAATCTTGAAAAATCATCTACGACCACCAACGTGTATTTCATTCCCCCTAAGCTCATGACTGGTATTGGACCGAAGAGATCCATGTGCAATAGTTTTAAGCATCAGGATGAAGATTTACAGCCCTTGTTTTTGAAAGAAGATCGTACTTGTTTTCCATACTGACATGCTGAGCAAAGTTTTTCTTTTGAAAAATTTATTTTGGGCAAACCAGTTACAAATTCATGTTTACTCAGATAGGCAATGGATTTAAAATTTAAATGATTTAACCTTTTATGCCACAACCAGTTTTGAGATGATTTTGAAGCAATAAAGCAAATTGGTGCATAAGGCTGATCATTCCTACTGACTTTATATGTGTTTCCACATCGTTTTCCAGTTAGTATGATTTCATCAGTTGATGTTTTAACTGAGCATGAATTTATCAAATTGTACCGAGAATCCATTGTCGCATAACTGACTGATGCTAATCAAGTTATACTTCAGATTCTCTACTAATAAAACATCTTTAATATTAAAGTTACCATGGATAAGCTTACCCTTGCCCATGGTTTTACCTTTGGAATTATCTCCGAAACTGATGTTTGGACCACTATATTTGGTCAGTTGAGATAGCATACTTGCATCTCCTGTCATATGTCGTGAGCAGCCGCTGTCCAAATACCATATTGAATTTTTATATGTACATGTTACCTGCAAGCACACACATAATATTATCTTGTTCTACTGTTGATTTGACAAATTTAATGTATTTCCCTTTGTCCATGTTCTGTTTGGGTTGAGTATCTTTTGGAAATGTTTCACCTTGAGTATTGAGTCCTAATCCAGATTTATCAAAAACTGATTTTTGTGAATTTTTCATTTCATTCAATGCAGCTGATGACTTATTCCAAGATTTAATGAGCTTAGATTGTTCTGAGTTTTCAAGCATTAACTTTTGAATTAATGATTATCTTTGTTTCTTTCTTCTCTTAGCTCAGCAATCTCCCTTTTTAAACTCAACTCATCAACTAATTCAACAGTTTTGATTTTATTGTCCATGAGATCATTTTGCTTTATTTCCTCAAATGATGATGCAAGTTTCTGGTACTCATTTACCATTTCATGCAATGTTAAAATGAGTTCTTCTCGTGTAAATTCAGTTGAACTAAAATCAAATACCTGTTGACTTGTAGATTCTGCTTCAGTATCATTGGCCATTAGACATTTGACTTCCTCTTCATCACTTGAGCTATATGAGCTTTCTGGTTCTGATTCGTCACTATTAGTTTCTGCCCATTTGGATTTGCTCTCTTCAGCTAATAGAACCTCATGTTTCATTCTGTAGGTTTTCTTATCATCTCTGGGTCTTCTCTTATGCTCATATGATTTCTTTCTTCTTTCAGTTGATCCTTGACTGTCCTTTTTAGGTTTAGGACAGTCAGCAATGTAATGACCTATTTTGCCACAATTGTAGCACGCATTTGTTTCTTCTTTGGAATTATTTCTCTGGTATTGCTTCTGAAAGTTTCCTTGGTTCTTTCTCATGAAACTCGCAAAATTTTTGATGAATAATGACATAGCGTCATTGATTAACTGATCAGTAGATTTCTCAGCTGAACCAGTTGGTTCAGTTCTGACAGCTGCTAGAGCAGTTGTAGCTGTAGGAGTAGATGGTTCTCCTTCTCTCCTCTGCAATTCAAATTCATAAGCCTTTAAATCAGCAAATAGATCATGAAGTTCGATCTGGTTCAAGTCTTTAGACTCTCTCATAGCCATAGTTTTGACATCCCATTCCTTTGGAAGGCCTCTCATTACTTTTAGTGCAACCTCTTTGTTAGTATACACTTTTCCAAGTGCATTTAATTCATTGACAATACTGCTCACCCTTTCATCATACTCATTCATTGATTCTCCAACCTTCATTCTGATATTGTCAAATTTCTGAATAGCAACAAAGAGTTTATTTTCTTTTGTTTGGTCATTTCCTTCATATAACTGAATCAACTTTTCCCAAATTTCTTTTGCTGTTTTGCACATCTTTATTTTGTTGAAGGTTGCTTTGTTCAGTGTTTTGTATAGAGTATCTTTGGCCACATTGTCAAGATTGGCTTTTCTTTTGTCCTCAGTTGTCCACTCTTCTCTGGGATTTTGAATTCTCTATGGTGCTCCTTCAGTCATGGCAATTGCTGTATTTGCTTTTAGAATCTTCATGGGTCCGTCTGTTATGACATACCACATGTCATCATTTTGTGCAGCTAAGTGAGCCTGCATTCTTATTTTCCAGTCATCGAAATCTTCTGTTGAGAACATAGGAATTTTATTGAATGAAGTCATGCTAGCAGATTTATAGATCAGAAGTATTCAAGAACAAGATTCAACCGCTCTCATACCACTTGATAGGATCGGTTGTCGTAACAAGAGTGTTTAGAATGGGGGGTTGAATAAACACTTACAATTAAAATTGTTCTTTAATAATATTTGAGTTCAGTTTGGTGACAAACTGAATATCGGAATCTTGTTGGTCAATAACAATCAGTTAAACTAGAGTAGTTGCGGAAAGTAACTGACTGAAAGATAGAATACGAAACTGAAAGAAATATGCAAGAGTTGTTTCTGGATGTTCGGAGAACTCAATTACTCCAACGTCACCCCTTCTATCACAAGGATAGGATATTTACTAAAAGACTTTGATCGAGTACAACCTTTGTACAGACCCACTTCAGTTTGGACTTACCACTGCCAAAACTGAAACTCTTAGTTCTACACAATATTCTCTGTGCGTAACTGATCTTAGCACTATTGAATCTAACAACTTTTAGAGAGTGCTAGTAAGCTCAAATTGTAGCCTTGATTGCTACGAATAATTCAAATAAGGATGAGCTAAGATTTTGACAGAGTGACAGCAAATTTAAGATTGAGTGATCGTCTATGCTTTCTTTTGCTGTTCTTCAATCATATTTATAAACTTCTCTTTCAACGGTAAATTTGATATGCATTTGAATTCTAGTATCCGTTGATTGCCACTTCATCATTCCTTGGGCAATGTTCTCTTCATTGATTGTAATACGGCGTTTTAATTGCAATAGCCGAAATACGTAGTTCTATGCTGTAATGATTGAGGTGCGGCTTTCCATATTCAGTTACTGTTTGCTATGTCTCTTTGTCGGTTGAATGTTCTTTCCCGAGAAACATTCAGTTGAGATATGTTTTAACTGAAACTTATGCGGCTGAGTATATTAACTGATCGGTTTCCAACTGATCAGTTTTCTTCATTAGTTCACCTGGTTTCATTTGTTAAGTTTCAGTTGTCTCATAATTCAGTTAGTTTCTTCAGTTTGTCATGTTAGAGTAGGTGCCCGTCGAGCCAAGTGTTGGCCGAGTGTTCACAATGAAACTCTATGAATAAGTAGTCTTTATTTTAATAATATTTGAAATTATTACTTTGGCAAATCTTTATCTGTATACCCATGCTAGCTGCATAGATAAAGCCCTTGAATATACAAATAGTAGAAAGAATATGAGATGCTCATATGATGAGTATCATGAAACTCATATTTGTAATACTGTATATTCTAAACGGTTCCTAGTCGATTCAGCCGCCACTAAGAAGGATATAGGCCGCTCGAGTTAGAGACTAGTATCTGCGATGTGAGTACCATGTTTCATTGGTAGGGGACATTGTGATGTCCGAACATGCAGATAGGTGCTCCTTGTAGAGTGCACTGAACAACCCTCCATAAAAGGACTTTCCAAGTGGTTCTCACTTATCGAGTGGAAAAGTCCTGGTTTATGGTTGTACAGAATTAGTCCTTATGACCCGGGACAACATTGAGACTCTATGTGCTAGAATTACACTTTGACTTGTTTACCGACTCTCATGGGGTCATCAGGTGGCAAGGTTGGGTGTTCTGTCGAAACACATAGGAGTCGATGCATTGTAGTCGGGGATTCACCGCTTACCTTCGGGTATGGATATCCTATGTGTTATCATGTGTATGTAGATCGAAATCTCTGGCCAGAGTATGGTTGTAATTATGAAAGGTGTTTCATAGATTACACCATCGATGCAACTACGACATGACACATAGTATCGATTCATTGACAACTCTCGATAAACCAATGGTTGTCGAATCGATCGGGATATATGAGTTGAAGGGACCGTACTGTACGCTAACCATAATTGAATGGTTCTTGCAGGCACTATCATGTGATACCTAGGGAATCACGTAAGCGATGCTGCTAGGCGTTTAACGTGATTGGTTGGGTACTATCAGACTTGAGTTCTGACGTTCTTACTATCAAGGAGTTGATAAGTAAGAATGGAGCAATTGGGGTATGCTCGAATAAGGACATGTTTAGTCCGAATCACATGGAGATGTGAACCCACGGCTAGTTGTATCAATGAACCATTGAGGGCCACACAAGTACTAGCTTTGTAAATCCCGATGAGAAGTAAAAATAGTTCAATGTGTTGAACGGCTTATAAAGGAGTTTATAAGCGTAAGGAAAATTAGAAGTATGACTTCTATAAAGGAGAAAATAGTTCAAAGTGTTGAACGGCTTATAAATGTGTTTATAAGTGTAAAGAAAAATAGAAGTATGACTTCTATGAGAGAAATGTAAATTTTGATTTATGGAAGTGTTCCTAAATTAAAATTTGGCCAAGTGACTAATGTTTTTGAAAATTGTGATTTTCATAAACATTATTATGGACTAAATTAAATTAATTCAAGTGTTGAATTAATTAAACACTAGTGGGCCTAGTAGAGCCCAAATAATTAAATTAATTCAAGTGTTGGATTAATTAAATAATATTGAGTCTAGTAGAGCTCAATTAAAATAATTATTTAACTAGTGGGACTTGAGTAAATTCAAGTAATATTTAATTTGTCTCAAATATGTTTGAGATAATTAAATTTAGTCCAAAGTTTTTAATTTGATTAAAAACTATATTGTATGCATGCATGGGAGGTGAAGAGTTGGGGAATACTTTTGATTAAAATAATGGTTGGCATGCAACTTTTTGTATCAACTTTTTGCAACCCCAAGAGAACTCTTCCCTCCTCCATTTTCCAAGCAAGATGGCCGAAACTATGCTCTCTCATTCTCTCCATTTTTCTCTTCTTTGTGTTCTTGAATTGTTGAAGAATACACACACTTCTCTTTGAAAAATCTTCATATTTTTCTAGTGCAAAATATGAAGGGATCTACCTAGTTGGTGGTGGGCCTAATTTGAAGGAAAGTTTCAAGGATTTGGAGGAGGAGCTTGTAGATCTTCATGCCTTGAAGAGCTTTGTTGTTTGACAACAAAGTTGGAGCCACAATCAATCTTTTAAAGATTGATAGGTATATCTTCTAAACACACTATGAATGTCATTTTTGTGTTTTATTGTATTTGTTGCACAAGAGATAGGGGTGGCCGAAAATTTGCTTGTAAAATTCGAATTTTTGTGCTTCCGTTGCGCTTCCGGCCACCGTAACCGGTCCGCTTTCAAGTGGTATCAGAGCTATGGTTACGTTTTTGTGTAGCAAATACAATATATATTATGTTGAGATCGATTTCTAACCGCATGAGTGTATTTTTGCAACAAATCGAGGGCCGTTTTTTGGGGAAAAATTTCGGCAGCAACATGCTGCCCATTTGGGCGCCTCGGGCTGCCCGAGGGGCTGCCCGAAACGGGCAGCAAGGGCAGCCCGAGGGGCTGCCCGAAACCCCTTCTGAAAATATAAAAAAAAAAAAATTTTTTTTGTTGGCCGGAATGTTGGCCGGAATCCGGCGACGGAGCTCCGACGACGGCGATGACGGCTAGGGTTTCCAAAAGTGTTTTGGAATATCAAAGTGTCATGGGCCTTGAGTTGTTGGGCCATTGGATGGCTAACATGTTTGTGATTTTAAATGGGCCAAAATGTTTTTGGTGAAAAATAAGTTTTTGGGCCCTTAAGTTTAAAATTACAAAAGTTGCAAATTTTTCTCATGAAATAAATAATTTAAGTTGGACTTTAATTATTTATAGTAAATGGTGATTTACAAGAAATTCGGTTATAAATAAATTAATTTGAAAGTAGACAAAGGTGTTTGTATACTTTGTTAATTTAGTTTATAATTGTGGCGGTTAGTGATTGGATCAAGATATATAATATTGGATCAATTAATTATTGTGATAATTAATTGATGGTGTATGATATATGATATTATGCATGAAGGATGATCAAAAGCCCAAGCCCAATTTGCTAGGTGTATGCTAGGATATTTTGTGTTGAATGATTGTAATAATTATCAATTTATAAAGTGGGCTTGGTTTATGGCCCGTTCCCACCCCATGAGATGTATCCCTATGTGCCATGGATATTTATTTGTAAATATTAGTATAGTGGATGATCAAGATTGGAAGATGGTGGCCATGATGATTATGAAGATCGAAGACATGTAAATATTGGAAGCTTATGTAAATGTTGCATTTGCATCCCGTGCATTTACCCTAGGATTGGACCTAGGTCCGTGTTTAGCTCACACGGACCATTAGTTTTGGGGCGATTGATCATCCTTGTATTGTTTTGTATTTATAATATATGCATGATATGTTATAAATAATGAGTATGTGCGTTATTATTATGATAATAACAAAGTTGCATGAATCCGGCAAACATACGATCAAACATGGCGAGCTTTTAAAATAAAATTAATGATGAGACCTTTCAAAATTAAAAACCCTCATTTTGAATAAGATTCAAAATTAATATCAAGCCCGAAAAGGGGAATTATAAATTTGTTTATAATTTCCTTGTCTTCCATCGACAATGGGTGCATGATGAACGCTACCCGTACTCGGGGCTCGGCTCATATTATTAGGGGGCCCTGGGTGCCGGAAAGCTGTGACATCCATTGACATGGTGATGTGAACTACGTGGAACTCCCATGATTTCGGCTCATATTATTGAGGGAACTCATGGCGACCGTCCATTAAGGTTCAACATCGATGGGTAAGGCTTGACACGTGAAGATGAACGACGTCATATTATTGGGTCCTAATCAAACGTGAGACAAAAGTTTACGTTAAGGGTTGCATTGTGATGCAATTGGAAACTACCTTTTAGGAATTGTGATTGGCTGATATTATTCGGGATCATAATTCGCTAATTGGACCTTACGTACCTACTGAGGAAAGGAGTTTCCCGTTTTCACTAGAGGGTAGTGAAAGATGTCAAAACAGTGGGAGTAAATATTTATAAAGTTAAAGTCCATACTTTATATCTTACCAAATATTTAAAATAGTCATCAACATTTATCTGTTTTTACTTTTCAGTACAAATCGACAATGTCTTCGATGCGCAATTCGATATCTATAATACTCGACAAACACATATTAACTGGACCTAATTACCTCACTTGGCTAAGAAATTGAAAATAGTCTTAAATTCGGAAAGGGTAACATATACACTAACTCAGTCGCCCCCTGTTGAGGCTCCGACTGACTGCAATCCTGAGGAATTGCAGGCTTACAAGGAATGGTGTGACCATGACTTGAATAGCCAGGTGTTATATGCTGACTTCTATGAACGATGAGCTACAGAGGCGTTTTGAGGGTGCAAAGAGTGCTGCTGACATTCATTTGCATCTCAAAGAGCTCTTTGGAGAGCAAACGCGTCCTCTTAGGCATGCTACCGTCAAGGAGCTGATCACTTTGCGCATGCGAGAGGGGACCTCGGTCCATGAGCATGGCCTAAAGGTGATCGGGCTCGTGGACAAGCTCGTTGGCATGGATCTGATCCTGCCTTCGGAGTTGACCACCGACATGTTGCTGTTATCGCTGCCTAGCTCATTTGATCCTTTTGTGGTGAACTACAACATGAACAAGATGGAACCGACCCTTGAGGAGTTGGTAAACATGCTTGTTACCTTTGAGTCCACTATCAAGAAAGAGAAGTCGGTTCTTTATGTGGGTTCTTCATCTGGTACGAAGATTGATCCACATGGGAATGGAAAGAACGTTCTTTCCAACGTCCCGAGAAGAACGAGCCCTTGTTGAGGCAATCTCCGAATCCCGTTGTGGCAGCCAGACCAGTTAAGGCTGACAAGACTGGTGATGTTTGCCATCACTGCAAGAAGCCTGGACATTGGAGGCGAAATTGCAAAGAATATCTTGCCCAGAAGTGTTCTGGAAACGGTATGTTCTAAATTTAAGTAAACATTTTAATTAACTCTACTTCTTGGGTATTAGATACCGGTTGTGACTCACATCTCTGTAATGGGTTACAGGTGATGGGAAGAAGTAGGAAGCTTAAGGAAGGTGTGACCTTCTTGAGGATGGGCAATGGAGCAAGAGTTGCTGCCAAGGCTATTAAGGATGTTTACTTATGTGTTGAACAATGACTTTAAGTTAATTTTAAGAGATGTTTTGTTTGTACCTGTTTGGTGTAAAACATTGTTCCATTTCTATTGTGATAAAAATGGATATTCTTGTTTATTTAGCAAAGGTGTTTGCAACATTTACAAGAATGAATGTTTAATTGGTACTTGAGAACTTGAAAACGATCTCTATAACTTAAAAGTAAAAGATATTCTACTAAATGTCCATTCAAAGGCAGATACCATATGAGATATGGATGGGTAAGCCTCCCAAATATTCTTATCTTAGAATATGGGGAGCCCTGCTTATGTGAAGGAGGTAGTGGGAGATAAATTGGATTGTTGATCCATTTTATGTTACTTTGTGGGATATCCAAGGAATTAAGTTGAACAGAAAAAAAAAAATATCAATCCCCATGTTCATTTCTCCCCAATCAATTTCCCCATATTATTCTATTATGTTAGTGTCATGTGGAATTATCCGAGTGCGGGTTATTTCGGGGGTAAGAAAGGGCGCTTTGGCCCCCCCCTTGAACGTAGTTAAACCAATATAGAAGATGGGGGCTTTCTGATGTAGTCCAACTCCCTGTCGTACTTTCGCAAAGGGGAATGAAAGGGCTCCCTGCCCCACTGAAAAATATTCTAAATCCTAATCACGGAAAATTGTAAGATACAGCGGGGTGAAGCGATATATGGATTGGGGTGGAGAGTTGGGACATCAGCAAAGAGAAAGTATCCCCACCTAGGATCGACTTGCCGTTGCAGAGGAGTATAGGAGGGGGAGCCCCCTGGCGCCCCGTGCCTGCCTGTGAAGTTTGGGGGTTGGGCCTTATAGAATTTTTCGATGGGATACCTGGTGGCACTTTGTGGGGAGGTTGTTGTTAAAGGGAAGAAGTAAATGTTCTTGGCCCCCTAAGTTTGGGGTAGTCCACCCAGTTGTTCTGCCGCCCCCTTCCCCCCTCCTCTCCCACTGTATATAGAATCAAAGAGCCCCCATTAGAAGATACTGGTGGATTCAGCACCCCTTTGGAATATGAAGTGGATTAATTAGATACAAAAGGACCCCATCCTTTTCCTCAGGTTATGAGGTTCCTGGGGCCTATACACTGTAGGACCTCCACACCCTCCTGGTTGAAGGGAGGGGTGAAAAGCATCCTGGGCCCCCATGGCTCGGCTCCGGCTTACGTGGTATGGGTATGGGTTTATCAGATTAAGGGAGGTGGTCATTTAAAATCATAAGATGGAAGGAGATTCCATGTCACATTTCTATCATCCCAAGAAACAAAAGTGTTTGTTTCTAGGAATGCAACCTTTTTGGAAAAGGATTTCATTGGATAGAAAAATGGATATGATAGAACTCGAAGAGGTTTCGAGAGAACCCACAATTAATAGAACCCACACCCGATGAGCCAAGAAGGAGATACAGCTCCTAGCAGATACGAGAAAGTCTCGAGACCACCTAATGAGGTATGGTCAACTTCTTGAAGAAGGGCCATGATGAGCCTAACCATGGATGTGATCCGTGGACCGGCAAGGAAGCGTTATCTGATGCCATTCATCCAAGTGGCTTGAAGAAGATTGAATCTGAGATGAATTCCA